>NC_141878.1:168411818-168714848 GCF_056163025.1 Triticum urartu | reverse complement strand
AGCAAGTGGTAGGTATCGCAGCATAGCAATAGAGCGAGCAACTAGCAAGCCAAGATAGAAGTGATTTCGAGGGTATGGTCATCTTGCCTAAAATCCCGCAAGGAAGAAGAATGAGTCCATGAAGAAGACAAGCGGACATAGTTGAACGAATCCTCACAACTCCGGAAAGAAACCAAAGCTAACGTGAGAAGCAACCCAGAAAGAAGCAAACAACATAGTAAACAACCATCACATAAGCATGGCATGATGTGCAAACAAGTATGATGCATGTCCGGTTTAATGAAACATGGCATGGCAAAGTGCACAAGCAAAACTACAAGTTAAGTGGAGCTATGCATATTGATGAAATGCCACATGACTTATTTAGTTCGATCTCGTTTATGTACCCAACAATATTAAATGTTTATTAACATGGCAAGAGGTGAAGCATATGAAAACTACCTATCTAGACAAGTTTGAATGAGGCTGGAACAACAAACAACAATTCCGGAAAATCCCCATGTGCATATATTAGATTTGGTACTGGTATTCCCTAAAGCATATTTTATAGTTGTTAAACATGCAAGATGATGCCACCATGTTAAACTAGGCATTTTTCTACCCCATTTACATATAAAGTTTGTTATGTTTGGAGCTATGGTTATTTAGTTATGAAATAAAGCATTTTAACATGGCATATGAGCAAAACAATGCAAACAAGAAGTTTAAACATTTTAAACATAGATGAAAGTTGCAAATTATTAAACTACATAAAATTCTAAGCATTTTACATATAAATTTTGTTTTAATCCGATGCACGGTTTCAGAGTTATTAAATGTATGAACAAGGAGGACTTTTCTATAAAACTGCAGTCTCATGGATAAAAGGAAAAACTGTCCAGGAAAAAAACATGTGTTGGGCCGAATCTGGCGGCCCAACAGTGCTGGGGGAGCTCGGGTGCTGTCTCACCGATGGGCCGAGGCCCGGTCGAAATCAGAGGAGGCATGGCTCTGGCTTACGGCCCAGGAGGCTGGCCACGCTGGCGCTGGGCTTCGCGCGGTCGACACTGAGGTCAATGTGCGTCTGGACGAGCGGGCGATGCAGAGGACAACCGCGGCGGTGGCAGAAGATCTCCGGCGAGAAAATCAGCGGTGGGGTTCGCGAAGGACGAGGACGGATGGATCCACATCAGATCTGGTGAGGGGAACCGGTTCCCGGCGGTGGGAGGCGGATTTGACGCGGTGGAGCTCGAGGACATCCATGGCGGTGGCAGAAGATCTCCTTGCTGCTGCACAGGAGACAGAGAGTGAGGTGAGGGAGAGGGAGGACGGAGGGGAAGGAGAGAGAGGCGGGTCTGGCCTGCTGGATCGGGCACTGTCGGGCGACTCCGGTGGCCTGTCGGCCGGTGCAGGGCTGGACGGATAGAGAGGCTTGGCCTCCTCCCGTGGCTGCGGGCACAGTGGTGCGAAGCGGCGGCGCACAGGCCTGGCCGGGCCTCGGATGGGCTTCGCGGGCTGCGGCGGCTTGGAGGTGGAGGAGGAGGCGTCAAGTGGCGGTGGCACTGTGGAGGGGTGCAGAAAACGAGGGGTGATGTCTAGGGTTTCCAAAATTGGAGGAGGGGTATCCATTTATAGGAATCAGCAAGGAGAGGGGGGTTTTAGTCCATTTTCAGACCATCGGATCGTGATCGGATGGCCCCGGGCCGAGGGGGGACTAGGTGGGGTTTGTGGGCTGTGTAGGAGGGTTAGGGTGAGAGGAGAGGGGAGAGATGCAGTCCGGCACGGTTTCTAGAGACCGAAAACGTCCGACGAAAAGACCGGCTACTATTGCCGCTATATTTATCCGTTGGGGCATCAAACGAACTCCTAATGCGATGAAATTTGACATGCGACCTACCTACAGCATAAAAATACCGCATGCCAACTTTCAACCCATTCCGTGAATATTTTCCGGCCACTTATAAAATACTATTTCGGACATGCCGCGGGTGCGTGCAAGTGTGGACGGGCTCAGAACGGACGATGGAAAGAACTGGGAGACCCGGACGGATGCAAGTTTTGAAAACAAGATGATGCAATGCACATGATGACATGACAAGATGCAACACGCAAGCGAATGACATGGCAACATCAGCGAATAACTGAAAGACACCTGGCGCAACGGTCTCGGGGTGTCACAGTAATACTCACCATCGTTCACTGCGTTGGTTCTCTTGGTGCGGAGTGGTGAACTTTGTCAACAAACAACAACCATGGGGGACAGAGATCCAGTGCCTTGCCCATAGTAAGGCATGGCGTAACTGGCGGCCAACCGACCGTTGGATCAGGGGGCGGCTCAGATGAGGCATGTACGTGGATTGGTGAAGGAAATATGCCCTAGAGGCAATACTAAAGTTGTTATTTATATTTCCTTATATCATGATAAGTGTTTATTATTCATCTAGAATTGTATTAGCCGGAAAATTAGTACATGTGTGAATACATAGACAAACAGAATGTCCCTTGTATGCCTCTACTTGAGTAGCTCGTTAATCAAAGATGGTTAAGTTTCCTAACCATAGATATGTGTTGTCATTTGATGAACGGGATCACATGATTAGAGAATGATTTGATGGACATGACCGATCCGTTGGCTTAGCATAAATGATCGTTTAGTTTTATTGCTATTGCTTTCACCATGACTTATACATGTTCCTATGACTATGAGATTATGCAACTCCCAAATACCAGAGGAACACCTTGTGTGCTATCAAACGTCACAACGTAACTGGGTGATTATAAAGATGCTCTACAGGTGTCTCCGATGGTGTTTGTTGAGTTGGCATAGAGCGAGATTAGGATTTGTCACTCCGTATCAGAGAGGTATCTCTGGGCCCTCTCGGTAATGCTCATCACTACAAGCCTTGCAAGCAATGTGACTAATGAGTTAGTTGTGGGATGATGCACCACAGAATGAATAAAGAGACTTATCGGTAACAAGATTGAACTAGGTATGATGATACCGACGATCGAATCTCGGGCAAGCAACATACCGATGACAAAGGGAACAAGATTGAACTAGTTTGACTGATAAAGATCTTCGTAAGATATGTAGGAGCCAATATGAGCATCTAGGTTCCGCTATTGGTTATTGTCACACCCTAGTTGGTTCATGCATTAGAGTGTTGCATCATGTCTACTTTTACAGAAACTTGAAATGGGGATGACAGAACCCCCAGCACCCCCCTGGAAACAACTAGGGTTTACTAAAATTATTTTCAATGAACCCAAAATGCCCTTCACAAAATGTTCATCATTTCTGGATTGGGTTAAAACCCCTGGCAAAAATGGTGCACTTTTTTCTAGGACATTCTGGATTCTTTGAATTAAATCATAAGTATTTGAATTTGGGCATTTAAATGCTATAAAATATTTTAAATGCCCAAATAATTTTGGATTTAAGTGAGGGCTGTTAGGAATAATCCCAACAGAGCCCACAATTATTTTCAGGATTTTAGCAAGTGCCTAAGTATTTTTAATAAAGCCCTAAAGTTACAAAAAATAGAAAAAGAAAACAAACAGGAAAGAGAGGAAGAGAAAGCTTACCTGGCGCCCACCCAGCAGGCTCACCTGCCGGCCCAGCCCAGCCAACGCTCCAGCGAGCTGCTTGGCTTGGCCAGGCAGGCAGCTGCTCGACGCCAGCACCAGCGCGTGCCACGCAGCTGCCCTCTGCCCTACTTCCTCCCCTCGCTACTCTGCTGGCCTGGACGACCTCCACGTCGCGCACCGACCCCACTGGACACGTCCATTCCCCCCCCCCCCCCGCCTCTCTCCCTCGCTCCCCTCTGCCATGGCCGACGCAGCCGCCGCCGTTCCGCCGCTGTAACCGTGCCCACCGTCGTCAACGTGCCGCTCCACCGTGTCCTGAAGCTCCGCCACTCCCTCCTCGACCGTCCCACCGAGCCATGCCCTGCCGGAGGCCCCCGAGCGTCTTCGCCGAGCTCGTCTTCAACCTCCTGCCGGCCAGATCGCCTCCGCCGCCCCGCTTGCTCTGGCTTGTCTCCGACCTCGCCGTCAACTCCGTTGCAACCGCCGTGAGCTTAGCCACCTCCCTATCCTCTCCGCTCTCCTTCTCGTGCACCACAGCGAGCACACGGAGTTCGCCCACACGCGCCACCGCAGAGCTCGTCGTCGATGAGGCTCCGGCCATGCTACGGCCACGCCACTTAGTCCACTAACTTCACCACATCCCCAGGAGCACAATGCACCATGCCCGTGCCTCGCCTTGCCTCCTAGCAACGGGTCTGAGCTCACCCAAACTCTGCCTGCCGCCAAACTCGTCGTCGGCGCAGTTTCCGGCGACCCCGAGCCCAACTACCCACACCAACCGCCGCGGCTCGCTCCCAGCTATCCATAGAGCCCAACGGCGCCCTAAATGGTGCCCTGTATGTGAAACCCGCACCTGCATCGCCACGTTTGGCCTCGCCGGCGGCTAAATGCCGGCGAGTTGACCCTGCTGACCCTGTTTGACCACGGGTGGGCCTAGTTTGACCCCCTGCGTCAATCACAGATAGGGCCTAGCCCTGCTGACTAATTAGGATTAGTATTAACTAATATCAAGTTAAACTAATCACACTGACACGCGAGACCCACTGTCAGGTTTGACCTGGACCATCCCCGTTGACCACTGACGTCACCCTGATGCACTGCTGACGCAATAACTAATTTCTGGATTTATTTTATACAGAAAATTCCAGAAATTGTTGCAAACTTCAAAATTTCATAGAAGTTATTCTGTAACTCCAAATGCAAAGATTTATATATGAATTTTGATCAAAAAAATTCAATCTATCCATTGGCAATGGTTTCATGCATGACAGAACAAGTTAACCTTGTTGTTTAAGAAAAATAAGATAATGCACTAAAATGGCTATGTTAAATGAACTAACATTTGAATCTTTGATTCAAATGAGTTCATTCCTTTCGGTTTTAGCTTGCATTAGGCCAAGACACATTCATATTGCCATGTCATAGCGTGCATCATATTGTTGCATATCCTCATGTGTTGATTATGTTCGGTGTGTTTTTCGTGGTAGGTTTTGTCTCCGAGGATAAGCCCGAATATCCGTCTGAAGGGCAGTACCCTACTACCACTACATCAGGCAAGCAACCCATTGATCATTCCGATACAAACCCATGTTCTTGCTTCTGCTCTTGTTTACTGCATTAAGACAACGCGATTCAAACTGCTGTGTGTTGCGGTAGTTGAAACCACTTCCTTTGCATGACCTGTCATTGCCACAGTAACTAGATGAAACCCACTAGCATGTGTAGGAGTTGATTGAGCCATATTTGTGCTCCTACCATGCTATGCCTACTATGCTTAGAGTTGTGTCAGGTCTGGTTCATCTGGGTGATGGGCTAGAGTGAAATGATTATGTCGGTAATGTGAGGGATGTGTTGAACATGTTTTGGTAAAGGTATCGATGAGAGGCCATGTAGGAGTACATGGTGGGTTGTTTCATTGAGGTTGTCCCTAAGAACTGCGATATGTATGTGTGATTTAAGATTCAGTTACTACCATACATTGGGCCCGAAACCAATGGACCCTCTCGGCTTCTTAATCACCCTAGTACTCTGTCCAGGAGTTGCAATTAGTTTCTGGTGTTTGTAGGTTATGTGTTGGCGGTCGTGCATAGCGCTGACCCTAGGGTTGGGCTATGTTGCGGTAGATACACTGTGGCACGATGTACCGAGTCACCCGTTTGATGTCTCGGGAACCCTTTTCACATCGTTCGGGGCCGTATGTGGAAACCTCGGCCAGACTCCCTGCGGATGGAACTTGGATAGGCGATAAACCTGGACTAGAGACTTGAGTGTTTGGGTAGGCCGTGGCCGACACCCTCGTTGGGCCTCCTCTTGAAGGTTGCCGAGTACATGTCATGTAAATGGCGGTAAGTGGTGAAAGCGTGTATGAAGAAGTACACCCCTGCATGGTATAAAACTATTCCAATAGCCGCGTCCGCGATAAAGGACTACTAGGTAGCCTATACAGTTCATAGACAAGTTAATGGATACTACTAAAAGACTCAAGATAAGTGTGAGTACCGAGGATGGCCCTCTCGTAGGATGATGAGGGAGTATCCCCGATGGAGTATTGTGTTGGTGATTAGTGGACTCGTGTGTGAAAACTATTTTACTAGTGGTGTTCCATAGGATAGCTTAGCCAAGAGTCAAGCTGGCTTGCTGCAATAACTCCACCACCTTCTTGAGAATGAGCATGTATAGTAGGTTCTGATGTAAGACTTGCTGAGTACCTTTGTACTCATGTTTGTTTAATTACTGTTTTCAGACGACAACACCGCCCCCTCCGATGGGTTTTATGTAGATCTCGACGTCGATGAGTGACTTGCCACCCAGGTGGTGATCCTGACCATGGAGGGCCCTATGTAGATAGACAGGCTTTGAGAAGCCTTCTTTCTTTCTAGTGTCTGTACTCAGACTATTTGCTTCCGCATGTGCTTGTATGCTTGTATGACTTGAGTGTCAGGTCATGTGACCCCTACCTGTATGAACATGTTATGTATGGCTCTCTGGAGGTTTTAAATAAGGTACTTGAGTTGTAGAGTTTTGTTGTGATGCCATGTTGTATTTACACATATCGAGCATATTGTGTGTATGATTGAAATGCTTGGTATGTGTGGGATCCGACAATCTAGTTGTTTATCCTTGGCAGCCTTTCTTATGGGGAAATGTAGTCTAGTGTTACTCGAGCCATAGTAGTCCGCTACAGCCCGGTTCACCGGAGTCCTGCTAGCCCAGCACTACTGCTCAGGACACTTGACTGGCCGGCATGTGTTTCACTTCGTTCCTATGTCTGTCCCTTCAGGGAAATGTCACGCGGTGACATCCGGAGTCCTGCCTAGCCTGCTACAGCCCGGGTTCCCCGGAGTCCTGTTAGCCCAGTGCTACAGCCCGGATTCACTCGCTGATGACCGACATGCTCGATGTGATTCATGTATGCCTGTTCCCATAGGTCTGTGCCGCTTTGGGTTCTCGACTAGCCATGGCGGCCCGGGTTCTCTGTCATATGGATGCTAGCGACACTATCATATACGTGAGCCAAAAGGCGCAAATGGTCCCGGGCCATGGTAAGGCGACACCCGTGGGGATACCGTGCGTGAGGCGCAATGTGATATGAGGTGTTACCGGCTAGATCGATGTGACTTGGAATCGGGGTCCTGACAGCGTTGGCATCAGGGTCGGACTGCCTGTAGGTTCATTGAGCCAAACTGGTCGATGTCGAGTCTAGAAATGCTTTAGTTATATGTAGAGGAATTGATTGTGGGAGGGAACGTAAGGCTCTTTTACTCCTTTACCTTATGCCCTCTGATCTGAGTCATTCTCTTCTCATTCAACATGGGTTAAGGACTAGGCTCTCTTCTTCTGTCAGGTTCACGTGTTACTAATCCATAGTAGCTTATAGGATTGTTGTTACAAGCCTCAGTACAGTTTCTACTACTTTTAGTATGTTGCCAGTTGAATCATAACCTTTATATGATGTTGTTGAGTGGTGTTGCAAACTGTTGTGGATGTCTCAAATCTTTTTCTGAGCATTTACAACTGTTATGTTGTGCAATTTTCCCTAGAAATTCTAATGTCTTTGCATTGTGGTTGTGCTTTCAGATAGCAACTCGTGCTCAAAACCAAGTGGTTCGCCTGACCCGGTGCCTCGATGTTCCCGGTCATACTGCTATGTTAGTCCGGGTAATGATCGAGATGGGTTACCATTGGTATCCCGAAAACACTGTCGAAGAGAAATTCTGAGACTTTAATCAAAGCCAATATTTCTGCACCGTCAGGGGTTACTGTTCCTATGGACTCGGGGTTACTGTTGAGATGGCTGTGCAGGATGCTGCCTATTCCATGATGACCATCGTGCGAGTTCGGACTGGCCTGCTTCGGAACACCGACTTCCGTTATATGCCAGCTTCACTCCCGGGAGCGCACGGGTATCTCCAGGCTATCTATGCTGACTCCACACGTGAGGACTCACTAACTCGCACCACTGCCGAGATGCTCGAGGATAAGGACCGAGAGAATCGGGCCTTGAGACTGGAGCTTTTCAACACTCGTGCTGATCATTGGGCCACTTTGACTCGGTTTGCACCTGCTATGCAAGCTGGATGTATGGATACGAGGGATCTGTATCCTGTGAGATCTGCTCTGCCAGACATGGTGGATTGGCATGATGTGGGAGGCATCACCCCACCCCGTGGTCCCCGCAGGCCACCGTTTGTTGGTCCAAGACCTCATCCTAGCCCCTTTGGTCCACAAGCTCCTCAAGACCGTCTGTTCCCGGATGATCACGTCGAACTTCCAGGCTATGGAGGTGACTTCTATGAGGACTACTACGGAGCTGTCTGAGTTAGTAGTAGTATCACTAGTATTTTAATAGTTGTATCTCCACTATCCTGCGTGACTTGTGGAATATGACTTAGTGTGTAATCAATTCCGGAGGTGTAGACAAAAAAGTATAGGAGCTTGGAATGCCTCCGATGAGATGTAACGTCTTTCATCATAGTTGTACTGTAGCCTGGGCTTGTACTAAACTATGTATGGTGTGTATGACCATTGGTATATATATGGCAGTTCTATATTACCATGACATACGGATGAACATCTCTGCATTCCGTGTTATCCATTACATTCTGCACTTCCTTGCTAAGTTGTACCATCCTTATCTAAACCGTTGTCTTGTTTTCTCCTAGGATGGTCAACACCCGCATCAACCCTGCTGCCCCGGAGCAGGGGGAAGCCAGTGCAGTTGGGGGTGAAAATCTGCCTCACCCGCCTTCTCTGGCCGAAGTGATGCTGGAGGCGGAAAGAAACAAGCGTGAGACTAACCGCTTGCTGGAGCGGATTGAGCAGAACACTGCACGCCATGAGTGAAATGACTTGGTGTCAATCAATGACTTCGTCAAGTTGTACCCACCAAAGTTTAACCATTCCGTCGAGCCCGTCGACGCGGATGACTGGCTTCGCAGCATCACCCACAAGCTACATTCTGCCAACGTAGCCGAAGTTGATAAGGTTACTTATGCTACCTATCACCTCGAAGGCCCTGCTAGTCTTTGGTGGGAAAACTTTGAAGCTATGCGCCCGGTCGGCCAAATCACTACTTGGGCTGAATTCAGTGAGGCTTTCCGTGAGCATCACATCCCGGAAGGTCTCATAGATCGCAAGAGGGAAGAGTTCTGCAATTTCACCCAAGAAAGACAGACTGTAGATGCATATAGTCGTGAATTTGGGAATCTGGCACGATATGCTCCTGAAGAGGTATCCACTGATGCTAAGAAGCAGGCAAGGTTCCGCAAGGGACTTAGCCCTGACCTTCGCCGCAATCTTCGTCTGCACGAGTGCACCTCCTTTCAGAAGCTGGTCAATCAAGCCATCAGTGCTGAGACAGGCCAGTCTGACTATGACGCTTCACGCAAGCACTCTCGTGATTTTGGCTCTTCGTCCGGCTCTGGATCTCAGAAGCGCCGGGTGTGGATTCCAAGCACGGCACTGCCACCCAGGTTCATTCCGAGGCCATCCTTTGAGGCACCTCGCCCCAACCAGCAGTTTGCACCATCCAAGCCCTATGGTGGCCCCGCTGCTAATGCTGCTCCACGCCCCAATGTTGTGACATGTTTCAAGTGTGGAGAGCCGGGTCACTATAGTCGAGAGTGTCCCCAGAACAACAACCTCAATCAGTCTGGAAAGTCCGTTGGCTGTGGTAAGCCAGCGGGAAGGCATTCTACGCCAAGCCGGTCACCACTACACGTGGCCATGTCAACTATGTCTCAGCCGAGGAGGCTCATGAGGATCCTAATGTCGTCCTTGGTACGCTCCTTGTTAATTGCCATCTGACATCTGTTCTTTTCGATACTGGAGCATCTCATTCATTCATATCTGAGAGCTATGCTCGATTGCATAACACAACATTCTGTGACGTGCCCATTTCCATGGTAATTCAAACTCCGGGTTCGAAATGGCAAGCTTCTAGAGTAAGCCATGTGAACGAAATGCTTGTCAATAGACTTGTCTTTCTTGCATCTTTAATAGCTCCCAAGTCCTCGGACATAAACATCATCTTGGGTATGGACTGGATGTCAGCTCATTACGCTAAGATTGATTGTGCCACTAGAACCGTTCAACTTACTCACCCATCGGGCAAGACAGTCAATGTCTTAACTCGAGTGGCCAACTGCCAGCTTTACTCCCTAAATGCCAACCCACTTCCAGACCTTGAAGATATTCCGGTAGTCCGGGACTTTCCGGATGTCTTTCCAGAAGAACTGCCAGGTGTTCCACCTGACAGGGATGTCGAGTTTGTAATAGACCTTGTTCCAGGAACCGTTCCAATTTCTAGAAGACCCTATAAGATGGCACCCTTAGAACTAGACGAGCTTAAGAACCAACTCGATGAGTCCTTGAAAAAGGGTTTCATCCGTCCTAGTTCCTCTCCTTGGGCTTGCCCCGTCCTCTTCGTCAAAAAGAAGGATGGAACGGATCGGATGGTTGTAGATTACCGACCTGTCAACTTGGTCACTATCAAGAACAAGTATCCTCTTCCCAGGATCAACAATCTGTATGACCAGCTCGCTGGATCCTCAGTCTTTTCCAAGATGGGTTTGAGGTTGGGCTACCATCAAATCAAAATCAGAAACGGGGACATTCCCAAAACGGCCTTTGTTACTCGCTATGGCCAATACGAGTACACCGTTATGTCCTTCGGTTTAACCAATGCCCCGGCCACCTTCTCTCGGTTAATGAACTCGGTTTTCATGGAGTATTTGGATAAATTCATCGTAGTATACCTCGATGACATACTCATCCACTCCAAGAATGAAGAGGAACATGCCGAACATCTAAGGCTGGTATTGACGAAACTTCGAGAGCATCGCCTTTATGCCAAATTCTCCAAGTGTGAATTTTGGTTGCCAGAATTGACCTATCTAGGCCATGTAATCTCTGGTAAGGGTATTGCTGTCAATCCCGAGCGAGTACAAGCCGTCCTTGATTGGACTCCACCTGAGACGGTCAAGCAAGTTCGGAGCTTCCTTGGCTTAGCGAGCTATTATCGCCGCTTTGTCGAGAATTTCTCCAAGGTTGCTAAACCTCTAACTGAACTCCTCAAGAAAGATAAAAAGTTCGAGTGGACCCCAGAGTGCGAGTTCAGTTTTCACAAACTGAAAAAATGCCTGACATCTGCTCCCGTACTGGTACCACCAGATTTCTCCAAGGACTTTATTATCTATTGCGATGCCTCGCGACAAGGACTAGGTTGCATACTCATGCAAGATCGTCAGGTAATTGCCTATGCTTCACGACAATTACACCCACATGAGGAAAATTATCCCACACATGATCTAGAGCTTGCAGCTGTAGTCCATGCACTTAAAACTTGGCGACATTACCTCCTCGGTAATCGTTGCGAGATCCTCACCGATCACCAAAGTTTGAAATATATCTTCACCCAACCGGATTTGAATCTTAGGCAAAGACGTTGGGTCGAGTTGATCTCGGATTACGACTTAGGAATAACTTACACCCCAGGCAAAGCCAATGTCATGGCTAATGCACTAAGTCGTAAATCCTATTGTAACAACCTGATGTTACAACAAAGTCAACCACTTATCCATGAGGAATTTTGTAAGCTTAATCTTCACATTGTTCCTCGAGGATTCCTATCCACCCTTGTGGCGAAACCTACCCTTACGGATCAGATCATCAAGGCACAGAAGGTAGATCCGGGAATCTCTCGTATTAAGAGAAACATTAAGAAAGGAGTCGCGAATTGTTTCTCCATTGATGATCAAGGTGTCGTATACTTTGGAAACCGCTTAGTGGTTCCCAAGGCATGACACCTGAGGCGGCTGATCCTTAAGGAAGCTCATGAATCCCCTCTCACCATTCATCCTGGTAGTACTAAGATGTATTAAGACCTACGCCAGAGGTTTTGGTGGAGTAGGATGGAGAGAGAA
Source organism: Triticum urartu (assembly GCF_056163025.1). Taxonomy (NCBI): domain Eukaryota; kingdom Viridiplantae; phylum Streptophyta; class Magnoliopsida; order Poales; family Poaceae; genus Triticum; species Triticum urartu. The sequence goes on along the minus strand of NC_141878.1, from coordinate 168,702,858 downwards.
ATTGCTCAATACATTGCCAGCTACGACGTCGGTCGTCGTGTTAAAGCAGAGCATCAACGGCCTGCTGGCACCCTTCAACCTTTGGCTATTCCTGAGTGGAAATGGGATAAAATCAGTATGGATTTCATTACTGGGTTTCCTAGGACTAAGAGAGGGAATAATGCCATCTTCGTCGTGATCGACCGTCTTTCCAAAGTAGCCCATTTCCTACCTGTTCATGAGAGTATCACCGCTAGCCAGCTAGCTGATTTATACATCTCCCGAATAGTGTCTCTTCATGGTGTCCCATTGGAAATTAACTCAGACCGTGGGAGTCTCTTCACCTCTCGATTTTGGGAAAGTTTCCAAAATGCCATGGGAACCCGTCTCTCTTTTAGCACCGCCTTCCATCCTCAATCAAGTGGTCAAGTAGAGCGAGTCAATCAAATTCTGGAAGATATGCTCCGAGCTTCTGTCATCTCATTCAGAATGGGTTGGGAGAAATGCCTTCCATTCGCGGAGTTTGCTTATAACAATAGTTATCGAGCTAGCTTGGGCAAAGCTCCTTTCGAAGTTCTCTATGGACGAAAATGTCGAACGCCTCTTAACTGGTCAGAAACCGGGGAAAGACAACTCTTTGGCCCGGATATGATCTAGGAAGCAGAAGAGCAGGTTTGCGTTATTCGTGAGAAATTGAAAACGGCCCAATCTCGCCAAAAGAGTCAATATGACCGCAAGCATAAGCCTATGTCTTATGAAGTTGGCGAGAAGGCTTACCTTCGGGTTACACCTTTGAAGGGAAGCCATCAATTCGGTATCAAAGGCAAGTTGGCTCCTCATTACATTGGACCCTTTCGCATTCTTGCCAAATGAGGGGAAGTTGCCCACCAGTTGGAACTACCTCCGCATCTTTCCAAAGTTCATGATGTCTTCCACGTTTCTCAACTCAGGCGTTGCTTCTCGGATCCTATCCGTGGAGTGGACCATGAAACGCTTGATCTACAAGATAACCTCTCATATCGGGAATATCCCGTTCGTATCCTTGATCAAGCCGAGCGTACCACTCGACGCCATAATATCAAGTTTCTCAAGGTTCAATGGTCACACCATTCCGAGAAAGAAGCCACTTGGGAAAGGGAGGATCGTCTTCGACTCGAGTACCCCACCTTCTTCGCGGAGGATTCTAAATCTCGGGACGAGATTCTTTTGAGTGGGGGTGAGTTGTCACACCCTAGCTGGTTCATGCATTAGAGTGTTGCATCATGTCTACTTTTACAGAAACTTGAAATGGGGATGACAGAACCCCCAACACCCCCCCTGGAAACAACTAGGGTTTACTAAAATTATTTTCAATGAACCCAAAATGCCCTTCACAAAATGTTCATCATTTCTGGATTGGGTTAAAACCCCTGGCAAAAATGGTGCACTGTTTTCTAGGACATTCTGGATTCTTTGAATTAAATCATAAGTATTTGAATTTGGGCATTTAAATGCTATAAAATATTTTAAATGCCCAAATAATTCTGGATTTAAGTGAGGGCTGTTAGGAATAATCCCAACAGAGCCCACAATTATTTTCAGGATTTTAGCAAGTGCCTAAGTATTTTTAATAAAGCCCTAATGTTATAGAAAAATAGAAAAAGAAAACAAAGAGGAAAGAGAGGAAGAGAAAGCTTACCTAGCGCCCACCCAGCAGGCCCACCTGCCGGCCCAGCTCAGCCAACGCTCCAGCGAGCTGCTTGGCTTGGCCAGCCAGGCAGGCAGCTGCTCGACGCCAGCACTAGCGCGTGCCACGTAGCTGCCCGCCGCCCTGCTTCCTCCCCTCGCCGCTCTGCTGGCCTGGACGACCTCCACGTCGCGCACCGAACCCCCTGGACACGCCCATTCCCCGCTGCCTATCTCCCTCGCCGCCGTTCCGCCGCCGTAACCGTGCCCACCGTTGTCAACGCGTCGCTCCACCGTGTCCTGAAGCTCCGCCACTCCCTCCTCGGCCATCCCACCGAGCCACGCCCCGCCGGAGGCCCCCGAGCGTCTTCACCGAGCTCGTCTTCAACCTCCTGCTAGCCAGATCGCCTCTGCCACCCCGCTTGCTCTGGCTTGTTTCCGACCTCGCCGTCAACTCCGTCGCAACCGCCGTGAGCTTAGCCACCTCCCTATCCTCTCCGCTCTCCTTCTCGTGGACCACAGCGAGCACACGGAGTTCGCCCGCACGCGCCACCGCGGAGCTCATCGTCGACGAGGCTCCGGCCATGCCACGGCCACGCCACTTAGTCCACTAACTTCACCACATCCCCAGGAGCACAACGCACCACGCCCGTGCCTTGCTTTGCCTCCTAGCGACGGGTCCGAGCTCACCCGAGCTCCGGCCGCCACCAAACTCGTCGTCGGCGCCGTTTCCGGCGACCCCGAGCCCAACCACCCGCACCAACCGCCGTGGCTCGCTCCCAGCTATCGATAGAGCCCAACGGCGCCCCGAACGGTGCCCTGTAGGTGAAACCTGCACCTGCACCGCCGCGTTTGGCCTTGCCGGTGGCTAAACGCCGGCGAGTTGACCCCGTTTGACCATGGGTGGGCCCAGTTTGACCCCCCTGGGTCAATGACAGGTAGGGCCCAGCCCTGCTTACTAATTAGGATTAGTATTAACTAATATCTAGTTAAACTAATCACACTGACACGCGGGACCCACTGTCAGGTTTGACCTGGACCATCCCCGTTGACCACTAACGTCACCCTGATGCACTGCTGATGCAATAACTAATTTCTGGATTTATTTTTATACAGAAAATTCCAGAAATTGTTGCAAACTTCAAAAATTCATAGAAATTATTCTGTAACTCCAAATGCAAAGATTTATATATGAATTTTGATCAGAAAAATTCAATCTATCCATTGGAAATGGTTTCATGCATGACAGAACAAGTTAACCTTGCTGTTTAAGAAAAATAAGATAATGCACTAAAATGGCTATGTTAAATGAACTAACATTTGAATCTTTGATTCAAATGAGTTCATTCCTTTCTGTTTTAGCTTGCATTAGGCCAAGACACATTCATATTGCCATGTCATAGCATGCATCATATTGTTGCATATCCTCATGTGTTGATTATGTTCGGTGTGTTTTTCGTGGTAGGTTTTGTCTTCGAGGATAACCCCGATTATCCGTCTGAAGGGCAGTACCCTACTACCACTACATCAGGCAAGCAACCCATTGATCATTCTGATACAAACCCATGTTCTTGCTTCTGCTCTTGTTTACTGCATTAAGACAACGCGATTCAAACTGCTGTGTGTTGCGGTAGTTGAAACCACTTCCTTTGCATGACCTGTCATTGCCACAGTAACTAGATGAAACCCACTAGCATGTGTAGGAGTTGATTGAGCCATATTTGTGCTCCTACCATGGTATGCCTACTATGCTTAGAGTTGTGTCAGGTCTGGTTCATCTGGGTGATGGGCTAGAGTGAAATGATTATGTCGGTAATGTGAGGGATGTGTTGAACATGTTTTGGTAAAGGTATCGATGAGAGGCCATGTAGGAGTACATGGTGGGTTGTTTCATTGAGGCCGTCCCTAAGAACTAAGATCTGTATGTGTGATTTAAGATTCAGTTACTACCATACATTGGGCCCGAAACCAATGGACCCTCTCGGCTTCTTAATCACCCTAGTACTCTGTCCAGGAGTTGCAATTAGTTTCTGGTGTTTGTAGGTTATGTGTTGGCCGCCGTGCGTAGCGCTGACCCTAGGGGTGGGCTATGTTGCGGTAGATACACCGTGGCACGATGTATTGAGTCACCCGTTTGGTGTCTCGGGAACCCTGTTCACATCGTTCGGGGCCGTATGTGGAAACCTCGGCCGGACTCCTTGCGGATGGAACCTGGATAGGCGATAAACCTGGACTAGGGACTTGAGTGTTTGGGTAGGCCGTGGCCGACACCCTCGTTGGGCCTCCACTTGAAGGTTGCCGAGTACATGTCGTGTAAACGGGGTAAGTGGTGAAAGCGTGTATGAAGAAGTACACCCCTGCAGGGTATAAAACTATTCGAATAGTTGCGTCCGCGGTAAAGGACTACTTGGTTGCCTATACAGTTCATAGACAAGTTAATGGATACTACTAAAAGACTCAAGTGTGAGTACCGAGGATGGCCCTCTCGTAGGATGACGAGGGAGGATCCCCGATTGAGTATTGTGTTGGTGATTAGTGGACTCATGTGTGAAAACTATTTTACTAGTGGTGTTCCGTAGGATAGCTTAGCCAAGAGTCAAGCTGGCTTGCTGCAATAACTCCACCACCTTCTTGAGAATGAGCATGTATAGTAGGTTCTGATGTAAGACTTGCTGAGTACCTTTGTACTCATGTTTGTTTAATTACTGTTTTCAGACGACAACACCGCCCCCTCCGATGGGTTTTATGTAGATCTCGACGTCGATGAGTGACTTGCCACCCAGGTGGTGATCCTGACCATGGAGGGCCCTATGTAGATAGACATGCTTCAAGAAGCCTTCTTTCTTTCTAGTGTCTGTACTCAGACTATTTGCTTCCGCATGTGCTTGTATGCTTGTATGACTTGAGTGTCGGGTCATGTGCCCCCTACCTGTATGAACATGTTATGTATGGCTCTTTAGAGCTTTTAAATAAAGTACTTGAGTTGTACAGTTTTGTTGTGATGCCATGTTGTATTTACACATATCGAGCATATTGTGTGTATGATTGAAATGCTTGGTATGTGTGGGATCCGACAATCTGGTTGTTTATCCTTGGCAGCCTTTCTTATGGGGAAATGTAGTCTAGTGTTACTCGAGCCATAGTAGTCCGCCACAGCCCGGTTCACCGGAGTCCTGCTAGCCCAGCACTACTACTCAGGACACTTGAGTGGCCGGCATGTGTTTCACTTCGTTCCTATGTCTGTCCCTTCGGGGAAATGTCATGCGGTGACATTCGGAGTCCTGCGTAGCCTGCTATAGCCCAGGTTCCCCGGAGTCCTGTTAGCCCAGTGCTACAGCCCGGATTCACTCGCTGATGACCGACATGCTCGATGTGATTCATGTATGCCTGTTCCCATAGGTCTATGCCGCTTTGGGTTCTCGACTAGCCATGTCGGCCCGGGTTCTCTGTCATATGGATGCTAGCGACACTATCATATACGTGAGCCAAAAGGCGCAAACGGTCCTGGGCCATGGTAAGGCGACACCCGTGGGGATACCGTGCGTGAGGCCGCAATGTGATATGAGGTGTTACCGGCTAGATCGATGTGACTTGGAATCGGGGTCCTGACAGCTATTGCCTGGAGATGTGTCTCGATCATGTCTGCATAGTTCTTGAACCCGTATGGTCTGCATGCTTAACGTTGGATGATGATTTCTATTATGAGTTGTGTGATTTGATGTACCAAAGTTTGTTCGGAGTCCCGGATGAGATCACGGACATGACGAGGAGTCTCGAAATGGTCAAGAGGTGAAATTCATATATTGGAAGCCATATTCGGACACCGGAAGTGTTCCAGGTGATACCGGGTCATCGGAAGGGGTTCCGGGCAACCCCCGGCAAAGATATGGGCTTAATGGGCCATGTAAGGGAACACACCAGCCCACAAGGGGCTAGTGCACCCCCTATAGGGCCAACCACGTGGGGAGAAACGAATAGGAGAGGAGGAAAAGGAAAGTATGAAGTAGGACTCCTGCTTCCTTCCCCTCCCCCCTCCTTCCTTTCCCCCTTGTCCAATTATGGTAAGGGGGCTGAATTGGACTAGGGGCCCAAGTAGGATTCCTCCTACTTGGGTGCGCCCTAGGCTGCCTCCCTCCCTCTCCCTCCTGTATAAACGTGGGGAGGGCACCCCTAGAACGCACATCAATTGTTCATAGCTGTGTGTGGCGCTCCTCTCCACAGTTAACACCTCGGTCATATCATCCTAGTGCTTAGGCGAAGCCCTGCGCCGATAACATCATCATCACGGTCACCACACTGTCATGCTGACGAAACTCTCCCTGGGCCTCAACTAGATCAAGAGTTTGAGGGACATCACCTAGCTGAACGTGTGCAGATCGCGGAGGTGTCGTGCGTTCGGTACTTGGATCGGTTGGATCGCGAAGACGTTTGACTACATCAACCACGTTACTAAACGCTTCCACTTTCGGTCTACGAGGGTACGTGGACACACTCTCCCCGCTCATTGCTATGCTTCTCCTAGATAGATCTTGCGTGATTGTAGGAGTTTTTTTGAAATACTACGTTCCCCAATAATTGGCTGACAGTAGGGACGCACATGGCCCATGGCCGCTTGCAGCAAGGGCCCCCGTATTATGCCAAAACAAATGATTTATCCCCCTGAAAAGTTTGACCCACCAGCTACATCTTCGCACGCAAGGAAGTGCTTCCTTTATTACGCAGAAACAAAAAGTTTCCTCTGCGTGACAGCTGGGGCCCACCAGCTTTATTACGATCCTTTTCGTGAAAATATAGATTGTACCGAAGATCCTATATTATTTTTTTATTCTAACTTGAAAAAGAAGAAATAAAAAAACTAGAAAACATCTTCGTACACAAGGAAGTGCCACCTTATTACGTGAAAAAAATTGATTCCCCCTACTAGCTGGGACCCACCAGATTTGTAGGCTGACTTGTGGGCCTACGAAGTTAACGCGTACGCGGGGCTTTGTCAACTTAGTCAATAAACAATTCTAGTTGCACTGACCGTTCGATGTTAATCCAACGGCCAAGCTGCGTCTTCAACCTGTGGTCTTGTTGCTCCAGCCGCCCAAACCTGCGCCCGTCGTACCGCCTGCTCCAGCCTCCCATGGCCGACTGTGCTACCGCACAGGCCTCACCGCCATACTACTACTGGCCAGGCCTTCCCTCTACTCACCCACTCCCCCTGTTATTCTCCGGAGATGGCAGCCTCAAACCGCAGCCGAAGCAGTCAACCCTCATACTCCCCTCCACGTGGGCATCCACTGTTGCGTATTCCCCGACTCTGGGTCGTTCCCTTCCTAGGCCGCGTCGTTGTTCACCACCTTGGTGCTCTTTGTCGGTACGGCATCGTCAACGCGGTCAACGAATGACAGCCATCAGAAGAGGACTGTAAGTGGAGAGGCTGACAGCTGGGTCCATGGCCGCATGCAAGGAAGTGCCTCCTTATTACGCACAAAATAATGATTCCTCCACCTGACACCTTGGACCCACCGGAAGGGCCTCTGTATTTCGCGAAAAAACGTTTCCCCCTGACAGCTGGGACCCATCGGCTTTATCTTCGCACGGAAGGAATTGCCTTGTTACCTCCTGACAGCTGGGACCTACCAGGTTGAAGCGAAGGTAGCGTTATCTATCCGGCCGTGAACGTGTACGTACATAGCGGTCGATCGGTGTTGAGGGAGTCCTGGATTACGGGGTCCTCGGGCGTCCGGGCTATGCAACATGGGCCGGACTAATGGGCCGTGAAGATACAAGATGGAAGACTTTCCCCCGTGTCCGGATGGGACTCTCCTTTGCGTGGAAGGCAAGCTTGGCATGCGGATATGAATATTCCTTTCTCTGTAAACCGACTCTATATAACCCTAGCCCCCTCCGATGTCTATATAAACCAGAGGGTTTTGTCCGTAGAGGGGATCATAATCATATATGCTAGACATCTAGGGTTTAGCCATCACGATCTCATGGTAGATCAACTCTTATAACCCCTATACTCATCAAAGTCAATCAAGCAGGACGTAGGGTATTACCTCCATCAAGAGGGCTCGAACCTGGGTAAACATCGTGTCCCCTGTCTCCTATTACCATCGATCCTTAGACGCACAGTTTGGGACCCCCTACCCGAGATCTGCCGGTTCTGACACCGACATTGGTGCTTTCATTGAGAGTTCCTATGTAGCATAAACTGAAGGACTGATGGCTCTCCTTGTCATCAATGACAGTATCTCTTCCGAAGGAGCCCTAATTCCAGGGCAAACCCATTGGCTCGGCGACTTCACTATGGGTGCCCGTCCGGCCATTAAGCCAAAGGCAACCCCCCAAGTCGCCGAAAATCCCCTTTGCATTGGCCCCGAATATTCCGACAAGATGGACCCGATAGATCTATCGTCTTTGAACAAACTACTAGATCGCATCGCCGCGCTGGGAGTCTCCACTGACTATGTCCGGATAGGGCATAAACCCGATCAGAGAGAAACTAAATCTCCGCCGGTCACCCATCAGGTAGCGGTTGTGGAGGAACAGGCTGACAATAACTCCTCTCCTATGTTGAGAACCAACTATGTTCGGATTTCTGAACCCGGAGAACCAAATACCCACCCTTGAGAGGACACTCCCTGTCCTTCGAACACAAAATCGGGCGTCAAGCCTGAGAATTCCCCGGACACTCCGGATCCGGGGCTGGTAACCTCGGAAATCGTCAAGCTCCGGACTCCACGGTGGGTCAAGGTGCGAATTTGAACCCGCCCACCCACCACAAGAAATATTCTCCAAGCAACTCCGGCTCTCTGGACATATGTGACCTAATGCATGTGCGGCAGCAGCCTCGGGAAACATTCCACCACTTTTGGGCTAGATTCCTCCTTGTTAAAAACAAGATAAAGGACTTCTGCGACGATGATGCAATTTCAGTATTTCGCAACAACTGTACAGACGAGGTAATCCTTAATGCCCTCAATCGCCGATGTGTCCTGCACTTCGCAGATTTGCCATGCATAGTATAGAAGTACTGCGCAATGGAAAGCGCCTAGAAAATTCAGACAGCCCACTAGGAACCGCAGGCCTTTAAGCCATCTCCCGGACGGGCAAAAAGTGTGCACCCTCATGGGGCACCTAATCATCATCCCATGGACAAGAAATTCAAGCCCTTTACGGGACACAGGACTGTCTTCGAAGAATGGCTCGACAGGCCCTGTCAAATACATAGGACGCCGAATACCGAACCAACTCCCTGCCTATGGGCATGTTAGATACTCCGGCAGGTGGCCAAGAGCGGTGAGGGTATCCTCACCAATACTACACTAGAAAAGTACTCTTCGGAACACGATCCCGAAGTACTCACAGTCATTGAGACCTTCTCATCAAATAATCAATGCAAACAGGCGCTTCGCGACCTTGCTGAAGTCTACCATGTAGCAGCAATCAAACCTTGGAATGATACACCAATTACTTTTAATGCCAATGATGAACCAATATCCCGCTCATTCCGGGCACCAGCCGCTCTGGTCCTCTACCCAATTGTGGACGGTTTTTGGCTCACTAAAGTGCTAATGGACGGTGGCAGCGGACTGGACCTCATCTACGAGGACACGCTCAATAAAATGCAAATGGACAAGAGTCGCTTTGAGCAGAGCAATACATCCTTTAGGGGAATCATTCCCAGCAGGGAAGCAAGATGCTCGGGGAAAATTAAGCTGGATGGGGTATTCGGCACACTAGAAAACTATAGATCCGAAGAGATAATCTTCCAGGTGGCTCCTTTTAACAGTGGATACCATGCCCTGTTAGGGCGATATGCATTCACATGCTTTCAAGCTATACCTCATTATGGGTATATGAAGCTCAAAATGCTCGGGCCCAATGGTGTTATCACTATCTCTAGTGATCCGGATATAGCACTTCGCGCCAAAAATAAAACCGCATCCCTGGCCCTTGAGGCATTTTCCGAAACCCTACCGGCCGATGAACTCACTGCACTGTGTTCCACGGTGGATAGAGATGATGTAATTCTTGACAAAAGGCCCAAATCCACCTCTTTCAAGCCAGCTGACGAGATAGTCAAATTTCAAGTCCACCTGATGAATCCCAGGAAAACAGCTTCCGTTGGGGCGCAGCTGGACCCGTCGGTCGACGCCGCATTATGTGTGTTCTTGCGTGAGAATTGGGACATCTTCGCCTAGCACCCTGATACGTTGTATCCATAATTTTTTAAAGTTCCATGGCAATATTCTACAATTTTCATATACTTTTGGCAAATTTTAATACTATTTTTGGGACTAACATATTATTCCAGTGCCCAGTGACAGTTCCTGTTTGTTGCATGTTTTTTGTTTCGCAGAAAATCCATATCAAACGGAGTCCAAATGGGATAAAAACTGATGGAGATTTTTTTAGAATATATGTGATTTTGGGGAAGAAGAATCAACGCGAGACAATGCCCGAGGGGGCCACGAGGTAGAGGGCGTGCCCTGGGCCCTCATGGCCACCCCGTAGGTAGTTGGTGCCCTTCTTTCGCCGCTAATATCCGGATAAAAATCGTGTCCAAATTTCAGCCCAATCTGAGTTATAGATCTCCGGGAATATAAGAAATGGTGAAAGGGCAGAATCTGCAACGCAGAAACAGAGAGAGACAGAGAGACAGATCCAATCTCGCAAGGGCTCTCGCCCCTCCACCGCCATGAAGGCCATGGACCAGAGGGGAAACCCTTCTCCCATCTAGGGAGAAGGTCAAGGATGAAGAAGAAGAACAAGAGGTGGAGGGGGCCCTCTCCCCCTCTCTTTCGGTGGCGCCGGAACGCCGTCGGGGCCATCATCGTCACCGCAATCTACACCAACACCTCCATCATCTTCACCAACATCTTCATCACCTTCCCCCATCTATCTACAGCAGTCCACTCTCCCACAACCCGCTGTACCCTCTACTTGAACATGGTGCTTTATGCTTCATATTATTATCCAATGATTTGCTGCCATCCTATGATGTCTGGGTAGATTTCCCTTGTCCTATCGGTAATTGGTGAATTGCTATGATTGATTTAATTTTCTTGTGGTTATGTTTCTATCCTTTGGTGGTGCCCATCATATGAGCGCGCGATTGGATCACACCATAGGGTTAGTTGTATGCTGATAGGACTATGTATTGGAGGGCAAGAGTGATAGAAGCTTCAACCTAGCATAGAAATTGATGCATACGGGATTGAAGGGGGGCAAACATATCTTAATGCTATGGTTTGGTTTTACCTTAATGAATGTTAGTAGTTGCGGATGCTTGCTAATATTTCCAATCATAAGTGCATAGAATTCCAAGTCAGGGATCACATGCTAGCAGTGGCCTCTCCCACATAAAACTTGCTATCAGTCTAGTAAAGTAGTCAATTGCTTAGGGACAATTTCGCAACTCCTACCACCACTTTTCCAAACTCGCTATACTAAACTTTATTGCTTATTTACCTAAAACAGCCCCTAGTTTTTATTTACGTGCTCTTTATATTCTTGCAAACCTATCCCGTTACACCTACAAAGTACTTCTAGTTTTATACTTGTTCTAGGTAAAGCAAATGTCAAGCATGTGTAGAGTTGTATCGGTGGTCGATAAAACTTAAGGGAATATTTGTTCTACCTTTAGCTCCTCGTTGGGTTCGACACTCTTACTTATCAAAAGAGGCTACAATTGATCCCCTATACTTGTGGGTTATCAAGACCTTTTTCTGGTGCCGTTGCCGGGGAGTTATAGTGTGGGGTGAATATTCTCGTGTGTGATTGTTCGCTTTATCACTAAGTTGTTTTTATTTGATGCTCTTGTTTTGTATCTTTAGTTATGGGTAGGAAACACAAAATACCAAAAAAATAGTGGCACCTACTGAACCAATGGTTGAAAAACCACTCAAAATGATGTAGGGCAGGAACCCTATAGGCCGATCTTTCACGAAAGGACCGGATCCTTTGATGAACATGAGGGGAAAACGAGGGAAACACAAGAGGAAACATGAGAGAAATCACTCAACCAAAAAGAATAGATCACACATGCGCTAGATCGATGAACACAAAGGTGAGATACAAGATCCAAAGTCAACAATGCACGATACAAACGGTAACCGGTTCTTCTCCGTAAGGAGGTCTTGAATCCATGGGGGGATCTTCCCTTTGAAAGGGGGCTTGAATACAAAGGGATCTTCTCCGTAGAGGCCGCGGTCTCTCTCGTGGAGTAGATCCAATATGGATGAGCGTAGCTCTATCTCTCAAATGAGCTATCACAACGCTGACCCTAGAAAGGAGGAGGGAGAGGTCTATTTATAGTCTTAGTGGAAATGGGGGGTGAAGTGAAGGGGTACATGGGCCTCAGCCCGCAACTGGACACAGCCAGGGGTCGGACGTCCGGAGGGCATCGGACGTCCGGAGACTCACGATCGGACGGTCGTCCGGTAGACGTCGGACGTCCGCTCGATTTGGCTCGGACGCAGGAGTGCCGGATTTCTAGAGGGGGCCGGTCGTCCGGTTGTCGGTCGTCCGCTTGCGTCGGACGTCCGCTCATTTGGCTCGGGTGCGGGATCGCCGGTCGTCCGGTCTGTGCCGGTCGTCCGGTGGATCTTCAGGCGCCGGACGTCCGGACCCGACCGGTCGTCCGGTGGCTGGAGCTTCTTCGACAGCTCTTCTTCTTGCGTCTTCGTTTCCATGCTTCCCTCACGGATGGTGTAGTTGTTCCTTGCCGCTTGCACTCCTCCTCATCGTCCGTAGTGTTCCGACAATACCTATGCATGCACATGAGTGGAGTGTCAAGTAGTATAACATCCTTGAAGGGGTCAAGTGAGCACGTGTAAAGGACATGATTCAGCTTTGTGTATGTGAAGTAGAGGTCGCATGTGTCACTTGCCAAACGGACTCTTGACATGGTGATGTCCGTAGGATGCTCCGCATCATCTCCCCTCCCTTGGGAAAGATCCGACCTCGGATCGAAAACCAAATCACCATGGGAAAGAGATGGCTTTGCCGTGTAGGAGTGGACGTTCACGAAGTATTCGTCGTCTTCAAGCTTGAAGTGGGCACTCTCCAATGTCGCACCATCTTGGGATTCCTTCAAAATGAGCAAGGACAACAAACACTTGGAAAAATGAATGTGGTTAGCGTTAGTGCAAAACCAAGCATTCAAGGGGTGATTCACCAAACAAGTGTCTTCATCATGCAAAGCATATGGTGTGACAAAGGATTGTGACATGGCATATAAGCACATAAATAGAGCACAAGCAAAGTTATCATGGGGACAAGCATGTAAATGGTTGTCATCAACTGCATGAAGTGAGCAAGTATGAATCATTGGTGATGCAACAAGGCAAGTAATCATAGGAATCAAGTCGTGCAAGCTAGTACTGCAAGGATGCAACATACTAGAGGAAAGCATGGCAATCATGTCATGTGAGCAAATAATAGTCATGGGCAATGTACATGACATATCGCAAGCATGAACACAAAGCAAGATAATAGTATCATCATAGGCATGGGGCACAAAGCAAACATGGCAATAACAAGCAATGTCTCCACCAAGCTTGCAAATACACATACAAGTATGAGAATCAATCATCATGTGTAATGCAAAGCATGGGTCACGATTGCATGGCAAAAGCATAGTAATGAGCATATCATGCAAAGTGATCATGGCAAGATGGGCATAGAATATGTAGTGGATAATAACCCATAGCCAAGTGAGGGTCATGTAGAAGAAATGCGCGAAGTATTTGCGCGAAGAGAGCGGTGGGAAAGACAATCCATGGGATCTCAAGTCATCATTGCTCTCTAGAGCTCGTTTTGTCAACTCATGGGATTGCGAGGTTGACATGAATTCATGGGTACCTACACAAAAGAGACACAAATGAAAGAAATTGTGTGTGTGGTAAATGTACACATCATCCATCATGATGTGTATGTGCATGTGAAAGTTAGCACAAGACAAGAGTTGCTCAAAGAAATTTGATGCATGGTATAAGAACATGTCATCCATCATGAAAGAATAGTTATTGTGTATGACACGATGGAGATGCAAATTGAGCATACAAGTATAAGGATCATGCAATGGATGGGAGTGATCACAATCTCCTAAAATGTATGAGGAAACTATGGGGGTCTCCTCATGTGCAATATTTGAAACATCATACGGAGAAAATGGGCAACACCCAAAACAATGCATATCCGAAGCTAGGTGGTCATGGCATGGCATATGAGATAAATGATGCAAAGGTAGCATGTCAATATCATCACAAGAGAAACAAATGCCAATAACCATAGGCTTGTCATCTATGCCATAAGTGCAAATTGGGTTAATCTTAATGGCTTGTGCATAGTCACTATGAAGAGATTGCAAATATGACATGTGGTCGATCTCATGCATAGCATATGACAAGTCAAGCGGATTGGAAAACATGATGTGACCAAGGGAATTAGCACAAGAAATCTTGTGTAACATGGCATCACAACTAATAGATTCCACATGGCAATCATCATACTCATCATAAATGGGTAAATCATCGCATGGGGAAGTCACACTAGCATGAAGCATGGAAATAGGTTGATCATCATCATGCAAGCAATCATTGTCAAGAATGTCCACTAGTGGGACTAGAGCATCACTGTCACCTATGTTACCGTTCTCATTCCACTCAAGTGGTGTAGGTGAGGTGTGGAAGACCAAATGGTGGTCATCTTCATCTTGATGGAACCATGTGGGGGGTGCATCATATTCCACCATGGCCATCGTCTTGTCCAAAGGTAGGACGTAGTCGTTGTGAATCGGCGCGTCATCATAGATGGGATGTAGCACCAAATGAGAAGACACAATAGAGGTAGAGGTCAAGTCGTTAGTGTTGAAAGTGGCCTCGCATGACCTATCAACTATCTCACTCTCTCTATGTGGTGGTTCACGCACTCCCTCAAAATAGGTGCACTCAATCTCACGTATGGTGGAGTCACTCATCTCACTCAAGTGGTGGGGGTTGTGGATCTCCTCACATGGGAATTGATGCAACACATCATATATGGGGCTAGTGGTGAAGTCACTCTCACTCACAATATGGTGGCAAAAGTCACTCAAGTCATCAAATGTTGCCATGGTCGAAGGGAAAATCCCATACTCAACCATCTCATCGTCGTCGCCATGGATGAGGGCTGAAGATGGCACATCATCAATCTCGCCTCCTAAGATGGAAGCATCATCCTTGCTCACCACCTTGTCTCTCACCTTCAAAGCTTGGTCCTTGAGGGTCTCTGTAGTCGTACTCGTCGCCGCACCGTCTTGAAAAAGAGTCATGGAGGACTTGGCATCATCAATGCCACAAAGAGGAATGTCGGTGAAGTCGACTGTGGGAGCATCGTCTTGGAGCTCGTCGGGCTTGGACATCTTGGTGGTACTATCCTCATGCTCGCCTTCTTGGAGCTTGGTCTTAGAGAAGTGTGCTTGGGGTCAAGAAGCCTTGGCCTTCATGAGTTCTTGTTCCGCCATGAGAGCACCAATGTATTTGTCGTTGAGGGACTTGTAGTTCTCGAGGAAGATCATCTTGGAGATGTCGTTGTGCAATCCCATCATGAAGTGGAACTTTATCAAAATGGGGTCGTCCACGCCGGCTCGTTGCAAGGCAATCTTCATCTCCTTGAAGTACTCGTCGATGGACTTCGATCCTTGGATGGTGTTCTCTAATTGGTGTAAAAGTTGTTCCATGTAGGTTGGAGGCACAAACTCGCACCGCAAAGCAATCTTCGTCTTGGGCCAACTCATGTCGTAGGTCTCTGAAGATGCGTGAAGCCACCATGTGGACGCGTAGTTGTGGAAGTTCCTTGTGACGCACTTCACTTGATCTTCGGGATGCACTTGATGTAGCTTGAGGTAGTCGTCCATCAAATGCTCCCACTCGAGATACTCCTCGGGTTCTTGAGTCCCATAGAAAGGAATCATGTGGTCGATGTCGAGGTCATAGTAGCTCGTGGAAGTCGCGGACTTGAGCTTGGGGAGCTTCTCTTGAGCGTAGTCTTGAGGTGCTTGTTGGCGAAGATGTCATATATTCGAAGGCGAAGATGCCTTGATAGCACTTGGCAAAGATGCCAAAGTGCTTGGTGTAGCCGTAGCTCCGTCTTGGTGGTGCTCGTCTCGCGGTCTTTTCTTGTGCTCATGAAGTTTGGACTTGGCGTGAAGTAGGGCTTGTTGGGACTTGTAGGAAGGCGCTTGTGGAGCATCATCATGATGATGGTGTCATTGTCGTGCTTGAGCTCGTAGTAGATGTCGTTCATTGTCGTCTTGCACATGTTGCTTGGAGGTGAATTGCCCTTCATGACGAGGTGGATCACGAACGTGATGGTGGTCGCCATGGAGATGTGGACGTGGAAGACTTGCGCTTGCATCTTGTTTGCGCTCCGAAGACTTGTGACTTGAATGTCGCCGCCTTGAGGATGATGAAGGGGAAGTAGACTTGATCAAGGCCCGAATCTCCTCCATCCTTGCATCTTGCTCCTCTTTTTGTGCGGAAAGATTGTTGTCGATGTAGTCCCTTTTCCTCGCTTCGGAGTGACGAATGTCGATGGAGAGGTTCTCGATGCGCTCTCGCAATCTTGATTGTGTGCCTTGCATTTGTCGTTGTAGATCGAAGATGGACGCTTTGGTGATGTAGTTGTTCACGCCGTCGTTGTTGTGGAAGACCGGAGATGAAATGCCTTGCCTATCCATCACAAGATTCGAGCCAATATGAGTGGAGACAGAGAAGAACGAAGACCCAATGTACCTTGACCGAAGTTGAATGTGGATCAATGATCACTCCAATGTGGACAAGGAAATAGCACAATTGGTACCAATTCTTGTCGGTTTCTCACACCTACACAAGTAAGGCTTATGGTGGAGCTCGGTGAGGATAGTGGCACAAAAATTTAATGCAAAGTGTTAGCAAGAGTCAATAATGTTGAAAGAGATTCAAAAATTCGCAAGTGTAACAAGTATACCTATAGCAATATGTGGCACACGGAAACACACACACGGATAGATAAATGGGGTCGTGCAACCAAGGATGAGCACAAAATGTGGAATCCACGGAAAACGCTCGTGTTGCACAACTCAAGAGAGATGCTAGCACGATTGCTCACTAGGCGGATACGACACTTGTGCACAACCTATAAGATGCAAAATGGATAAACTTTCTATCTCAAGTATGCTATGTATGTATGGTTCTCGGTGTTTGATCCAAGATGATTGGATATGACAATCTTATGCAATGTGGTGGATGCTATGGCTATTTCTTACAAGCTTCTCTTTCTCTTTCTCTTTTGCTTAAAAGCTTATTATTTTTTTATATATATCCACTTTGCGAAATGCACAAACCAAGATAGTAATTGTGTATATGTGGGAACAAACTTGAGGCACACGAGGTGATATGATACCAATATGATATGGTATGTATGCAATGTACGGTGTAGATCACTAATGTGCACAAGTAACGTTGCCGGCAATACTCAAATGGCTAGTTTCGATAGGCAAGTAACGCAAAATGGGCTAGGGGTTATCAATGCAATGGCAAGGGAATATACAATGGAGGGGTACCACGATACCAAGATGATATGGACGTTACCGTCCGTGTCGATGATGAGTTGTGGTGATCTTGATGGAGATACCAAGATGATGGAGACTCGTCCCTAAGTAGCCGAAACACCTTAGGAAACGGAAAAACCGCGAACTCAAATCTCAAATGTCAAATGGTTGTAGCGGGAATGCGGTGTTGGTTTTGTGGGAGCTCAATGGAATTGCGAAATGGCAATGATGGGTTGCGGAGTACGTAATGCGGGAATGGAGGGTAAGGTGGTGGACTATACACAGTGTCGGAGTTGGAAGCACGGTCCCTAAGTGGCCGAAACACCTTAGGAGACACAACTCACAACACAAACAAAATTGGGTTAAGTTAGGGTGGCGGAAGTGTATAGTGGTCAAGCCCATGCGGAAGTGGTGGTGGTGGTTGATGAAGAAGCAACCGTCATGAAGTAGCCTAGACACTTTAGGAGACTCAAATCGCTCCTCAAGCAACCACTAATGTGACAGGGAACAAAATTGGTTAGGTTGCGGAAGTCGGTGGTGGTGTAGCGGATGATGTGGTGGAAGCCCTGGGCAAAGATGCCAAAAATTGTCAAAATTTGATGTAGTCAAAATATGTTGGTGGTATTTTTTTGGGAAGGAGGATGTCAAGAGCTTTTCAACGAGCTAAAGAACGTCAAAATCGGAGTTCGGATGAATTAGTTATGGCCGAGACAAAATTTGAGCGAAGTTGATATCTACAGGTAGCGGATGTCCGGAAAAAACGGTCTTCCGCTCGCCGGACACCCGGTTGGGTCGGAAATCCGCTGATTCTGCTCGGGTTAGGGGGTTCCGGTCGTCCGGTAAGGTCGGACGTCCGGTGGTTCCGGCGGCTCCGGACGTCCGGTAAGCTGACGGTCGTCCAGTGTATCGGGGTCAACTCCAGATCCGAGATTCGGGACGCGATTTTGGGCGGAATTTGGGGATTTTGGGGTCAAAATTGATGAGATTTCATGGATGAAAGA
Source organism: Triticum urartu (assembly GCF_056163025.1). Taxonomy (NCBI): domain Eukaryota; kingdom Viridiplantae; phylum Streptophyta; class Magnoliopsida; order Poales; family Poaceae; genus Triticum; species Triticum urartu. Next base: position 168,684,642 of record NC_141878.1, on the reverse strand, counting down.
TGTGGAAACTTGGGGAGATGCTAGATCCACTTGAAACCAAGCAAATCCATGGATCAAAATCAACAAAACATCATCAAACCAACAAATCACAAAAAATTTGGGGCTATTTTTGGTGGGGATTTTCGAATTTAGGACGAAATCAAGCAAAAGAAGGCTAGAAAACGGTGGGGGAGGCTCCGAAATCGTGATCAACCTTGCTCATGATACCAATATGATGTAGGGTAGGAACCCTATAGGCCGATCTTTCACGAAAGGAGCGGATCCCGCGATGAACACGAGGGGAAAATGAGGGAAACACAAGAGGAAACATGATAGAAATCACTCAACCAACAAGAATAGATCACACATGCGCTAGATCGATGAACACAAAGGTGAGATACAAGATCCAAAGTCAACAATGGACGATACAAACGGTAACCGGTTCTTCTCCGTAAGGAGGTCTTGAATCCACGGGGGGGTCTTCCCTTAGAAAGGGGGCTTGAATCCAAAGGGATCTTCTCCGTAGAGGCCGCAGTCTCTCTCGTGGAGTAGATCCGATATGGATGAGCATAGCTCTATCTCTCAAATGAGCTATCACAACGCTGACCCTACAAAGGAGGAGGGAGAGGTCTATTTATAGTCTTAGTGCAAATGGGGGGTGAAATGAAGGGGTACATGGGCCTCAGCCCGCAACTGGACACAGCCAGGGGTCGGACGTCCGGTGGGCGTCGGACGTCCGGAGACTCATGGGCGGCCGGTCGTCCGGTAGACATCGGACGTCCGCTCGATTTGGCTCGGACGCAGGTGTGCCGGATTTCCGGAGGGGGCCGGTCGTCCAGTCGTCGGTCGTCCGCTAGCGTCGGACGTCCGCTCATTTGGCTCGGGTGTGGCATCGACGGTCGTCCGGTGGATCTTCAGGCGCCGGACGTCCGGACCCGACCGGTCGTCCGGTGGCTGGAGCTTCTTCGACAACTCTTCTTCTTGCGTCTTTGTTTCCATGCTTCTCTCGCAGATGGTGTAGTTGTTCCTTGGCGCTTGCACTCCTCCTCATCGTCTGTAGTGTTCCGACGATACCTATGCATGCACACGAGTGGAGTGTCAAGTAGTATACCATCCTCGAAGGGGTCAAGTGAGCACGTGTAAAGGAGATGATTCACCTTTGTGTATGTGAAGTAGAGGTCGCATGTGTCACGTGCCAAACGGACTCTTGACATGGTGATGTCCGTAGGATGCTCCGCATCACAAAATCTATCACACTACTAAAGCTTTTTACTTGGATCATCTTCGATCCCTATGTGCTCAGGTTGAAACCCCAACTAGCTTTGTTGAGGGAAAATCTGTAGATGAGCATGCTTGTTATGTGCGACACCGCATAGCTGAAAAAGGGAAACTTTTACTGGATCAAATTATAGTTTGCAGTGATATGCTTGGAATTTATGTGAAATATATGATTGTACTTGTTTTTTTGACTATTTACTTCAAGGCAACAGCCTCACAGTCCTTTATTAATAAAATGCAAGAAAGTTACAAGCTTAGGATGTACAGAGTAAAGAAAGGATACTTACAAGAAAAGGCTAAGAAAGGTTAGCTATCCAAGACAGAAGACTATCTCTATATTTACATTTAATCCTATGAGAAAGAAGAGAGATGTCATGAATGAAATTTCTTCTCCAAGCTCTGAATGTTGGTTGTTCATTTCTGAAAATCTTCCCATTCCTTTGTATCCAAATGTTCCAGGTAGCAGTGAATACAACCTCAGAGAAAAAAGGGAAGCCAAAATCCTTCCTAACTGCTTGTGCCATTTCATGTGTGGTTTGGTTCGGTTGAACGGTCCAAGAAATTCCAAGATAGTTCCAAACCCTTTGGATAAAGTTGCAAGCAAAGAAGAGATGAGCCCGATCCTCATGTTGTGCAAGGTTGCATAGCACACATGTGCCATCCTGGATGATCCAATGTCGACGTTGCATCATATCCCTGGTATTCAGGTGATCCATTAACACAAGCCAACTGAAAACTTTCATTTTTAACGTGCATGCACATTTCCAAATCCACCATAAAATTGGGTCAACCACTAGGTGTGAGAAGCAAGAATCATAATATATTTTTGACAGGAAGACTCCAGTCTTTGATGGCCATTTCCAAATATCCTTGCTCTGACCATCCAGATTGATCAAAGGTAGGAGGGCCTGTAATTGCGTGAGTTCCGAGAAGGCCTCCTACGAAAGAGGAAAATGGAAATGATCCAAGATATTAGGCTGCTCCATAAAGTCCTTGACTGTAATTGCATCATCCACAACAAATGAGTGTAGCCGAGGGAAACAATCCTGCAAGAGGACAACACGATTTCCCAGCTGCCAACGATCAAGCCAAAAAAGCACCGTGTCACCAGCAAGAACTTGTGGAACAACAAGCTTGTAGAACTTGGGATATAAACTCATGATATCACGCCACCAAAATGAACCACAACTCTGTGTGCTTTGGGGCGGTGATGCTGCGTAATAAGTGTCCCAAATTAAAGATACACAGGGCACATCCACCTTATTGAAGAACTTGAATAGATGCTTTAGAAGAAGAGCCTCATTTTGGATGGCCAAGTTAAGAACACCCAGACCCCCAACATCCTTAGGGCATCAGACTAAATCCCAAGCAGCCAGTGATTGACGTGGATTATCCGTGTTGCCTCTCCACAGACACTGTCTCATGATTCATTCTAACTGCTGCAAGATGCCTTTTGGGAGCGATAATGTGCACAAAAAATATATTGGCATGGAGCACAACGCCGACTGAAGAAACTGCAGTCGGCTCCCTTGGTTTAGTAAGCATGATCATGCAGATAAACGGTGCTCAACACGGTCAACCAGAGGAAGCAGATCATAGATTGTAGGCCTAGAAGTTCCCATTGGCAGTCCTAGGTACGTGAAAGGCATCGTCCCAACATCACATCCAAGCAGAGAGGCCACTCTAGCTCCGTCCTCATCAGACATGTTTACAGGAATGAGAGAGGATTTACTGAAGTTAACCCGCAAACCAGTGGACTCAGCAAAAGTAGCCAGCATTTCCTTGAAGGCAATGAGTTGCTCATCGATCGCAGGCAGAACAATTAAAGTGTCGTCGGCATATTGTACTATCGGATAATCATTGCAGTTAGTTGGGATTGGCAGAGATAGAATATTCCTGGAGCACATCTCATTGACAACAGATTGCAGTAAATCCACCGCAATCACAAAAAGCAACGGTGAGAGAGGATCCCCCTGACGCACGCCCGTTCTGCAGACAAAGTGCTTCTCTGGCACACCGTTGAGGAGCACAGAATAAGATCCAATAGATAGGATAGTATTGATCCAACCACTCCATCCGGAATCAAAGCCCTTGCGTTGCATGATTCTAAGGATTAGGTCATGTTCAACTGTGTTAAAAGCTTTAGTGAAATCCAGCTTTAAGAGGACGACGGGGCTCTTCGAGGCCTTACATTGGTGTATATACTCAAAACACCATGCTAGGCAATCTTGGATCGACCGAGATCGAAGAAAACCATATTGATTACGGTGGATGCACCTTAGGATCACCTTCTGGAGTCGATTAGCAAGCAGCTTGGATAAGAATTTCAAGCACGTGTTGGTCAAAGAGATTGGCCGAAAATCTCCAACCACTTCAGGGCTCAACTTTTTCGGTATAAGGGTAACTAAGGAAGTGTTAAGACATTCCAAACTGCATCTTCCCTCTTAAAACTACTTCAGTAGTTGCATGAAATCCTCCTTTAGGATTGGCCAGCATCTCTTTAAGAATAGACCAGAAAAACCATCAGGACCAGGGGCCCGGTCCGGTGGCATGTGTTTAATGACAGCATCAACCTCGGAATCAGTAAAAGGCTGGGATAGATCCTCAAGGCCATCAAATCTCGGAATTAATGTGTCTAAGTCAAAACCCATGTGAATTCCTTTTGCAGAGCCCATTCGTTGATTAAAATCAGACCAAAACATGTTCGCAAGTTGTTGGTGATCCGAGACAACTTCACCATCAGCATTCTTAATGGAGGAAATTGTGTTTCTCCTATATCTCTCCGTGGCCATTGCATGGAAAAACTTAGAGTTTTCCTCCCCAACTTTTATGTTGCGTATAGTACAACGATGTTTCCAATATACAAATTGCGAGTGCAAAGTATCCTCCAAATGCAATTTCACAATTCGCCTGAAATTAAACTCCGGTCTTGACAAAGGTCTAATCTCTTCTAGACCATCTAAGAATAGAATTACTTTGTTGCAACCAGCAATGAGTGCTTTAATTGTGGACAAATTCATGTGCCATTTCTTGAGTGCATACCGCAGAGCCTTGAATTTAGAGGAAACGGTTAGAGCAGCCGAGGGTCTCTCCGCGGATTTATTCCAAACCTGAGCCACACAGTCATAAAAGCCAGGCAAGTCAATCCAATAATTCTCAAAACAGAAGATATTAGCTTTTGGGATAGCAGTAGCAATCGAGACCACACACGGAACATGATCAGAAGTCGTGCGTGCAAGGGGTACTACCAGTGTGTTAGGATGGTCCGCTGTCCATGCAACTGAAGTAAAGAACCAATCTATCTGCTCTAGTAAAGGTTCAGTTTGCATATTCGACCAAGTAAATTGCCGTCCTTTAATTGGTAACTCAACGAGGCCCAGATGGCCAATCACTTCATTAGACAGAAAGATATCATTAACATTACCCCCGGACAGGTTTCGATTTTCCAACGATCGCATGAAATTGAAGTCCCCTAAAAGCAGCCAATTATCATCAGAGTTGATGTTTAGGTTGTATAACCATTGAACAAAATCATCCCTGGCCTGACCCTGGCACGGACCATATACTGACACTAGGTTCCAAACTTCAGAAGTATGTTTAGAATGGAATTCCATAATTATACCATAGTGCCTTGCCTCAATTAATTTTCCTTCAAAGAAAGAAGAATTCCAAATGACAATCATACCAGCCGAGGCCCCTACTGAAGGCACATAGGAGAAATTATCAAAGCGGTGAGGACAGAACTTTCTAATAAACCTATGATCAATGTCCATGCATTTTGTTTCTTGCAAACAAACGACCTAACAGCCACTTTCATCAATCTTTTGTTTGACCGCAAGCTGACGTGCTTCAGAATTAAGGCCACGCACGTTCCAACATAATACCTTCCAGTCTCTAAACCCGGATTGATTCATTACAAACCATAACAGAAAGCAACAAAAGTAGATCACGTAATGACCTACACTGACAAACTAAAGAGTTTGGATAAAACCCCAACATAAAACATAGGAGCAAATAAATGGCATTTATATTTGTACGCCATGGACCATCAAGCCGTCCGATGCGACTAATCATCAGAACCCTTGCTGCTGGTTGAGGTAGAAGGATCAGTCTCAAGCTTTTCCTTGGAAATCTTCTCTGGTGCAATGCATAGACTTGCCCCAATACGCTGAAGATCAGCAACAGGTGTTGGTGGAGGCACTGATTGATTCTCCTCCGACTGAGATGATCTGGTCCGGTGCCTCTTGAAAGAGCTCTGGGTTTTGGGCTGCTGGAAAGCTCGGCTTGGAGATCTATGGTAACCATCACGTAACGCACTTAGTCTTGCGCTGCGGCGCACCTCTGTATCAACCAAAACCTTAGGAGTTCTAGGTTTACGGCCATGCTTGGTGGTAACTATCGGATTTTGGGTTCCGGCAGACCCTTGAGGTTCGAACACTGGGTGCGCACGGATATTTCGCCTTCTACCTACCTGCGCCCCTCCGCCTCGCTAAGATCTAAGCTATGGAAAGAACAGCACAAGAGACACAGGGTTTATACTGGTTCGGGCCACCATTGTGGTGTAATACCCTACTCCAGTGTGTGGTGTGGTGGATTGCCTCTTGGGCTGATGATGATGAGCAATACAAGGAAGAACAGCCTCGCGAGGGTCTGTTCCTGGCTGGGGCGACGAACTGCTAGGAGGAGTTCAGTCACTCTTCTCTCTCTCTCTCTTCTCCGATTTTCCCCCTTCTCCGATTTTCCCCCCTGCTACCCTGGGGGTGGCTAGTCCTATTTATAGGCAAATGCCCTGGGCCTCTTCCCCAAATATTGAGCGGGAAGGGCGCCAACAATTGGCCATTTTGAAGGGGAACATCTGGTACACTTATCCTGACTAAAGTTGGTCCTCGCCTGCCAAAGACTCTGGTGGTAACGCTGGCTTGGGCTCCACAATGACTTCCTCCCTGCCATTGGACTGGTCTTGGTCTCGTTGCACCGAAACGGGTGCCTTTGCTTGATGCTCTCGCCTGCGCTTGCTCCCTTTGCACCAAAGAGGAAAGGAGGACACTGCGCGGGCTGGCGCCCGCCTGGCGCCCTTGGTCATCATGGCTTGCGTCACGGGCACCTCGTGAGGTACCCCGCCTTGATATCTCTGCCTCGTCGCAAGCCACCCTGATGAGGCCGTGCCTGAGGAAGTTCCGTGTCGTCCGCCCCGCGAGGCTTGGCCCCTCGCAAGGGTCTTGGGTCTGTGTTGATGAAGACGGGCCGTGCTGGGCCCCCTTTGAGCCACGCCGCAGGCCGCAGGCAGGCAAGTCTGGGGACCCCCGTTCCCAGAACGCCGATAGTAGCCCCCGGTCCCAAGGCGCGCCTAGACTTGGCCGTGCAGGGAGGCGAAAGGGCAAGAGCGAAGCGCCGCGGGCCCTAACAGCCTGCGGCCTTGGGCGCCGCGTGGCGGTTGACTGGACGTGGGCGTCTCCACAATCGCGCGAGTTGATAAAGGAGCGGCATCTGCCTAGGCTTTGCTTTTTGCTTTCTCCGGTTGCTGCTCAGATCCCCTTTCTTGCGCCTCTCCTTCCTTCCTCCAAAATTTCCAGATCTACTCCGACCGCGTGACCTAGGAAGCCATGGCGCCTCGTCAGTCCCCGGCCGGAGCTTGGTACTCGTCTGCCCTGGACTCGCCGAACGTGTCGGAGGCGAGCCTCGCCCGGTTGCGCCGGATGGCGGCGGCGCAGGGCATCAATGGGGCGAAGGTGTTCAAGGCCGGCTCCGCCACCCCCGAGGGCCAAGGGAGCACCTTCCATCCGTTCTTTGTAAGCGCCATTGCTGCTGGCCTGGTGCCTCCCTTCTCCGAGTTCTTCTTCTCTGTCCTCCGCCATTATAAGCTACAGGCTCTGCATCTCCACCCCAACTCCGTCCTTCTCCTGGCAATCTTCGCCTATTACTGCGAGGCTCACGTAGGGGTGCAGCCCTCGGTGGCCTTGGTGCGCCACTACTTCTACCTTCGGACCTCTTGCGGTCCTGCTTCCGCGTGCGCGAGCTTCATCGCGTACGGTGGCGCCATTGCCATTTCGAACCCCGGGAAAAGGATCGAGCGCTTCAGGAGCAAGTGGGTCTTGGCAGATGCTGGGCGCATCCACCCTCGGCTGATCTTGCCCACGGAGCAACCCACGAGTTCCAGCGTTTGGGGTTGAGCGGAGCTCGCGGACCCCCACGCGAAGCTGGTGTTGGAGAAGATGGACGCGGATCTGAGGCCGGCCAACATGGCTGCGGCGAAGCTGACCGGCGCGTCGCTGCGGAGGGAATTCCTGGAGCACCAGCTGGCTCCGCTTAGGCAGTACTCACTTCCGATGTGGAGGCCCCATCCGAGCCCCACGGCCTTGGCCGACGGAGATCTGGCTGTGGTCCTCCAATCTCTGGTCGGGGGCGATGTGGCGAGGTTGGAGGGCAGTCCTACGCCCTTGTTCCTCCGCGACGACTAGGAGTGGGTAGTGGAGTCCATGCCCGTCTTCAACGGGGATGGGCCCGTGCCCATGGAGACTCCCGGGGAATCGGTGGACGTGTCCTCCGACGACTCCAGCGAAGAGTAGGAAGGAGGGGAGCGGGAGAAAGGGCCTGACTCCGAGGCGACTGACGGAGAGTCGAGGGCTCCCCTCCCCCGGCGCAGGTCCCGCGTTCTCCGCCTCTCTCCGAGCGATGATGACGAGGATGATGACGAGCAGGATGGTGGGAGCTTGCCCCCGATCCCTAAGAAAGACAGGACCGGGCTGATCTCCCGCGGGTCTACCCCGGCCCCGAGGCGGACCGCAGACGTGCCTTCCACTTCCAAGCTTCCCGAGGTTGACCCTTCCAGCCGGATTTCAGGCTTCAAATTTGGCCGGAGGCCGCTTGAGCTTACTGGCGATGACCCGTAAGCGCTTGATTCTTGTCTTTATTTCTTGTTCATCTTCTGAGGCTTGACGTCCGCATCTCTTGGATAGGCTGGCGCCCGCAGCAAAGAAGTCGAAGGGAGCTCCTGAGGTTCCATCCGTGGCAGCGCCTCTGCCCGCGAAGGAAGGTGACAACGACGCGCGGGCTTCTCCTACCCGGTCATCCTCGCAAGGCCTGGCTGAGCCGGCTGGGGCGAGCGCAGCCCCCATGGCCCAAGTGACTCCCGAGGTGCCTTTGCCTGCTGCCGCCACTACAGCCGCTGGGGCGCAGTAGGCTTCGCCCCAGGATACTGTGGTCGCGCTGCCGCCTTCTCCACCTACTCCACCGACTGTTGTCTCTCTGACTCCTCCTGCCTTTCTGGATCGTGCTGCTACTGAGCTGGACCGGCTGAGGCAGGATCTTCTTGGCGCCGACCCTCGCATGGTGGCCGGGCACTTGGAGCTGGCTTCAAGATGGATTCGCTCTGACGCTTTGATTCGGGCGGCGCTGGTCCAGGCCTCGACGGCTTGCGATGAGGAGAGGCAGGCCGTCCTTGAGGCGAAGGCTGCTCGTGACGCAGCCCTGGGGGAGGTGGTCGACGTCCGTGGTCGCTGCAAGGTGCTGGAGGACGAGCTGCCAAGCCTGCGGGACCAGCTCGCGAAAGAGGTCCGCCTTCGCCAAGAGCAGGAAGAAGGCGTGAAGGCTCGCGAGGCGGCCGTCGAGGGCCGGGAGGCCAAGCTCAGGAACCGCCGCGACCGCCTAGGCGCGCTGGAGCTGGAGCTGGGGGCAAGGAAGGTCGAGCTGGACGACAAGGCCCAGGTTCTTGCCGAGGACCGTGTGGCCTTCGCGGAGATGGAGGCGAAGGCTCGCTCCTCGCTGAGGACGCTTTACGACAGCGGCCTCGAGAGCCCGCTGGCTGGCGCCGAGGACGGCCCCGCCAAGCTGCTTCCCTTCCTGGTTCGCGCTCTTGAAGATGTCGCGCTTGGCCTTGGCCCCACGGCCGAGGCCGAGGCGCGTGTCCTGTCTTCTGCAGCGCTGACGTGGGTCCTCACCCACATCAACCTTCACGATCCCGGCGTCGACCTCGACAGCCTGCTGGAGCCAGTAAGCGGCGAGCGTGCCGCTGCCGCTGCCAAGGCCGTGAAGGGTCGCGCGGAGGCTCTGCTGGGGAAGTTCCGGCCTTCAGCACCAAGATGAAGCAAGGCGCTGCCGACCCCGCTGCTCCATGAGGCGAACCCACTCCGCGGTGCTCCACCGCCGACAAGTGACTCCGTTGTGGCTCCTGTCCTGCCTTTAATTCCTGCACATGTATCATGCCTCGGGGAGGCGTTTAAACTTGCGTTTGGCATTGAGATAACAATGTGGACTGTAATATTTGCTTTTGAATTCCTTGAAATTTACGCTTTTCCTTCCTACTTGCTTATGTTCTACGCCGGAAGAGCCAGGCCTCGCCCATACCTCAGTCGCCGTTATCCTCGACCGGAAACCAGGACGGGACCAAGGAGTGAGGGGCTACGTGAAAAGTTAGGCTCCTGAGTCGCGATGCTCAGGAGTCCCCCTTGGCGCACGAACAGCAAGTAGGGAGGTGTGATGTGGGTGGATCTACCGTTCTACGTCTGCAGGGCCCGGCCGCGCGCACACCTCAACCGCTGTTAGCCTTTCGGTACTAAGGAGTGAGGGGCTACGTGACCAGTTAGGCTCCTGAGTCGCGATGCTCAGGAGTCCCCCTTGACGCTCAAACGGCCTTCGTACCTTGGCTCCGCTCGGGGAGAGACGCGCGACGAACCAGGCTCGGGGGGGCCTGGCTGGGTGGCGTGCATCTGGGCGTGACCCAGGTGTAGCCCCCGTGCCCAGCCCCCTCGCGCGGCACTCCCGAGGGAAGGCGTTACAATGAGGCTAGACAATGAGCTCTGGGCTCCCTGAGGTTGATGCATCCCAGGGGCCGCCCTCAGTTGTTTATCACCAGCGCGGAGCATAGCACTTCCGTATGTGTACGGGCATAGCCGCTCCTCGGCAGTGTCGTCAGCCAGGGCGGAGCATGGTGCTTCCACTGCTACGTGGGAGGGGGCTCCCCTCCGGAAGGAGCCCCCGGGGCGTGTACAGCCCCGCCCTAACACGTGGCTGGCACGGTAGGGCCTGGCGAGGTGTATCTGGGCACCCGTGAGCCAGCGCGGGACACACGGGGCCCTATCTCTAGGCGGGTTGCGCCTGGCACTGGGCCTTATGTTGTGATGTGTCCCTGCAAACTTGGTTAGATGCCTACACTCTACGTCCTCGGGTCCCGGCCCTCGTGCTGGTCTCAGCCGTTGCTGGTATGCCAGGTCACGATGCCGTGGACAAGGCCAGAGGGTGAGGGCTGGAGAGCCAGTAAGAGCCCTGACTCGCGATGCTCAGGTACCCCCCCCCCTTTAACGTGCAGGTGGTCGGCATGGAGAAGAAGAGGTGCCATGGACAGGCATCAAATAATCAAGCATGGTGGGTCGAACGCATAGCCAGAAATAAACGCAAAAGGGATACATGCAGCTGGGTCTGGCCCGAGCGACTTGGGGATGATGCAGCCCGTGGGGAGCCCCCAACAAAGTAAGCTAACAACATGAAATAAAAGGGATACATGCCGCAGGGGCGGACCCACGCGGCCTGGGAATAATGCAGCCCTGGGGGGGCGCTCTCAGCTGGAAATGAAACTTGAAAGACGTCACCTGATGATCTTGAGGACGAAGGAGTGTTGGTGTAGCTGACTCGGTGGGCTGCGGAAGCCGATCCTCACGAGCCCCCAGGCCCAGGGGCCTCGGGAGGCTCCGGAGGCGCTGGTGGCTCCTCACGGACCATCTCCATCTCCGCCAGGGCTGCGGAACGCCCGGCCTCTTGAGCCTCCATGATGCCCCTCATGAGGCGCTGGTACGTTGCAGCCGCGTTCGGCAAGCCGTAAGGCATGCGAACGTAGCTGTGGGGTGGACCTTCGCAGCGCCCCACTCGCGATGGTCAGAGGCGCTCCAGAGAGGTGACTCGATTGAGCCCTGGTATGTCGATGCAGACGCGCAGCCCACCATCCTCGCCTGGATGGGGAGCCACAGCTGGTAGGCGGCGGCCGCCTCTCATGACTCTTGACTCCTGTAGCTCCTGAATGGCCTTGCTGACGAACTCCTGAGGGTCTGGCCCTCCTTGCCTTACCCCTTCTTGAGGGAAACGTGCTTCGAAACACGCCTCCATGTGGTGCCCAAGCACCTCCTTCGTGACCTTAGCCAGGTCGGTGGCCCTCCAGGGGAGAGCCCCCGAGCCCTGCCTGAGGAGGGCGCCGGGCGCGCTTTCCTATGCCACGGAAGGAGGTCCCCCCTGGGCAGGCGCGGGCCCTGAGGGGCCTGCCTCCTAAGGGGCCGGGCCGGACGATGTCTTCTTCTTCTTGGGGGCGGTCTCGGGAAGCCTCCTGCTTCCGCGATCCGGGTCTTCCAGTGATGCGTCCTGAAAGGCTCGTTCCAGGTAACACACTGCGTCCTTCTCTTCACAGGGCACCATGATGACTCCGCCACTTCCTGGCATCTTGCGGACGTTGTAGCCGTGGTGAGTCACGGCCATGAACTTGGCCAGCGCTGGGTACCCAAGGATGGCGTTGTACGGCAGGCGAATGTGAGCGACGTCGAAGTCGATGAGCTCGGTGCGGTAGTTGCCGCGTGCCCCGAAGGTGACAGGGAGGCGGACCTGCCCAATCGGGACCGTGGAGCCGTCGGTGACTCCGGAGAAGGGCTTGGTTGGCTGAAGCTAGGTGTAGGGCACTTGGAGATTGTTGAATGTTTCCACGGACAGGACGTTGAGCCCTGCCCCGCCATCGATGAGGGTCCTGGTGACCACCATGTTGCTGATGATTGGGGAACAAAGCATCGGGAGGACTCCGGCTGTGGCCGCACACTTGAGCTGATCTGCTGAGCTGAACGTGATGGCGCACGCCGACCACCTGAGAGGGCGCGTGGCTTCCAGCTTGGGGAGGACTGCATTCACTTCATGGGCGAACTGCTTGAAGATGCGTTGAGAGGCTGGGGCTTGAGCCCCGCCCAGGATGCAGGCGATCGCGCGCGTCTCCTGGAAGCCCCCAGCCCCCTCGTCCTGATGGTGGTCCTTGTTTCTCCTTGGCTGCGGTGGCAGCGGAAGGGGGCCTGCGTTGCCTTGCGGGCGATCCTCGCGAGGCTGATCCCTCCAGTCTCCCTCGCGAGGCGGGTCTTGCCGGCGATCCTCGCGAGGTCGATCGCGCCACCCCTGGCGCGGGCAGCGGTCTTCCCAACGTCCTGCATTCCTTACTCCTCCTCGACCGTAGCCCCGGTCACCGCGGTCGGGGCGACGGCCGATCCTTCCTTCTCGCACGGCTCGGAGCTCTTGACACTCATTGGTGTTGTGGGTGTGGAGGTCGTGGTACACACAGTATCGACTGCCCTTGGGAGGTTCGGGCTGATCTCTGCCCCTCTTGGTGTCTGGTTCTGCCGCGAGCACGGCAGCCCCCTTGCGCTTCACATCCTTGGCCTTGGGCTTCTTCTCTTCTGGGTCTGGGGCAGGCAGCTCGAGGAGGGAGAGACGCCCTTCCTCATCCCTGGCGCACTTGGTTGCCAAGTTGAACAACTCCAAGGAAGTGCACAGGTCTTCATGCATCGCCAGCTCCTCCTTCATCTTGACGTCGCGCACGCCGTCGGAGAAGGCTGAGATGATGGCCTCCTCGGTCACCTTGGGAATCTTGAGGCGTGCATTGTTGAAGCGCTGGATGTACTTCTGCAGGGTCTCTCCGGGTTGTTGCTTGATGCGGCGTATGTCGCTCACGGCGGGTGGCCGGTCGCGAGTACCTTGGAAGTTGGCGATGAAGCGGGTGCGCATCTTGTCCCAGGAGGAGATCGTGCCTGGAGCCAGGTTTAGGAGCCAGGTGCGGGCCCCGTCCTTGAGCGCCATGGGAAACCACTTCGCCATGACCGTCTCGTCTCCGTTGGCAGCTTCAATGCCCAGCTCATAGAGCTGGAGGAACTCCGCAGGGTCGGCCATGCCGTCGTAACGAGGAGGCAGGTCTGGCTTGAACTTGCCGGGCCACGCGATGCTGCGTGGCTCGGTGGTGAAGGCGCGGCAGCCTGCTATGGCCACGGGAGGCCTTGGGTGACGGAGATCTTGGTCTTGCATGTCCCCACGCGCTGCAGCTGGGAGCAGCGCGGGGTCTTGACGTGCGGGAGCAGGAGCATGGTCGCGACGTGTTGGAGCAGGGAGCGCCCGGGCAGCTTCTTGCGGGCGAGGGACTTCATGGAAGCTCTGCTCTTGCCGCGCTGGCACCTGACGGAGCGGGTTCCGCCCAGGGGCCACGCGCCTTGGAGCCATGGCGCCTTCTTGGGGAGGAGGCGGCCGGGGCACCGCCGGAGCTTCATCGCCCGCGCGGGGCGGGGTGCGGTGCAGCGGAACGACCGGTGCAGGAGAGCCCCCTGCGGCGCGGACAAGCTTGGCAACGCGGTCGAGCCATTCTTCGTAGACGTCGTCCACGAGACGGTAGCGCAGGAGCTCGTTTGTCGCGATGAGCACAGTTCGAGCCTCCATGGGCGCGTGGAGCGCGCGGGACGAAGAACCAGCTAGGGTGAGCGAGGGAGTAGCGGTGCGGCCGTCTTGCCGCACGGACGGATGGTGAGACGATGCTTGTCGCTCATCCCCCGCCGGGTCGGTGGCAGCGTTGAAGGAAGGTGATGGGGAACGGCGAGGACGCCCGCCGACAGGAGCCGTCTGGGCGACGCGGGAAGCGAGAGCGGCCCGGCGCTCGGCGCGGGCCCGACGAGCGTCAGACATGGACGCTATGGTCGGAGGAGAACAGGGTGGTGGAAGACGAATTCCGGCGCACCCCTACCTGGCACGCCAAATGTCGGATTTCGGGTTCCGGCAGACCCTTGAGGTTCGAACACTGGGGTGCACGCCAAGATTTCGCCTTCTACCTACCTGCGCCCATCCGCCTCGCTAAGATCTAAGCTGTGAAAAGAACAGCACAAGAGACACAGGGTTTATACTGGTTCGGGCCACCGTTGTGGTGTAATACCCTACTCTAGTGTGTGGTGTGGTGGATTGCCTCTTGGGCTGATGATGATGAGCAATACAAGGAAGAACAGCCTCGCAAGGGTCTGTTCCTGGCTGGGGTGATGAACTGCTAGGAGGAGTTCAGTCACTCTTCTGTTTCTCTCTCTTCTCCAATTTTCCCCCTTCTCCGATTTTCCCCCCTGCTACCCTGGGGGTGGCTAGTCCTATTTATAGGCAAAGGCCCTGGGCCTCTTCCCCAAATATTGAGCGGGAAGGGCGCCAACAATTGGCCATTTTGAAGGGGAACATCTGGTACAATTATGCTGACTAAAGTTGGTCCTCGCCTGCCAAAGACTCTGGTGGTGACGCTGGCTTGGGCTCCACAATGACTTCCTCCCTGCCGTTGGACTGGTCTTGGTCTCGTTGCACCGAAATGGGTGCCTTTGCTTGATGCTCTCGCCTGCGCTTGCTCCCTTTGCACCAAAGAGGAAAGGAGGACACTGCGCGGGCTGGCGCCCGCCTGGCGCCCTTGGTCGTCATGGCTTGCGTCACGGGCACCTCATGAGGTACCCCGCCTTGATATCTCCGCCTCCTCGCGAGCCATCCTGATGAAGCCGTGCCTGAGGAAGCTCCGTGTCATCCGCCCCGCGAGGCTTGGCCCCTCGCGAGGGTCTTGGGTCTGTGTTGATGAAGACGGGCCGTGCTGGGGGCCCTTTGAGCCACGCCGCAGGCCGTAGGCAGGCAAGTCTGGGGACCCGCGTTCCCAGAACACCGACAGTAACCTCAGGCAGAGCAGAGAACTCAAATGACTCCCTGACAGGTTTAGAGATGTCGTCAAAACAGAGTGCCCTTGCAACTGGCCTCTTGACAGGAGAAACCTGGTGTTGAATGCAGGGTGTGGGCTCTGTCACAGGTTGCAAAGAGAGATTAACATCTGACCCCTCAAAACAAATGTCCCAAGAGTTTTTAGACAGCAGCATATTACCAAAATCAAGCCTGAACACGCATTTTGGGATGTCAGCAGAGCAAATAGTTGGCATTAACTTCTGGAAAGCTCTTTCCCATTTGCATCACAGGTGGTAAGACAGGGCCAAAGACAGTAAGAACTCTGCCAACATGAAGAGGAGGCTATAGCTGGACTGCTGGTTGTTGAATGATCGCTAAGTCGTCAACTGGCTGAGCATTAACAGAGTCATCTGAAACCTGAAGAATGATTGATTCCTGGGACTGGTTCACCTGGTTTTCTTCCACAATCTCCTGCTGAATATTCATATCATCATGAGGAATCTCCTGGACATTTGGAGCATTCTCCTGCACTGGAGGAGGCAGCTCGTCCCAGCCAATTTCAGGAAACTCAGGCATAACCCAATTGTGGTTATTAAACTACAGATGTCCAGGGAGCGGATGGGGATTGTCATTGAAGGGCATCGGATCCTCATCAGGTGGCAATATATCGGCAAAATCCGCAGAGAAAATATAGATAGGAGAAGACCAAGAAATACGTGAACCTCCAAAATCTGCAAACTCCCGACAAACAACATCGCGCGACACAAGAGTGGTTGCTGGAAAGGAAACATATGCCAATGTATGCACGAGCAGCCGATCATCCTGGTGCCAGTGGTGGAAGCGGCCAAAGGTACTGATTGCATCAGCAATATACTGCGTCCGCCTATAGTCCAGGGGTATTCCAACTATCATAACCCAACCCCTATGAAAAGCCTGAATAGCTCTGAAGTTGATCCCTTCATCATGTGGCACAAATCTAACAAAGCGATCATTGTCTTTCTGAAACGGAGGATGATCAACCAGTGCCTGCCTAGCAACCGCACTACGAAAGAAGAAAAGTCCAACGCCTTGGATCCAAGGCTGAGCATCAAGAACATCGCGGCCAAGATTGTTGACAACGAAATCACTGACCATGTTTCTAAAGATAGCAGCTTCTTCAGGTAGTGGCTTGGGCTCGACGATGGCAATGGCGTACTACTCATGCTGACGGTCAGGAGCCACTGCAGGAGAGTAGAAGGTCCACGGAAGCCGCCGTGGTCCGCTGTCGCTGATCTCGAAGCCCTGCGGGACGAAAGGCGCGGGATCAAGTGCGAAGGTCGCCATTGCTGGATGAGAAACCGATGGCGGCGTAGGAGCCGCGGCGGAAGGTGGCGCAGCTCGGCACGGCGATGGTGAGGAGGTTGGTGGCGCTGGTGTGACAGGCGGTGGCTCGGCAGGCAATGGCGGAAGTGACGGTGTTGCAGGCGTGATGGGACTGGACAAAGTCCCAACTTGGCTGGCTGCGTGGGAAACCGAGGCGTCGGGCGAGAAAATCTCAGCTGACCGGTCCGGGGAAGTAGTATTGACGCGCGGGACCCACTTGTAAGTCGGGGAATGCGCAGCGTCGGAGCAGCCTTTGGCTCGATGACCCAGCCGAAAGCATCTGCGGCATCGAATAGGACTGGTGCACGAATTGGAATAGTGCAGCAAATATAAACAATTCTGGCATTTCCAAACCTTGAAAACCATATTATCAATGAGATCATTAAGTTGAGCAGCACCGTTTGAAAGATCAGGTGGTTGGTCGTCCATAACAGCCTGACCAGATAATCCAACTGTCGCAACAGAAAAATCCAAAATATCCTGCGATGGCTGAGCCGTAAGAGATTGGGCCGTGACATCCCCACCCATAGTCGGAGATCCATTGTGCAGTAATGAACCATGTTGGGCTGGTGACCCATGCTGGGCCATGCAGCCATGTTGGGCTGAATCCGATGCAATCAGATCACGTGTTACTAGGTCTTGTGGAACATGTTCAATTTGAATTAACTTGGTGGGTGCAGTTCCGGATATGATGGCGGTGTTCGTGGCAGGGACGTTGATCGTCCCGAAAGAGATGTACGGCGTCGCCACCGTCCACTGGAGGTTGGTCACCGGCGGTGGGGGCAAGATCACTTTCTCTTGGGGGTTCATGACGTAGCCGGCCTCAGAGAGCACGTCCAGCTCAGACTGTGAGGCAGGGTACCTATAACCCTTGCAAGCAGGATATTGCTGGAACGTGGCGAAAGAAATATTCTTCCTGATTGACGAACATGATCTTAAAGACGATTTAGCCGGAGGTTTATGCATAGCTAGCAACCCCAAAGTGGCACACTTCTTAGAGGGACTCACAAGAATCCACTCAGCGTCACACTCCTTTTTCCAGATCTTAAACTCACGAGTCCAATTAGGGCCACCATTCCCCCAAAGATGAAAATAGCATTTAAATTGTGGAAACGCAAACAATCGCAACTAGAGAATGCATAGGCCAACTTGCTTGCATGAGACAAAAAAGGAGAATACCCTTGTCTCGGATGAGTTGTACCGAAAATTCAATTGCCGAACCCCCAATCGCTGATTCCAAAGCAGCCGCCACAGAATCATCATTAAGATGGAATATATGTCTGCTGAAAGACATGACCATAATGAAATGGCCCGTGCCATCCGTGGAATGAATAGATCTCCAACAATGCTTGAAAACCTTGTCCTCAAAGATGGCGCCCATCGAGAATCCAGATCCAACGTTGATCCACCAGAAGGACCCATATGAAATGGGTATAGACGTGTAGATCAGATGCCGCCGGACAAGATGGGTGGATCAGAAGCAAAATTCACTGGCTAGAAGAGGAGATCGCCGGAAAACCTAGGCCGGAGGTGGGAGGGGTGGGTGGAGAGCCATGAGGGTTTTAATTAATGAGTTAGTTGCGGGATAATGTATTACAGAACGAGTTATGATTGTACTTGTTGTTCTAAGGATCCTAAGAAACACCTCCCCTACCAATGTGAGTTTAGTGATAATGGAATCGTATCTTCGTATACTAAGGGTGTTTTTAATTACTATGATGTTCAACAAATTGAAGAATTTGTTGCTTTTAGGGGTACTTGTGAAATTGCTTCTTTTATTGAAGAGTGTGATACTACTCTCTACAAATCTGAAAATTTTGGCCATACTTAAATATTTCAATGATAATTATGCTTCTAATGCTTATATTAAACCATACATTGAGGAATCCTCCGCTGTCCAAGAAGAGACTAATGTTTTGCAGGAGTCTATGGAAGAAGAAATTAATGACATTGTGAGCTCATTGGATGAAAAATTTGAGGAGGAGAACGAAGAACAAAAGGAGGAAGAGCGGATTGATCACCTGTTCCCACCATCTAATGAGAGTAACTCTTTATCCCATACATTGTTTAATTTCCCTTCGAATCTACCAAAGGATGAATGCTATGATGATTGTTATAATCCCCTTGATTCTTTTGAAATATCCCTTTTTCATGATGCTTGCTATGCTTGTGGCCAAGATGCCAATATGAATTATGCTTATGGAGATGAACTTGCTAAAGTTCCTTATGTTAAACATGAAATTGTTGCTATTGCACCCACGCATGATAGTCCTATTATCTTTTTAAATTCTCCCGACTACACTATATCGGAGAAGTTTGCACTTATTAAGGATTATATCGATGGGTTGCCTTTTACCGTTGCACATGATATTTTGATGACTATAATATGCATGTGCTTCCTGCTCCTACTTGCAATTATTATGAGATAGGAACTACATCTCCCCCTCTTTATGTTTCCAACACGATAGAATTGCAAGAAACTGCTTATGCTATGTATTGGCCTTTACTTGATGTGCATGAATTGTTCTTGTATGACATGCCAATGCATAGGAAGAGAGTTAGACTTCATCATTGCTTGATATATGTTACTTTGTGCTCACTACTAAATTACAAATCATTGTTGATTCAAATTGGCTTTGATATACCTTGGGATCCAGGTGGATTCATTACTTGAGCACTTTATGCCTAGCTTAATGGCTTTAAAGAAAGCGCTGCCAGGGAGACAACCCGGAAGTTTTAGAGAGTCATTTATTTCTATTGAGTGCTTTTATAAAGTTTAAAAACAAAAGAATAAAGAAGGGAACCCAAAACTTTTCAAAAAGGAAAGTGAAAGTGAGAGAGACAATCATTGTTGAAGTGGGGGAGCTCCTTGAACTTTGTTCCTGCTCACGGAAACTTAGTGAATCTTGATTATAGAAACTTTTCAACTAAAATAGTTATCCCCTTGCACAATTCCATTGTATTATAAAAATAATGTGCCAAGATTTTCCTTTATGATGTTTACATTGCTTGTTGGTTTGTGCGGTGCAAAACAGAATGTTTGGCTAAAGTGCGCGATTTTACATTTTTTACTGGAATGTAAAACGGTCCTGAAAATTTTTGTACTGTATTTCTATACAAATTGTTTATTTTTTACTATTTATTTCCTAATTTTTGGAGTACCATAGGTATGGTGAATGTTCACATTATTAGAGACTGTCCTGTTTAAGACAGATTCTGTTTTTGATGCATAGTTTGCTTGTTTTGATGAACCTATCGATTTCTATCAGTGGATTAAGCCATGGAAAAGTTATATTACAGTAGCTAAAATGCAAAAATAAAATATGAATTCGTTTGCAACAGTACTTAGAGTAGTGATTTTCTTTATTATACTAACGGATCTTACCGAGCTTTCTGTTGAGTTTTGTGTGGATGAAGTGTTCGAAGAACGATGAGGGCTCGATGTGAGGAGAAGGAGGAGAGGCAAGAGCTCAAGCTTGGGGATGCCCAAGGCACCCTAAGTAAATATTCAAGGAGACTCAAGCGTCTAAGCTTGGGGATGCCCCGGAAGGCATCCCATCTTTCTTCAACAAGTATCGGTATGTTTTTGGATTCGTTTCGTTCATGTGATATGTGCAAATCTTGGAGCGTCTTTTGCATTTAGTTTTCATTTTTCGTTTATGAACCATGCTGGTATGAGATAGTCCATGGTTTATTTATAGAATGCTCATTGCACTTCACTTGTATCTTTTGAGTATGGCTTTATAGAATGCTTCATGTGCTTCACTTATATCTTTTGAAGTTTGGATTGCCTGTTTCTCTTCACATAGAAAAATGCCATTTGTAGAATGCTCTTTTGATTCACTTATATTTGTTAGGGCATGGGCATATATTTTGTAGAAAAGATTTAAACTCTCTTGCTTCACTTATATCTATTTAGAGAGATGACAGGAACTGGTCATTCACATGGTTAGTCATAAAATCCTACATAAAACTTGTAGATCACTAAATATGATATGTTTGATTCCTTGCAATAGTTTTGCGATATAATATGGTGATATTAGAGTCATGCTAGTGGGTAGTTGTGGATAGTAGAAATACTTGTGTTGAAGTTTGTGATTCCCGTAGCATGCAAATATAGTGAACCGTTATGTGATGAAGTCAGAGCATGACTTATTTATTGATTGTCTTCCTTATGAGTGGTGGTCGGGGACGAGCGATGGTCTTTTCCTACCAATCTATCCCCCTAGTATCATGTGCGTAGTACTTTGTTTTGATAGCTAATAGACTTTTGCAATAAGTATGTGAGTTCTTTATGACTAATGTTTGAGTCCATGGATTATATGCACTTTCACCCTTCCATCATTGCTAACCTCTTAGGTAGCATGCATTCCCCTTTCTCACCTCGAGAGTTGGTGCAAACTTCGCCGGTGCATCCAAACCCCGTGATATGATACGCTTTGTCACACATAAGCCTCCTTATATCTTCCTCAAAACAGCCACCATACCTACCTATCATGGCATTTCCATAGCCATTCTGAGATATATTGCCATGCAACTTCCATCATCACCATATACATGACTTGAGCATTCATTGTCATATTGCTTTGCATGATCGTAAGATAGCTAGCATGATATTTTCATTGCTTTTCCGTTTTTTGATATCTTTGATACGCCAGATCATTACACATCCCGGTACACCGCCGGAGGCATTCATATACAGTCATATCTTTGTTCTAGTATTGAGTTGTAAGTAAATAAAAGTGTGATAATCATCATTATTAGAACATTGTCCCAGGTGAGGTTATCAAAATAAAAGATCCCAAAGAAGCCCAAATTAAAAAAAAGCTAAAGAAGCCCACCCAAAAAAGAGAAAATAAAATAAAAAAATAAAAATGAGATAAAAGAGAGAAGGGACAATGTTACTATCCTTTTACCACACTTGTGCTTCAGAGTAGAACCATGTTCTTCATATAGAGAGTCTCTTGAGTTATCACTTTCATATACTAGTGGGAATTTTCATTATAGAACTTGTCTTGTATATTCCAACGATGGGCTTCTTCAAATGCCATAGGTCTTCATGAGCAAGCAAGTTGGATGCACACCCACTTAGTTTTTAGTTTGAGCTTTCATAAACTTATAGCTCTTAGTCCATCCGTTGCATGGCAATCCCTACTCCTCACGTTGACATCAATTGATGGACATGTCCATAGCCCATTGATTAGCCGCGTCGATGTGAGACTTTCTTCCTTTTTGTCTTATCCACACAACCTCCACCATCATATTCTATTCCACCAATAGTGCTATATCCATGGCTCATGCTCATGTATTGCGTGAAAGTTGAAAAGGTTTGAGAACGTCAAAAGTATGAAAGAATTGCTTGGCTTGTTGTCGGGGTTGTGCATGATTTGAATATTTTGTGTGGTGAAGATGGACCATAGCCAGACCATATGATTTTGAAAAGACATGATTGCTTTATTAGTATGCTTGAAGTATTATTGTCTTAATATCAAATGATAGGCTGTTGTTTTGAATCACTCGTGTCTTAATATTCATGCCATGATTAGATTACATGATCAAGATTATGCTAGGTAGCATTCCACATCAAAAATTATCTTTTTTATCATTTACCTACTCAAGGAAGAGCAGGAATTAAGCTTGGGGGTGCTGATACGTCTCCGTCGTGTCTATAATTTTTGATTGTTCCATGCCAATATTCTACAACTTTCATATACTTTTGGCAACTTTTTATACTATTTTTGGGACTAACATATTGATCCAGTGCCCAGTGCCAGTTCCTGTTTGTTGCATGATTTTTTTCACAGAAAATCCATATCAAACGGAGTCCAAACGGGCTAAAAACTGACGGAGATTTTTTTGGAATATATGTGATTTTTGGGAAGAAGATTCAATGCGAGACGATGCCCGAGGGGGCCACGAGGCAAGGGGAGCGCCCTGGGCCCTTGTGGCCACCCCGTAAGGTGGCTGATGCCCTTCATTCGCCACAAGAAAGCTAATATCCGGATAAAAATCGTGTCCAAATTTCAGCCCAATCGGAGTTACGGATCTCCGGGAATATAAGAAACGGTGAAAGGGCAAAATATGGAACGCAGAAACAGAGAGAGACATAGAGACAGATCCAATCTCGGAGGGGCTCTCGCCCCTCCACCTCCATGGAGGCCATGGACCAGAGGGTAAACCCTTCTCCCATCTAGGGAGAAGGTCAAGGAAGAAGAATAAGAAGGGGGCCCTCTCCCCCTCTCTTCTGGTGGCGCCGGAACGCCGCCGGGGCCATCATCGTCACCGCAATCTACACCAACACCTCCATCATCTTCACCAACATCTTCATCACCTTCCCCCATCTATCTACAGCGGTCCACTCTCCCACAACCCGCTGTACCCTCTACTTGAACATGGTGCTTTATGCTTCATATTATTATCCAATGATTTGCTGCCATCCTATGATGTCTGGGTAGATTTCCCTTGTCCTATCGGTAATTGGTGAATTGCTATGATTGATTTAATTTGCTTGTGGTTATGTTTCTATCCTTTGGTGGTGCCCATCATATGAGCGCGCGATTGGATCACACCATAGGGTTAGTTGTATGCTGATAGGACTATGTATTGGAGGGCAAGAGTGATAGAAGCTTCAACCTAGCATAGAAATTGATGCATACGGGATTGAAGGGGGGCAAACATATCTTAATGCTATGGTTGGGTTTTACCTTAATGAATGTTAGTAGTTGCGGATGCTTGCTAATAGTTCCAATCATAAGTGCATAGAATTCCAAGTCAGGGATGACATGCTAGCAGTGGCCTCTCCCACATAAAACTTGCTATCGGTCTAGTAAAGTAGTCAATTGCTTAGGGACAATTTCGCAACTCCTACCACCACTTTTTCACACTCGCTATACTAAACTTTATTGCTTCTTTACCTAAAACAGCCCCTAATTTTTACTTACGTGCTCTTTATATTCTTGCAAACTTATCCCATTACACCTACAAAGTACTTCTAGTTTTATACTTGTTCTAGGTAAAGCAAATGTCAAGCGTGCATAGAGTTGTATCGGTGGTTGGTAGAACCTGAGGGAATATTTGTTCTACCTTTAGCACCTCGTTGGGTTCGACACTCATACTTATCGAAAGAGTCTACAATTGATACCCTATACTTGTGGGTTATCACACCCCTCAGATATGCCAGGAATCCCAGGCGCCCTGGCCGAACATAGTCTCAATATACTGAAGGGATACAAGCCAGTCAAGCAAACACTTCGGTGATTTTCCGAACCCAAACGACGGGCTATGGGGAGGAGCTCGCCAAACTACTCAAAGCTGGGTTTATCAAAGAGATCAAACACCCGGACTGGCTAACAAACCTGGTCATGGTACCAAAGAAGGATAAATCCTGGCGCCTATGCGTCGATTTCAAACACCTTAACAAGGCCTGCCCTAAGGACCCCTTCCCACTACCTCGCATCAACCAGATTATCGATGCAACCGCGGTACACGATTCACTGTGTTTCCTCGACGCATACTCCGGATACCATCAAATTAAGATGAAGGAATCCGACCAAGCCGCAACGGCATTCATCACCCCGTATGGGCTTTTCTGCATCAACAGTATGCCTTTCGGGCTCAAAAACGCCGGCGCCACTTACCAATGCATGATTCAAACATGCTTGGAAAAACAAATCGACAAGGCTGTCGTGACATATGTAGATGACGTAGTCATAAAAACCAAGCATGTTGAATCATTGGTGGACGACTTACGCCTCACATTCGACAACCTCCGAACATATGACATAAGGCTCAATCCGGAAAAGTGCATTTTCGGCATCCCGCCGGCAAACTACTCGGGTTTATTATCTCCAATAGGGGAATCGAAGCAAACCCGGCCAAAATGTTGGGGAACGCAGTAATTTCAAAAAAATTCCTATGCACACGCAAGATCTATCTAGGTGATGCATAGCAACACGAGGGGAAGAGTGTTGTCTATGTACCCTTGTAGACCGTAAGCGGAAGCGTTATGACAACGCGGTTGATGTAGTCATACGCTTCACGATCCGACCGATCCTAGCACCGAAGGTACGGCACCTCCGCGATCTACACACGTTCAGCTCGGTGACGTCCCGTGAACTCTAGATCCAACTGAGTGTCGGGGGAGAGCTTCGTCAGCATGACGGCATGATGACGGTGATGATGAGGCTATCGGAACAGGGCTTCGCTTAAGCACCGCAACAATATGACTGAGGTGGATTATGGTGGCGGGGGGCACTGCACACGGCTAAGACAATTGTGAACTTCTGTGTCTATGGGGTGCCCCCTTCCCCCGTATATAAAGGAGTGGAGGAGGGGGAGGGGCCGACCCTCTATGGCGCGCCCAAGGGAGTCCTACTCCCACCGGGAGTAGGATTCCCCCCTTTCCCTAGTTGGATTAGGAGACGAAGGAAGGGGAGAGAGGGGGAAGGAAGGGCCCCCCCACCCAATTCGGATTGGGCTTGGGGGGCGCGCCCCTTCCTAGGCTCCCTTCTCCTCTGTCCCACTATGGCCCAATAAGGCCCATATACTTCCCGGGGGGTTCCGGTAACCTCCCGGTACTCCGGTATATGCCCGAACTCACCCGGAACCATTCTGATGTCCAAACATAATCATCCAATATATCGATCTTTATGTCTCGACCATTTTGAGACTCCTCGTCACGTTCGTGATCATACCGGGACTCTGAACAACCTTTGGTACATAAAAACAGATAAACTCATAATACCGACCGACACCGAACGTTAAGTGTGCGGACCATACGGGTTCGAGAACTATGTAGACATGACCGAGACCCATCTCCAGTCAATAACCAATAGCGGAACATGGATGCTCATATTGGTTCCTACATATTCTACGAAGATCTTTATCGGTCAAACCGCATAACAACATATGTTCTTCCCTTTGTCATCGGTATGTTACTTGCCCGAGATTCGATCGTCGGTATCTCAGTACCTAGTTCAATCTCATTACCGGCAAGTCTCTTTACTCGTTCCGTAATGCAACATCCCGTAACTAACTCCTTAGTCCCATTTCTTGCAAGGCTTATAGTGATGTGCATTACCGAGAGGGCCCAGAGATACCTCTCCGATACACGGAGTGACAAATCCTAATCTCGATCTATGCCAACTCAACAAACACCATCGGATACACCTGTAGAGCATCTTTATAATCACCCGATTATGTTGTGACGTTCGATAGCACACTAAGTGTTCCTCCGGTATTCGGGAGTTGCATAATCTCATAGTCATAGGAACATGTATAAGTAATGAAGAAAGCAATAGAAATAAACTAAACGATCATAGTGCTTGTCGAAGTAATGGGCCACGGGTAGCCTAACCCGAGTCCCTAAGCCTTTCAAGACAAAGGGGCTGGCTGCGCCCCTCAAGACATCAAGAAGAAGTGCCGCCTTCTGGTGGCCGGCTGTCCGGAGCGGCCGGCTGCCAGAAGACGGCTAAGTTCTAGAAGGCGCCTCCAAGACGGGCCGACTTCTTGGAGGCGGCCTCCAGAGAAGCCGGCTCCTAGCAGGCGGCCCCTGGCACCCTCAGAGTCTGCGCTCCCATTAAGAAGACGAGATAGGGTAAGGCTATAGTGTAGCCCATCACCTCCATATCCAGGGTCGGGCGTGGCCACAGTGCTCCGTACAGGCGGAGATCTCTGCCTATACGTGGCACTGTTGACACTCCATCGCTGACGTCCCTGCTGGCAGGCAGAGCCATGTTCCCACGACCACCTGTCGGTACGGCCTGTAGGCGGCGGCCCTACTTGGCAGCGAGAGCCCGAAAGACGGCGGAAGCCTGACCAGTCGGACCTGAGGGGGGCCGGCTCCCAGCAGGTAGCCCATTCCTTCCTCAGGCCCGTGCACCATTAACAAGATGAGACAGGAAGTGGCTACAGTGATCTCCCACCAGTCGGTGGGACTGTAGCCATGCTATCTTGACCAGGAGCGCGTCATTAGAATTACGGCTACAGTAGCCAGCAGCCGGCAAGACCCGCAAGCGGTGAGAGAGGCATGTCAGCTCCGTACCAGACCAGTCGGCGGGGCCCACCAGGCGGCGGGCCCCAGAAGCCGGTAGAGAAGCCAGCGAACAAAGACACTGACAGCCGAGTCCTACACCTGGTTAGATTACTATTATACCCCTGGGGGGTAGGCCTATATAAACCCCCCCAGGGCACCCATGCAAAGGGTACCCAACCTATTAGAACTAGACTCATACCAAGAGGAATGAGAGAGCGTGCCTGCCTTCTTCTACCTCTAGCATACAGCTCGAGGAGCACCATTTGTACTCACTAGTGCCTTAGTGCTCATGCGGAGACCCCGCAGAGCAGGACTAGGGATGTTATCTCCTAGGAGAGCCCCGAACTTGGGTAAAGTACGCCGGCGTTCGTGTCTACGCCGCATCCCGCTTCCAGGCACCGGCAACATTCTACTCGCTCCCACCATGATAAGCCATCCATTGGCATATGTCGCACCCAACCCCCGACAGTGCTAAGCTAACAGATGGTTCAAGTCAATCACATCATTCTCTAATGATGTGATCCCATTCTCAAATGACAACTCTTTGTCCATGGATAGGAAACTTAACCATCTTTGATTAACGAGCTAGTCAAGTAGAGGCATACTAGTGACACTCTGTTTGTCTATGTATTCACACATGTACTAAGTTTCCGGTTAATACAATTCTAGCGTGAATAATAAAACATTTATCATGATATAAGGAAATATAAATAACAACTTTATTATTGCCTCTAGGGCATATTTCCTTCACAAAATTTGAGCCTTGTCATAATTAGCAAGACCAACCGACCTCGAGCAGGTCCAAAAACTAGTCGGGTGCGTGGCAGCCTTGAGGCACTTTATCTCCAGATTAGGAGAAAAGGTGTTGCCACTGTATCGCCTGCTCCGATGCACCGACCACATTGTGTGGACGGATGCTGCAACAGCCGGGGTGGAGGAAATAAAAACTTTGCTAGCAAGCAACCCCATCCTGGCCACACCAAACATCGGTGAACCAATGCTGCTTTACATATCGGCAACTCACCAAGTGGTGAGTGAAGTGCTCGTCGTCGAACAAGAAGAGGAAGGACATAAATTCCCACTCTAGAAACCAGTATATTACGTATCGATGGTCCTCACACCATTCAAATCCCGATACCCGCATTATCAGAAGATAACATATGCGGTCTTTATGGCATCCCGCAAGCTACGACACTACTTCCAAGAATTCTCAATCACGGTGGCTTCCGAAGTACCACTCAATGATATTATAAACAAACGGGGCGCCACCGGCAGGATTGCCAAATGGGCCATTGAGCTCCTACCATTTGAAATAACATACAAACCACGCTGACTTCGTCGCCGAATGGACTAAGGCCGAACTCCACACATATTCCAACTGGGTGATGCACTTTGTCGGCTCTAAAATGTTAGCCAGACTGGGGGTGGTGTCGTCTTGACATCCCCCATAGGAGACACAGTTCGTTACGTGCTCCAAATACTGTATATAGACTCCAACAATGCAGCCGAATACGAGGCCCTATTGCACGGTCTCCGGATGGTTGTCTCCATGGGCACACAACGCCTTGAGGTGCGCGGGGATTCCAACCTCGCAATATCCCAAATAAACAGAGACTTCGACGCAAAAGAACCGAAGATGGTGTTCTACCGCAAGGCCATACTCCAAATATCAGCTCGGTTCGAGGGCCTCGAGTTTCATCACGTGGCTCGAGAGCGTAATCAAGCCGCGTACATCCTTACTCGCATGGGCGCTAAACGCGACCCCATCCCACCTAACACCGTTGTGGAAAGGTTCTTCAAGCCATCCGTGGTATGGCAGGACGAGATCGGGAGCACCGACCTGGAGCCGATCATACCCCCCCCCCCGATTCTGAACACAGTCCCAATATCATCGGGGGCCCATGCATTGAAATAACACCATTGACCCATGAAATTATGGCTGTAATTGCCCCATGGACCAAGCCTTTCCTTGCCCACCTCACTAGGAATGAGCTCCCTGAGGATCAGAATGAGGCCCATTGCATCGTTCAGCGTTCCAAGGCCTACAAAGTTCATGAAGGAGAACTATACGAGAAAAGTACTACCGAGGTCCTTCAACGATGTATCTCCGAAGATGAGGGACGGTGGCTCTTGGCTGAAATACACGCTGGTCTTGGCGGCCATCATGCCGCAGCCCGGGCCCTTCTAAGTAAAGCCCTCCACATGGGTTTCTTTTGGCACACAGCTCGGGCAGATGCACAAGACCTCGTGCAGCGCTGCATTGGATGCCAGCTTTTTGCTAACCAAAGCCACATGCCGGCTACTACCCTCCGAACAATCCCCATTACTTGGCCCTTTGCGGTTTGGGGGCTCGATATGGTCGGACCTCTTCAAGGGGGAAGCCATAAGAAGAAATACTTGTTGGTAATGGTCGACAAGTTCACTAAGTGGATAGAAGCTAAACCAGTTAAAAAGACTGAAGCCGGACCGGCGATATACTTCATATCCGGCGTCGTACACCGTTATGGTGTCCCGCATAGTATTATTACTGACAACGGCTCTAACTTTATAGCCTATGAGGTGAAAACTTGGTGCGCCAACTCGGGCATCAAGCTTGATTACGCCTCCGTATACCACCCTCAGACAAACGCTCAGGTTGAATGGGCCGACGACATGATAATGAGCGGCATCAAACCCGGACTAGTGCGATCTCTGCAAGAATCAAACAAACATTGGGTCGGGGAACTCGATTCCGTACTCTGGGGGTTGCAGACCACGCCCAATCGCACGACTGCATATACACCCTTTTTCATGGTGTACGGTGCAGAGGTAGTCTTACGTTGCGACATTATTCATGACTCACCTCGAGTATGCATGTATGAATAGAGAGAAGCCGAGCTTGATTGGCAGGACGACTTGGACACCCTGGAGGAGAACCGTGATGTTGCGAACGCCCGTTCCGCATTCTATCAATAGCAGGCTCGGCAATACCAAACAGGGAAGTACGGGCAAAGACCTACAATGTCGGTGAACTAGTTTTACACCTACCAGAAAAGAAAAAGGACAAGCTCAAGCCCAAATTCGAAGGTCCCTTCATTATAGATGAAGTTCTCACTAGAGAAGCCTATCATCTTCGCAATGCTTCGGACAATCGCTTGGAGCCTAACCCATGGAACGCCACAAGGCTCCGAAGATTCTACGCCTAAGTCCGCACATATACCTTTTTCTCGTTTTGTCTTTTCTCCTTTTTATAGTTTTCCCTTTTTTGCCTCGTTTCTATACGACTTGTAGTTCGTGTTCGGATAAACCGTACACTTGAAGGGTTGACATGCTCAAATGTACTTACCCCGCAATACTTGGGGGCTTCTTTTCACAAGAAGCTTATTCTTGTTATTATTTTTCGAGCATCAAGCTCACCATATATATGTGTCATCTATCCATATATGTATTTTCTTCACCATTATATGCACCTTTATGACTTAAGTTTTTGCCAAGCTAGGTTGCCTGGCTCCTGTGCTTATGCCCTACGTTCCCGTTTGTTCGGCTAGGGCATAAAGGGAGCACCTCTGCGATTGTTACAGTCAGGTCATCCGAACATGTACCTCAGACGGGTGAAGCTGAAAGCTAGTGTTCTTAAGGGAATGATTGGTCGGTGAGTAAAAGACAAACTGCCCCCATGGCACCAAAAAACCCTAAAGTATAAACGCGTACTGTGATTTTTCAGCATCACAGCTTCGGTATGCACAAAGAACCGCATACCAGCCCAGGGAAAGGAACCCTTAACGGAACTATTCTCTCTAGAAGATGTTTCTTACAATCAAATGTAATATAACATAACCCCCAAATAAAACTTGTCTGTTCAAGCAATGATGACCAGACTGCCTGGTTTCCGAACATACTTTGGTGTTTACCCATGGTATAGTATTCGGAAACACTCCTAACCTAGGGTTTTCAGGGGACGAAGCAGAAAGTCTGCCATGAAAATCATTTTACAAATTTGGGTGGAGACAAGTTTGTTGACAAAAGTACATTGCTACTTAGACTCAAAAACTTCTTCTTCCTCTAGACCCTCTAACAGGCTGTCTAGTTTACAATCTTGTTGGGAGAACTTGCGGCCACCTTCACTTGGTCGTACACCAGGCTGACCGGAATTTCCTGTCCGTCGGATCCTCGAGGTCCAACCCGGGCCATATGATTGGGATCAAGTCCGGTGTACCGTGTTTTTACCATGGCCCAGGCTTCCCGAGCACCTTCTCGGCATGCTGATATCTTCCATAGCCCAAAACGGCACCGAGCTCCCTTGAATAAATTCACAAGGTCCTCCATACTTCCTGGAGGAGAATCGGTTGGCCATAAAGCCTTAACAATGCTTCTCATCGCCTCCCGTGCTCGCTCATGCACCTTGGACAGCTCCTGTAGCAGGTCGCCTTGAAATCCGGACACCTCTACTTCAGGCCGCCCAGTCAACACACCTACAGGCATAAACTTGTTAGGATTCGCATCAGCGAACTATAAGGACAATAAGTTAAAAGGCATATTGAATATGCCGCCTCTCATCTTTTTGTTCTCCTTCAAAATGTCCGCTAGTTGGGCTGGCACATCTTTCAGCTCTTCGCCGAGCTAGCTATTGGCGTCCTGCAGCTTGTTCTTCTCATCCCTGGTCCGTGTCAGTACATGATGACAAGTGGCGTCTTGCCTTTCGGCATGTTCTTTGTCCTCCCCGCGGCCTTCAGTTTCTCTTCCAGTTGTGCCACTGATCCTGCCATTGTAAAACACAACAATGTTCATTTGCATAAACATGACTGGCACATGATTATTTTTACAGACAAAAGGAAACATTTGAAGGAAATATGCCCTAGAGGCAATAATGAAGTTGTTATTTATATTTCCCTACATCATGATAAATGTTTATTATTCATGCTAGAATTATATTAACCGGAAATTTAGTACATGTGTGAATACATAGACAAACAGAGTGTCAATAGTATGCCTCTACTTGACTAGCTCGTTAATCAAAGATGGTTAAGTTTCGTAGCCATGGACAAGAGTTGTCATTTAATGAACGGGATCACATCATTAGAGAATGATGTGATTGACTTGACCCATCTGTTGGCTTAGCAATATGATCATTTAGTTTATTGCTATTGCTTTCTTCATGACTTATACATGTTCCTATGACTATGAGATTATCCAACTCGCAAATACCGGAGAACACTTAGTGTTCTATCAAACATCACAACGTAACTGGGTGATTATAAAGATGCTCTACAGGTGTCTCCGATTGTCGGAGTTATTGGCGATGGGTAGCCTCATCCACTCCCCATGGCCTTTCAAGACAACGGGGCTGACTGTGCCCCTCAAGCCTCAAAGATTGATCTTCGCCTTCTTGTGGTCGGTTGGTCCAAGCGAACGGCTGTGAGAGGGGCCGACTTCTAGCAGGCGGCCCCAAACACCCTCAAAGTTTGAGACAACATGAACGCGATGAGGCGAGGCGTGGCTACAAAGAAGCCTGCCACCCTCGAATCCAGGGTGGGTCGTGGCTACAGTGCGACATACCGGCTGGTGATCTCCCGCACGGTGCGGCACTATAGCCCTTCCGCCCATGACATCACTCAAGACAGAAGGGTCCCAGCTCCCACAATGGGCTATCGGTACGGCCCGTAGGCGGCTTGGGGGGAGGCCGGCTTTCAGCAGGCGGCCCTCGCCCTCTTAAGAGTTTGTGCACCATCAGTCCGGAGAAATAGGGAATGGCTACAGTGAACGACCGCCAGGCGGTGGGACTGTAGCCATGTCTCCCCCGACGAAGCAAGCGTCATTAGAAGCACGGCTACAGTGATGAGTCGCCGGCAAGGCCCGCAAGCGGCGGGCGCGGCCTGTCGGCCGAGTACAAGACAGCTGGTGGGGCCCACCAGTCGGCGGGCCCCACCTGCTAGTGGAGAAGCCGGCCACAAGAGACACTAACGGCCTGGGCCTACACCCGGCCAGTTTACCATTGTACCCCTAGGGATAGGCCTATATAAACCCCCTAGGGCACCCATGCAAAGGGTTCAGACTCTTAGAGAAACACACACATAGAGAGGGAGCTAGGGCTAGCCTTGTTCTTCTTCCTCCTCTAGAGAAACAGCTCAAGGAGCAATCTTGTAGCCACTCTTGTTGAGTTAGTGATCATGAGGATACCCCGCAGAGCAGGACTAGGGGTGTTATCTCCTAGGATAGTCCCGAACCTGTGTAAGATCCGCCGGCGTGCATGTCTTTGCCTCATCCCATTTCTTGGCACCGGCGACGTCTTATTAGCCCCCTCCATGATAAGCCATCGTTTGGCATATGTTGCACGACACCCCTGACATTTGGCGCCCACCATGGGGCTAGGTGCACCGTAGTGTGGAGATCTGTTATGGATGGGAACCCTCTTCCTACCCAGCGAGCGTAGCCAGTCTGGCACGCCAGATAGTGTTTGCACCGTCGCACTGCATGGCGCGGAGGTCGCATTCACAGCGAGCTGCCTCACCGACCTTGTTGGTGAGGTCCGCCTTTCCGACGATCCTACGTCCGAGGCAGGCACAGATGGCCTCGAGAGCCGCCTCGTCAAGCTCCTCGACCAGCTCCACATCGCCAATGAGCCGGCCTTCCACTTGGAGTCGATCGGCTCCACCGACCTGATGCTTGTCGACTCTGACACGGCCTCCCTCGATGCTTTCCCCACCAACGTGGTGGTCATTGACGATCTGATCCCACGCACAGAGAGTGGCGGCAGCACCGTCATGGAGGTGCTTGTTATCAACCACAATGGGGGCTCCGGAGGAGCCGGCCAGGAACCATTGCAGGCGGCAATGCGGGATTTGTCCATGCCCATTGCTGCGGATGTGGACACCGAGACACTGGAAGCCTGTCGCATCTCGCTTGTGGAGAATGCCAAGAAGTTGGCTACCATGCGACGCCTCTCCGAAGCCATCCAGCGCGAAGTCGATCACGCAGTCGGCGGCACGCCGACTACTGCTGGGTCCAGCCGAGCTGGCACGGTTAGGCAGCGAGGCGGAGCCGTCGCCAGCATGTTTGCAGTAGACCGCCCGGTCTACGCCACGCCCATGGAGAACATACGCGCTGCCCAGGTGGCAGCAGATGAGCTGGACCACCTGGAGGGCGCCGAGCGTCGCTACATGACGGAGCGCGTTCAACAGCTTATTGATGCGGCTGCTGCCCAGCAAGAAGCCGGTTGTCGCGCTGAAGAGCTTCACCAGCGGGTGGAGAACCCGCCCCCTCGACCAAAGCATGGCGCGACCTCCCAGATGCCGACTGGCGGCACCCTCGACAGACAAGACAAAGAGCCAGCTGCTAGTCGTAGTCGGACTCGCATCACCATCGAGCACGACCAAGATGGCCGCCCTCGAGCAGTCGAACGACGGGACGATGATCCATTGTCGCCGCCTCCTCGAAGGGAGAGGCGCACCTCCCCGTCGCATGTCGATCATCCGACTCTTGGCGACCGGCTAGGCCGCCGAGAAGGAGTCGGCGAGAATGATGCCCGCCACCGGATCGACCGGCTGGCTCGATCCCTGGCGCTAGAAGAAGAAGACGCGATGTGTCCGGCTTGTTTTGGCCCCCGCATCCGTGACGAGCCTTTTCCCAAGGAGTTCTCACTCCCGAGGGACGCACCCAAGTACAACGGCTCCATGAAGCCGGAGGATTGGCTGGTGGATTATTCCATCGCAGTCAGCATAGCAAACGGCAACAAGCGCGTCGCCGTGAAGTACGTCCCGCTCATGCTCCAGGGCACAGCCCGGACATGGCTGAACGGCCTCAAGCCCTACAGGATCAACAGCTGGGTAGACTTCACCGAGGTGTTTATCCGAAACTTCACCAACACCTACAAGTGTCCTCCCAAGCCACGCCAACTCTCGCTGTGTGTCCAAGGCCCCAATGAGTCCACCCGTGATTACCTGACGCGGTGGGCAGAACTGCGCAACTCCTGCGAAGGAGTGCATGAGGTCCAAGCTATCGAGTACTTCACCGCCTGGTGCTGAGAAGGCACCTTACTCAAGCACCAGCTTCTCTGCGACGAGCCGGGAACACTCGACAAGCTGCTAATCATAGCGGATAAATACGCTATGGCCGACTCCTCCATGAAGTCGGAGCTCCGGGTGGACAATTCTAGGACGGTGCTCCCCCGGGGCTCCTCGAACACCGGCTGGAGACAACAGTCGGCGCTAGCAGCTGGATGACAACAAGCACAAAGCTCCCCGGCCGACTTCCACCAGCCGGCAGGTGGCAACTGTCGAAGATCGACAACCCGAAGGGCAGCCACCTCCCAAGCATCAGAAGGGCGGCAAGTCGACTTGGTTGCCTGCCTTCTCCTTCGAGTAGACTCTCGATGCCCCCTGCAAGTTCCATAGCAGCGCGAAGCCGTCCAACCACATGACCCGGAAGTGTCACTGGCTTGTCCGCATTGCCAAGCGAGAAGGACTGCCTCCTCCGCCTGCTGGCCCGCTGGCTCCGCCTCCTTAGCTGTCGGTCGCCCGTCCAGCAGTCTGCCAAATCCAAGATGATTACCCTGAAGAGCATGGCGCTTATGTCATCTTCACTAGTATGGCCAGCGATAAGCACATTCGGCGCCAGCAACACTACGAAGTAAATGCGATTGCTTCCACTACACCAGAGTTCATGCATCGGTCTGAAAAGCCCATCAGCTGGAGCCGGGCCGACCATCCAGAAGTGATGCCCTCTCTGGGTTCCTATGCCTTGGTTCTGGATGCCACCCTTGCAACAGAGAGGAAAGCTGATCGTTTCTCCCGAACCCTGATAGATGGCGGCAGCAGCATCAACATCCTTTATCGGGATACCATGGAGAAGCTGAAGATCAAAGAGAAGAAGTTGCTGCCCAGTCGGACTGTGTTTCATGGCATTGTGCCCGGCTTGTCCTGCTCACCAATCGGCAAGATCAAGATAGATGTACTCTTCGGAGACAAGGATCATTTCCGCCGCGAAGCCATTTGGTTCAAGGTGGTTGACCTAGAGAGCCCGTACCATGTGCTCCTAGGCCGACCGGCTCTAGCCAAATTCATGGCGGTGCCGCATTATACCTACCTCAATATGAAGATGCCAGGAACTAAGGGCATTATCACAATCAGTGGCGACTATGAAAAGTCGGCTGCCTGCGCTGTAGCCAGCAACCGGCTGGCCGAGTCCCTCGTGATTGCGGCAGAGAAGAAGCTCCTGGACCAGGTGGTGGCCATGGTCGGCAAGCAGCCAGACATGTCCCAGAAGCCCAAGAGTCGGAGACCCAGGGCTCCTTCAAGCTGGCCAAAGAACCAAAGAGGATCCCATTGGACCCTGAGCACCCGGAGAGGTACGCTGTCATAGGCGCAAACCTTGACAGCAAATAGGAACGCGAGCTGGTCGATTTCCTCCGTGAGAATCGGGGCATCTTTGCATGGTCCCCTAAAGACATGCCGGGTATTCCGACGGATTTCGCCGAGCACAAGCTACATGTAAGAGTAGATGCCAAACCAGTCAGACAGCCCCTTCGCCGACTGTCAGAGGAGAAGAGGGGAATTGTTGGAGAAGAGATCACCCACCTGTTGGCAGCCGGCTTCATCATGGAAGGTTTCTTCCCAGAATGGCTTGCCAACCCAGTCCTTGTGCTGAAGAAGAACAACAAGTGGCGTATGTGTATTGATTACACCAGTCTCAATAAAGCCTACCTCAAGGATCTGTTTGCCTTGCCATGAATTGATCAAGTGATGGACTCCACAGTCGGATGCGAGTTGTTGAGCTTCTTGGATGCCTACTCAGGTTATCATCAAATCAAGTTGAACCCGGCAGACCGCCTGAAGACCGCCTTCATCACACCATTCGAAGCCTTCTATTACCTGACAATGATGTTCAGGTTGAGGAATGCCGGCGCCACCTTTCAGCGTTGCCTGCAGAAGTGTCTCCTTAAGCAACTCGGCAGGAACGCGCATGTCTATGTGGACGATATTGTGGTGAAGACGGAGAAGCTCGGTACCCTATTGGAAGATCTGAAGGAGACCTTTGAAAATCTACGTCCATTTCAGATCAAGCTCAACCCAGAGAAATGCGTGTTCAGAGTACCAGCCGGCCAGCTCCTTGGCTTTCTGGTCTCAGAACGTGACATTGAGTGCAACCCTGCTAAGATCAAAGCCATCGAGAGGATGGAAGTACCCACCTGACTGCGAGATGTCCAAAAATTCACTAGCTGCCTGGCATCCATCAACCGCTTCCTCAGTCAGCTAGGCGAGAAGGCCCTTCCCTTGTACCAACTCCTGAAGAAACCCACTCATTTCAAGTGGAATGACAAGGAGGATGAGGCCTTTCTCCAGCTCAAGAAGATGCTGACAACGCCGCCTGTCATGGCTGTGCCGACTGCTAAGGAGCCCATGCCGGGTGGTCAGCACGGTCATGGTAGTCGAACGCAAGGAAGATGGCAAGGTTCTGTCGGTCCAGAGACCAGTATGTTATTTGAGTGAAGTATTGTCGGCTTCCAAGCAGAACTATCCCCACTACCAGAAGATGTGCTACGGTGTACACTTTACCGCCAAAAAGTTAAAGCCATATTTCCAAGAGCACCCTATCACGGTTGTCTGCACTGCTCCGCTTGCCGAGATCATAGGCAGCCGAGATGCTTCAGGCCGAGTGGCAAAATGGGCCATAGAGTTGGCCCCCCACACCATGTTCTAACAGCCTCGCACCACCATCAAGTCCCAAGCACTGGCCGACTTCCTTGTCGACTGGGCCGAGACCCAGTACCTGCCGCCAGCGTTGGACTCCACCCATCATCCTCACCTCTCCCAAAGGCGACAAGCTCAGATACACATTGCAAATCCATTTTGCCACCTCCAACATTGTGGCCGAGTATGAGGCACTAATACACAGACTCCGGCTTGCCAAAGAACTCGGCATTCACCGGATTCTGTATTATAGTGACTCCGACATGGTGGTCCCGCAGTCGTCAGGCGACTGGGACACTAAGGATGCAAACATGGCAAGCTACCGCTTCCTCATCCAGCAACTCAACAGATATTTTGAATGGTGCAAATTGCTCCATGTGCCATGAAGCGATAACGAGCAAGCAGACACCCTGGCGAGGATTGGCTCCACCCGGCAAGCCATACCAGCCAGCGTATCCCTCCAGCGACTCCTCAAGCCGTCCATCAAGCCTTCGCCAGAGTCAGATTCTATCTTCGTGCCGGCTGCTCCTGAAACAATCGGATCCGGCTCCCAAATTTCAGCAGTCAACCCGGGTACTGCAGCAGTCGCACCTTGCCCGGGGACTTCGGCAATCGGCCTGAGGACTTCAGCAGTCGGCTCGGGGACTTCAACAATGTAGCAAGCGGCGGCCGACTCCAGCCCGCCACCTCCCAACCCAGCCGCCCCAGTGCAAGTGGCAGTATTCAAAGTGGAAGAAGTCTCAGCACCATCATGGGCTCAGCCCATCCTCAACTTTCTGGTGAACAAGGAGCTGCCAATCGATGAGATCTCGGCCCGACAGGTGCAACGTCGGGCAGCAGCATACACCGTCATCAACAGGGAACTCGTAAGGCCCAGTGTCACTGGTGTATACCAACGTTGTGTAGAGCCGAAAGAGGGCCAAGCAATCCTCAAAGATATCCACCAAGGCGAGTGCGGCCACCACACGGCCTCAAGGTCAATTGTGGCCAAAGCCTTTCGCCATGGTTTCTTCTGGCCGACCACTTTAGAAGATGCCAAATACTTGGTCAAGAAATGTAAGCGATGCCAGAAGTTCAGTTCCAAGCAACATTTGCCGGCTTCTGCACTCAAGACTATTCCCCTTGCTTGGCCCTTTGCCGTCTGGGGACTGGACATGGTGGGACCTTTCAGGACAGCATGCGGAGGCATGACTCATTTGCTTGTTGCCATGGATAAATTCACCAAGTGGGTAGAGGCAGACCTAATTAAGAAGTTGAATGGCCCGACTGCTGTGACTTTTATCACAGATATCACCACTCGGTATGGCATACCTCACATCATCATCACCATCAGTGGCACAAATTTTGCAAAGGGCGCCTTGGCTCGTTTCTGTGCGAGTCGAACGAGCAAACAGCCTCATCCCCACCCACAGTCAAATGACCAAGTCGAACGAGCAAACGGCCTCATCTTAACCAGAATCAAGCCCCGACTGGTCGAGCCTTTGGAGCGTTCGGTCGGCTGCTGGATCGACGAGCTGTCGGCCGTCCTTTGGAGTCTGCGCACCACTCCGAATAAGTCAACCGAATTCACCCCCTTCTTCCTCGTTTATGGTGCCGAGGCGGTCATCCCAACTGACATCGAGTTCGACTCACCTCGCGTCACCATGTACACCGAGGCGAAGGCAAAGGAAGCATGAGAAGACGGTGTCGACCTGCTGGAAGAAGGCCGGCTGTTGGCACTCAGCCGGTCCGCCATCTACCAGCAGGGTCTACGCCGCTACCACAATCGGAAGGTCAAGCCGAGATCCCACTACTAAGGAAAAGCCTACCAGCAGTGAGGGTTTTGGGCCTCTCAGTAGCACTGGCACCGGCGCTACTAATAAGGCGCTACAGCTAACAGATAGCAGTAGCGCCGGTTGTCCCACGCTATTGCTATACATGAATAGCTATAGCGCTCTTTGGGAAAGGGCGCTACTTATATTATCTGCAGCGCTGTTTACTAGGACGCGCTACTGACAATGCGGCGCTACTGCTAAATTTCCCCCCTCGCTACTACTAGTTTATTTATTAGTTTTTTTCCTGCATATTTGTTTTGTATTTGTTTTGTATTTGAATAGGCTTTATACAATAATCTTTAGCATATCATACACATACAAATGTAATCATAGCATATACATACAATTAGTCTCATCAAATCATGTCATCATCATAATCATCATCCAACACAAAGTGGTCTCTTGTCATCATCTCGAAAATAGCGATACAAGTCTCGAATGATATGCAAATACATCGTCATCCATCTAAACAATGATATACGCGAGAAGAGCTATCACTTTGAGAACATGAGTTTGTATCCCTCTTTCGCATTAGTGTGAACCTCTAAACTAACTACTGCCTGTCGCTCGGAAACCAGAAGGGCCTGACACTCCGGCCACTTGTCGTATATATACTCCTGGCATAGCACTTCTTCGCCATCTATGATCTATGCACCTGCATCATCACATGAGTCGATGATATGCAACATATATAGTTGAGCAACAGAAAGAGACAGACTTGGCAAAAATAAAAACAACATATCATAAGAATAAATAACAAAGTTCATCGTAGCCCAAAATGCCCTAACTAGAGTGATTTTCGCTAGTCGAGGAGGAGGACGGTTTAATTACATCACAAATAAAGTTTCACCGTGAACAACTCAAAGTTTTGTCATACAGAAAGTATGGACTAAACGGACACATTGTCATATATCGACAATCACTCCAACATGTCGTTCCATCCATCCAAGTCAGGGAGATAGTCCCCGAGCCTAGTGAAAGGCTTCAGGTCGAGACGCTGAGAGGCTATCCATATTCAGACGTCTTCCTGTGACATTTCTCCTTCTCCGTAGAACATCCCTGTTTTTCCGACGACCTCCTTCATGATGATTTGGGCAAGTTCGCGCTGGATGTTATAGAACTCAGCTCGAAGTCGATGATCCTCGATATCTCCTATGTCCTTTGCCCATTGCAGAATATGGGCATCGCCAGAAGAAGGTGCCATGCGAAGGTTCTGGTGATCCCGTTTGTACTCCAGCATGTGGTGTAGGACATAGAATCCATCATTAAGAGAATCGTCCGGTTGCTGGATGCAGCAGAAGTTGGTCTTATGGCCGAAGGCGACCCTGCCGCCCCTCATCTTCTTGTCCCTGACCTCTCCACCCAGTGATTGGTAGTGATACATAGCACTGTCGAGAACATCCTTGATGTGGGTGTAATCCTTTTTGTGAATGTTCTTCAACGTGTCCAAGTAAAGAGCGTGGGAGAATCGGGGGTAGAGGATGATGAGGATGGCGCGCCCGCCGCTGCGCAAAATAAGTCCACAAATTAATTAGCCTCCACCATGCAAATGAATGATTGAAATCGAAGGAAGGATAGCAGCGCGGCTGACTTACATGGGATGATAAGGCACGAGAATCGCCCCCTTGTCCTTATTGGTGAGCATGAAACTGACGTTGTAATCCCTCGCGTATTCACGGTGATTTGCGCAGACTCCCAAGAAGCCCTCGTGCTTGTAGTACGGGTCAGCGACACAGATATGAGATATCTGCTCAACCCCGATGATGTAGTTCATGTGCAAGGCATAAAGGCGGACAAACGTAAAATCCAGCTTCTTCACGTGAAACATGTCGAATATGTAATCGAATCGGAGGAAGAACTTATCCGCGGGGAAGCTGTTGACGTACGACATTTGCCGCGGAATGTTAACCACGTAGAGTGGGCATCCTGGATCTTTCGAGGCGATGAGGTCTTTCTCTACCCGCAGCACATCGTCATGAAGTCTCGTTAGATCGCCGAATCTGGCCCGTAGCGCTGTTGCAGGTAGGATTGGTTGACCGGGGATATGCCATTTATTCGCACCGGGGATATCTATACGGTCCTGAAGCCGAGGCTGCTGAGGCGGCTGGATCATAGAAACAGCTTTTTTGCCTTTCCTCGCTCTCTTCCTAAACTTCTTTACTACCGGAAGGTCATCCATAATATGTTGAGACGGCAATTCAGGCACCGACTCATGACGCTCAAACCCTGAGGAGGCGCCACTATAGACATACTGTTCAACAGCGCCATCATCGTCCTCATCCTCATCCATGGCGACGTCATCAGCGACTAATGGAGCCTCCTCCTTACCCTGTCCGCTATCACCCAACCCGACACCCGACGATAATTGGGTAGGTGGGTTGTTGATGTTCATACCTTGCTGAGGCTGCGTGCTTGTGGGTGTGCTCCCGGCCGCCTCAAGACGCAGCAGACTCTTTGGCCACAACAGGACCCACCCAGCATTGCAACAATCACCAAGCCGCCGCGGTGTCTCGTTGTCATCCCCCAGTAGTACTGGAGGAGGCAAATTCTCGTGGCGCGGTTTGACACTGGCCACGGAAACCTTGAAGACGTTCGGGGGGATCGGCCGGCTGTGGCACAATCTCGGAGTAGGGTTCCTTCTTATCGATGATCCTTGCTTTCACTCGATTTTTCCAGGCGGCCAACGTGTTGCTAAACTTGGTCATGGCGTGTTTGTTTATCTTCTTCATTGCCGGGTGCTCATCTGTATCTTTATAATCCTTCTCATTCCGGCCCGGGAACAAGAATATCTGGTGAAACTTCTTTAGGAGGGAGCTCCTCATATTTTCTATCTTCTATAGTTTCTCATCATTGATGGTGGCGGTTGTCCGTACGATGCAGCCTATTTGATTGCCGTAGAATCGACGCGCTTCCTCGGGCATCGTTGGCTCAAAATTGCCGTCGTCCACCTCCGTGACCACCACTCTAGTAGTCCTGAGTTTGTTAGGAACCCGTTGCCTCTTTGCTTTCGGTTCTACACCGGCTCCGCTCCCCGAGGCAGCGCCGGTCTCAGTCTCAGCGCCGGTCTCGATGCCGGTCTGAGTCTGAGCGCCGGTCTAAGTCTTATCTCCGGTCTGCGTGTCGGTCTCAGTCCCCGATGCCACCGGTGGGCCCAGAAATAACATCGGTTGATCATCGATAAGGCTAAAATAATTGTCTGCCGCCCGGTAGGCGTCGTCGCAATCACCAGAACCCTATCCTTCATCGTTGCTAGCCATGTTTCCTATGATTAAATCTAGTCAATTAATTCTAGACCTAATAAAATGAATAATGACATAAAAAAGGCCTATTGTTTTGTAGGAATGTTGACTCCTTCCTGGTGCGGCAAATCACGGGCACTCGATATGTCCTAGTTTGTAGCACAAGTCATGCCGAAATTCACGGAAAATTTTGGCATGAGCTTTGCTAAAAAGTGGACAAATCGAGAACCTGAAATTTGCCGGAAAAGAAATGAATCAACATTCCGGCAAAACATAGGCCACTAAGCATCATCCCTGCAAACAGTGTCCAAATATACACGAGCAACCACATGTGCAAACAGTGTAGAAGAAAATTCATTTAACTACTAATAGAACAAAATTCAGTTAACTTTAGTGCTCTATAATGATGAAAGGAAAAAATTTCAGCTAACTACTAATTTCATTCATTTAGGTTATTCATTTAACATCACCTAATTAACCTACTGCACCAATACTACTAGCAGCACTACTAACCTAATTAACCTAGCAAAACTCTAGTGCCCTAACTGAAAAACATCTAATTAACATCTAATTTTTTCTCTAAAATACAGAGAGAGATGAGTGAGGGGGAGGGGTGGGGGACTTACAGAGACGGGAGAGACGGTGGCGGAGAGGTGCTCGGTGACGGAGGCAGGGGTGGAGAGGGCGGGCTTGGGCACGGGCAAGGGCGGTCCTGGGCGGGCTCGGGCGGCGGTGAGGTGGAGGGCGCCGACGGTGACGTGGAGGGCGGCCTTGGGCGGCGGCTGTGAGGCTGAGGGCGGCCTCGGGCGGCGGCAGTGAGGCTGAGGGCGGCCTCGGGCGGCGGCAGTGAGGCTGAGGGCGGCCTCGGGCAGCGGCGGTGAGGAGACGGCGGCGAGGGCGAGGGACGATTTGGGGAAGAATTGGTGGCCGGGGGCGGGGTAGGGGGAAACCGCTGTTTAAGTTAAACGTAACGGTAGCGCATTTCGAGAAACGCGCTATAGCTATGTTAGCTATAGTGCGTTTACTGAAACCTGCTGCTGCTATTCCTTTCTCCTTTTTCCCCTTTTTTTCTTTTATTTTTCTTTACATTTTATTTTTTCCCTTTCTCCTTTTTCTATTTCTTTCATTTTCATTTACTTTTCTACTTGTTTTTCACTTTATTTTATTTCCGTTAGCAGCAGCGCTTTACACGTAAGCGTGCTGCAGCTAAGGAGATTAGCAATAGCGTTGGGCCATTATACGCGCTACTGCTAGGTTGGGCTAGCCATGTGCGCCCAGTTCAAATGTAGCAGCAGCGCTTTTCGCTAGTACGCGCTACTGCTGAAGTCATAGCAGTAGCGCAGTTTATTTACGCGCGCTGTTACTAAGTAGCAGCAGCGCTTGATTTTGTACAGCGCTACTGGTAAAATTCTGTGTATAGGCTTTTCCCTAGTAGTGTCCTTCCAAGAGGGAGACCTTGTGCTCCGGCGGATCCAGCAAACATCCGGGCAGCACAAGCTTTCGGCTCCTTGGGAGGGCCCTTTCATCATCAGCAAAGCCTTGGGCAACGACTCATAATACCTGATCGATGCCCAGAAGCCCAGGGCGCGCAAGAGGGACGATTCCGGCAAGGAAACAGAGCGCCCATGGAATGCAAACCTCCTTCGAAGATTTTACAGTTGAATGCAGTATGTATCACGCTATCTTTTTTATTAAGTAAGAACACTTCGGGTCCCTCGAGGACCACCCGGGGACTACTCTTTTCTTTATCCATATGACAAGTATTATGCCTACAAAATGTCTTATTCCATTTTTCCGCCTGAAACCGGGTTCGACCAGTCGGCCCGGGGGGCTTGCCGCCTTGTACTATGTCGGTGCTTCCTGCAGTCGGACAAGTAGTGTGTCGGCACCTACGCCCTCTCTTGCCAGAAGGCACAGCTCGCAGAGCGGCTGTTTTCTTGGCAAGAGGTAAAGGCAAGAAATGGTGCCCACATGAAAAATGGCTAAGGACCCAAACATTGACATAGGACAAGCCGGCCCTTTGCCTCACCGACCGGCTAAACAGCCGGCCGTCCGGCTTCTTACTTAGCTTGCAACGTTCCAATCGGTCAAAGTACTTGTCCTCCCACAATGGTGAAGTACTTGACCAAGATGTAGTCCGTAGAGCGGCTAACCGGCTGGCAAGTAGGTACCAAGGGAGGGCGGCAAAGGAAAAAATCAAGGAACGGAGAAGCAAGAAAAGTCGGAACTCAGCCAAAAGCACAGCTTGTGCGGAAAATAATTTACAGATCAAAAGGACCTTGGCCAACATTCAACATAGTTTGAATACACCCCGCGGGTGGAATTGTGCAAATTTAACTAAGTTTGTGGGAGAGACTACTAAGAAGGAAAAGCTAAGATAAGTTGGCGGCCTAGACAAAGGGAGCAGCAGGCGAAACCGGCAGGTTGGTGGAGTCGGGGAGCCGGTTGGTGGAGTGGCCGACTGGCGGGTCTCGGGCTCGCCACTTTCAGCGACAGTCGGCGTTCAGGCATGCGGCTCTATGCTGGAGGCACGGTCGACTTGAGGCTGGCCATCTGCTCCGACCTC
Organism: Triticum urartu; assembly: GCF_056163025.1. Classification (NCBI taxonomy): domain Eukaryota; kingdom Viridiplantae; phylum Streptophyta; class Magnoliopsida; order Poales; family Poaceae; genus Triticum; species Triticum urartu. The sequence continues at coordinate 168,640,018 of NC_141878.1, read as the reverse complement.
CGGCGTGTCGTCTTCATCATCCTCGCCTTCCTAGTATTCCCCCTCGTCACTGGAGGCAATTTCCTCCGTCGAGTCTTCGCCATCATCCAGGTTCAGACCGAACCATTCTGGCGACGCTTCAGCGCCGTTCTTGCTAAGCTCAGGGACGAAGTCACCAGTGTTGGTGTACTCGGAGATCGCCGACGCACGAAAGGTGAGGTCGCGCTCCACCGCCACCAGCTCGGGGGCGGCTTCCAGCCAAAATGTGGCCAACTGGGCTAGATCTAGCCCAAGATACCACGCCTTGGCGAACTCCAAGCCCGCCGTGCTCCTGCTCGGGCCGCAGAGCCCTTCCACGCCTCAAGACAGCCGGCGGCCACTTCCAGCCAGTCATCCGAGGGGTGCGTGGGGCCTGCCTATCTGGCCATAGGGCGGCGATCGCCTGAGCCCCAGCGCATTGCAGCCGGCGGAGAATCTGGTGGGCCGTCTGGAGGCAAGCCTGAATGCTGAGGAGCCGCTCCGCAAGGGTCCGAGGGGCATCAGTGGCAATCTCCGTGCCACCCGCCCGACACTCCTCGCAGCGAGCATCAATGACCTCGTTGGCGGTGACGGAATGACCGGGGAAGAAGTATGCACAAACAAAAACAACAAGTCAGAAGTCAGAAGCAAGAGGCCGGCTCGCTTGACCACCACCAGTCGAAAGAAGAGAAGAAAGCTCACCGTCGACTATGTCTTCAATCTGGCCATAACCAGCAATCAGTGCCGCCTCCGTCTCGGCCCAACCCGAGCGTTCAGTCTTGAACTCGGCCAAGAGACGGGCCTCGTTGTCCTCCGCCTGCTTCAGGGCCGTCTTGTGAAGTGCCACCTGGTCCGCCAACAGCTTGATTAGGCGGTCGTGCTCCTGGACCGCCTTGTTGCATTCGTCCTCCTTTGCGCTCATTGCGGTGTTGGCTTCGCCCAGTTGCTGCTGTAAGGTGGTGTTGGTCTCTAAAAAAGTAAGAGAGGAAAGATATCAACAATCAAGATAAAAAGAGAAGTAGTTGCCGGGAAGATCCGGCCCGACTGCTCAGCAGTCGGCCCGCATCTCGGGGACTACAGCTCGCGGGTGCGCTAACGCGCCCCCGCGGAGAGAAGAAGATGGACTGCTTATTCCGTCTTTCCGCCAAGTCGGCGGTCCGTCGGTCCAGCTCTCAGACATGAGCATTGAAGCTGGCCGCGTGGATGATGTGATAGTCCTGCAACAAGGCAACAAAAAGAGAAGTCAGTCAGAAGCTGAGAACCCACTATGAAGTTCCAGGCCGCCTGCTCAGCAGCCGGCCCAGAACTCAGGGACTACACCTAGTGGGTGCGCTGGCGCGCCCCCACCGAAGACTACAGAAAACAAAAACAGGAAGCAAATCGCATACCCCGAACGGTGGCCCACCTCTTCACAAACGCCTTCATGCATTGCGAGAGGGCGGCGGCTTCGGCCCTGAAGTCGGCCTGGACGTCCTGCGCCGCCTTGATCAAGGTCCTCGTCCGCCTCCGTGCACCCACTCTATCGGCGCGGCGCTGGTGGGTTCGGCCTCGGGAGCCGACGAGCTGGCGCTCCCAATCTCCATCGGCCTCGGCGCCCACACCGCTTTCTCCGCACGGCGGCGCACTGGAGTGCGTGCCGTGGGAGCCGATCCCACCACCAACTCGCCTCCGGCTGGTGGTTCCAATGGGGCAGCCGGCTGGGCGACCTGCGCGTCTGCATTCGGCAGTTGTGGAGACGCCTCTATCTCCGGCAAGACGGCGTCGCCACCATCCCTCCCCATGGCCGGCTATTCATCGCCAGCTCCTCCAGTCGGCGCTGGGATCTCTGGTGCTGGCGGCGCGGAGCGCAGGGGGTGATAAGTTGGGGGGGCTGATGATGCGTGGCGTCCACTGCCCGCTTCTCCGCTGCAGCGTCGGCTTGGGCCTTAGCCGCCGCATCTGCGTCCGCCTGCGCCGCCCTGGTGGCAGCAGCCTTGTCAGCTTCCGCCTTCTTGGCGGCGGCTTCATTCTCCTCTCTCACCTCCTGTGCGTTCCGTTCCCGCGCCTCCCGGAGGTCAGCGACCGGGTCTATACGGCGGGTATTGGTGGATAGCTTCGCCGTCCTAACGACGGAGGCTGAGGTCGACCGCTTAAGAGAAAGTGGGGCCCTGCTCAAAGAAAGAAATAATAAAAAGGAGATTCAGAAGGAATCAGCAAAATAAAGAATAAAAGAAAACACAAGGAAGGTTAAGGACTTATGCCGACACCATTAGAGGCTGCTTGGGGGCCTTCTGGAACCTGGCCGCTTTCGCGGCCGCCTCGCGCCGCTTGGTCACAGTGGCCATGTCCTTGGCTGCGGCAGCCGAGTGTCTGGGCTTCTTGGGGCAGTTGCCGAAAAGCAGCGTTCTTCGACGTTTAGGCCCTCGCCTGGTGCTGATGGTGGAGCTGAGGAGCTGGACCCCGCCTGGTGGGAAGGCAGCGGACGATGAGGCGCCTCCTCCTCCTCCTCTTCATCCTCCTCCCCTTCATCCTCCTCCTCATCCTCCACCTCATCGTCGTCCGGCCAGTCCTCCATGCCGCCTCTTCGTACGAAGTCGCCTGCCCCTCCACCGCCTGTGGTGTCGTCTTCCAAGGCGGCCGCCCCCAAGTCGGGGTCCTCCACATCGCTCACGTCCTGGTCCGGCTGGTAGACGATGTCGGCATCCGGCTGGGAGGGGAGGATCTGCATCACAATCGGTCTGGGCAGCCGGCAAACCAGAACCCGGTAGAAGGGAGAAAAGGAGAGTCAAGAACTTATCATAGGCGGTTGTCAGCGTTCTGGGAACGGGGGTCCCCAGACTTGCCTGCCTGCGGCCCACGGCGTGGCTGAGCCAGCAGGTCGTATGGCCCATCATCATCAACAAGGCATCCAAGACCCTCGTGAGGGTCCAAGCCTGGCGAGGCGGACGATGCAAGACCTCCTCTGGAGTGGCCTAGCTAGGCAGGCTAACAAGGAGCAAAGATATCAAGGCGGGACAAACCTCGTGATGTGAGCCATGACGCACGAAACCAGGGGCGCGCAGTCACCTTGTTTCCTCTTTGGTGCTAAGGAGGCCAGCGCAGGTGGAGAGTACCGAGGCATCAGGTAAAGGTTGCTATATTGGTGCAACGAGACCAAGACCAGGAGGACGGCAAGATAGAGGTCATCGTGGAGCCCAAGATGGCATCACCACCAGAGCTTTTGGCAGGCGAAGACCACCTTTGTCAGGATAGCTTGTACTAGTTGTCCCCCTTCAAATTAGTCCGCCATTGTTGGCTCCCTTCCCGCTTGATATTTGGGAAGAGGACCAGGGCCTATATAAGCAGAGCTAGCCACCATAGTAGGGACAACGACAATAGACGGGACACAAGAGAGAAGAGGAGAGGACAGATCATTCAGACCATCCTCACACACACACAAGCTCACCGAGCTCAAGAACACCTCAACCTCAGGAGGTTGTTCTTCCCTTGTACTGTTCATCATCAGCCCTAGAGGCAATCCACCACCACCGCACTGGAGTAGGGTATTACACCACAACGGTGGCCCGAACCAGTATAAACCTTGTGTCTTTCTGTACTGCGAGTTCGTCGAGTTCGTCCGCGAGATCTTAGCGAGCTAGGGCGTAGATTGGTAGGAGGGAAGACTTCGCGCGCACCCCAGTGTTCGAACTTTAAGGGTTTGTCGGAACCCCACATCTGACATTTGGCGCGCCAGGTAGGGGTGCGCCGGAGCTCCTCCTCCACCAGCCAGCTCATCAACGCTCCTCTGCCATGATGTCCGGCGACTCAAGGGTCGGCTCCGACCGCTGGGCAGCCTGGCCAGCCCGGGCAGTGGCGCCTACCCACGAAGGTCTCGACCATGCACTCCAGGCGGCGCGGGCACCGTCAAACTCCGCCGGGCACGGGCAGCACGGCCAGGCGTCGTCCACCCTCACTCCACGGCAGGTCCGGGTCGCCGCAAGAGCGGCGAGTGATGCCGCAGCAACGGCACCACACTCACGGAAGGAGCAAGCAAACATGCAGGCAGCGCTCACCGTGGCAAGGGAGTTGCTGCGGTGCAGGCTGATGGAAAGCGGTCGGGACACACTGCTGGAGCGTGTTGCCGAGCTGCTGGATACAGCGGCGTCGGGATCAACTTCCTCCCCAGGCCACTACAGGGCCGCACGGCGAACCTCACTACATCTGTGCGTCATCAACCGCGCCCGGGGGCTTCATCAAGATCAGCACGACCGGCGGCGTGGGGGGCTCCGACTCCCCCATGTCGCCCGCGGCGGGCACGGGCGCAAGCGTCGCCCCCCACAATCCCAGTCGGATGCCATACAGTCATCCCCAGGGCGCCCCCACGGGTCGAGCAACATGGAGCATGGGGCACCATGGCGAGGTGTTCGGGGTGACGTCCCCGGAAGCCTACGTGCCCCGCATGATGGACCAAGGGTACACACCAGAGGACGACCCTAGCTCGTTCATTGGAGAAGATTGGGGAGAGGGAGTGCTAGGAGACGGCGCCTTCCAAGAACCAACGGAGAGCCACAACGATCGCGTCGACAACGGCAACTACATGTTACCGCTAATCTCTCAGGAACAGGCTTATGCTAACCATGGGTTGTAGATGAATCAGGTTGCAGCGTCGATCGATGACCCTGGCATGGCGGCACCCGCTCCAACAAGGGAGACACGCTGGGGGCCACCGGGAGGGAGCTAGGTGCAGGGCCCCTCCCCAAGGCACGCGAAACCAGGGGACACCCGGAGGTAGGCCCTTTGCCGGGGTGGCTTCGTCAACCCTTCCCCCGGCAGAGGACCCGTGGTCGCCGAGGGAACCGCTGGCGTCCCCTTTCCCTCTTTTGTGTCGTCCCGGTGACCGGTCGGCCCAAAGGAGGTCGAGGGTGGTGCAAGGCGGGGCCCTCGTCTGGCGATATGAAGCAAGGCCAGTACCTGTGAAGAAGGCCCGGTGCATGTGAAGCTCGCCGCCCATGACACTCTCACATAATAATGTTGGGGTTCTACACGCCCCGGAGTCTCAGGAGCGCCGGCCTCAGGACCTGGGGCTGCCTCCCATGCCTAGTGGCAGCACTTAGCTCTGCGCTGGTGAGAAGACTTGAAGACCCGAAGACTAGACTAGGTGCCGGACGCGGCCTTTTGCTTTGGATCTCTCTTTTTGTGGCATTGCTTTCTGGATCTGAACTTAAGTTGAAGCTGAGTTTTTATCGATGCGCACGGGGGGTGCCTTTTCTCATTCGAGCCGTTTCTTGTCTTCGGGATCTCGTTTGGTTTGGGACTCTTGTCCAACGTGTTTGCCTCGCAAATCTCCTCACGAGCTAGACTGCGCAAAACGCACGCTTGTCAAGCACGCGCTAGCGCTGCGCCTGGTGCTCACCTCTTATGGGACCCCCTCAAACGGGGCGATAAACTCCGCAGGATTCTCAGGATTCTCAGGAAGCTCACCCCGAGCTTCATGAGCTCACGAGGACACATACCCACATCACATAGAAAAGTAAAGACTGCAATTTTCTTACACGAGGGGCTCCCCCTCTCAAAATGCTCTTACAAAGTCTTCCAAGGGTGTCACACCCTCGATGCGACTATAGCTCCCACGTGTCGAGGCACGACTTAGAGACATAATCGCATTGAAGGCATTTGTCGCAAGTTAGGAAATCTTCACAACATCCCATGTAATATGAATAATAAGGGGAGAACATAGTTGGCTTACACTCGCCACGTCAAACAAGTACATAAATAACATTACATCATCCAAAACACTCATGGCCCGACTACGGCGCCAAAATAGAAGAAAACCCAACATGCGACAACGGTCCCGATCAAACCCCAACTAGGCACCACTACTGATCGTCAGGAAAAGACACGTAGTATCGCTGAGAGTCTTTGTCAAACTCCCACTTGAGCTCGTACTCGTCACCTGGAGCGGAATCACCTGGACCTGCATCTGGTGTAATAGTAATCTGTGAGCCACAGGGACTCAGCAATCTCGCACCCTCGCGATCAAGACTATTTAAGCTCATAGGAAGGAAAGGCAAATATATGTGGAGCTGCAGCAAGCGACTAGCATATATGGTGGCTAACTTATTCGCAAAAGAGAGCGAGAAGAGGAGGCAAAGCGCAAGCGAGAAACTAGAGAGCAACCTGCGCAAACAATACTCCAACACCGTGTCCACTTCCCGGACTCCGCCGAGAAGGGGCCATCACGGTAACACACTCAGTTGATTCATTTTAATTAATTAAGGTTCAAGTTATCTACAACCAGACATTAACAAATTCCCATATGCCCATAACCGCGGGCACGGCTTTCGAAAGATCAATCCCTGCAGGGGAGTCCCAACTTAGCCCATGACAAGTTCTCACGGTCAACGAAGGAATAGACCTCCTCCTAAGACGTTCTGATCAGACTCGTTATCTCGGTAATTCAAGACACTTCGACAGGTTAAAACAAGACCAGCAACACCGCCCGAATGTGCCAACAAATCCCGATAGCAGCTGCACATATCTCGCTCTCTGGGCACACTCAGATCAGACTAGCTACGAGTGAAACCAACCCTCAAGTTTCCCCGAGGTGGCCCCGCAGGCAGCTCAGTTCGGACCAACACTCAGAGGGAGCACTGGCCCGGGGGGGGTTTAAAATAAGATGACCCTTGAGTCTGCAGAACCCAAGGGAAAGAAAAGGCTAGGTGGTGAATAGTAAAACCAATGTTTGGCATTGCTGCAAAAGCTTTAATCACGGAGAAATATCAAGGGGTTCCCATTATAACCCAACCGCGTAAGGAACGCAAAATCCGGGAACATAACACCGATATGACAGAAACTAGGGCGGCAATAGTGGAACAAAACACTAGGCGAGAGGCCGAGCCTTCCACCCTTTACCAAGTATATAGATGCATTAAGATAACATAGCAATATAATGATATCCCAACAAGAAAATAAATGTTTCAACAAGAAACGGCTCCAATCTTCACCTGCAACTAGCAACGCTATAAGAGGGGCTGAGCAAAGCGGTAACATAGCCAACCAACGGTTTGCTAGGACAATGGTGGGTTAGAGGTTGACATGGCAATTTGGGAGGCTGACAAGCAAAAGGTAGGCATCGTAGCATTGGCATAGCAAAAGAGCGAGCAAACTAGCATAGCAAAGATAGTAGTGATTTCGAGGGTATGATCATCTTGCCTGCACAGTTGTCAGAGTTGACTGGATCCTCACAAGCAAACTCAACGGGCTCCTCGGAAGCGAACTTGTCTCCCGGCTCTACCCAAACAAGACAAAAAAGCAACAAGGATACAATCAACCACGTGCAAGACCAAGCAATATGATGAAATGATGATATGCTATGCGGGATGCGATGCGGGATGCAAAATGCAAGATATGACAGGAAATGCATGAACCTGGCCTCAACTTGGAATTCCAAGGGTGCCACTGGAAAGATGAGATGAAATCACTTGAAAACGATATAAAGAACGCCGGAATCGGAGTTACGGTTTGGAAATGGCAAGCATTTTAAGAATGACACCCGTCTGCAATTTACAGCAAGTAGGCATCTAAATGCAATGAAATGAACATGCTACAGGCACCAAACATGACAACAAAATACATGGCAGGGATGAACACAAGATGCTTAACAAAATACTAGCACTGAGCCATGGCTAATTCATCCATTATGAGGTTCAAACAAGCATGGCAAAAACGCAAATGCAAAACAGATCTCAGACTTAGCGAAGTTAACACTTGTCTGAAATTTCAGATCACAAAGCCCTCTTCGGAGCAACAAAACAACATGATACATGACCTCATTAAGACAAGTCAGAACATGGCATGGAGCAACTCAACAAGCTTAACGAAAGTCCCTAAGTGACCTGGGGCCAAAAGGGATCACAAAATATACTAATAAGCACACGAACATAACTAAAACACATTCAGTTTTCAGACTTAGTGAAAACTGAGACATGCTGAAATATAACTCACGAAGGCATGTTTACGAGCTCGATGCACTCACCAAGGTGCAATTCATGGCAAGACAAGCATACATCCTTTAAGAAGGCACAAAATAAAAGCAAGACATGGCAAGAAAAATGGCATAGCATGCACGGATCAACTACAATAACATCGGCAAAATCGCAAACGAGTTGACGATCTGCCCAGATTCACCACGAAGCAAAAGTAGAGCTCGATTGACTCAAGCTAGGATGCTCCAAAATTGCAAGAAAAGACATGGATGGATAGAGCATAACATGATTAACAAAACTCCTTTACTGATCATCCTCAAAAGAGGCGCAGATCACTAGGAAACAAGCTGAACATATGGCATCATGAACTAAAAAAAATCTCAGACTTACAGGGTGCCTCACTTTGCAAGCTTGCACAAGTCACCACACACATCCTAAAATTGCATGGGTTGCACCTCTGGAAAGAAGACAAAATTCTTAACAAAACGTATGAAGGACTCACAGGCATAGCATGCACACAACAATCATGGCAAAAATGACAAAAGTCTAACATGAACTAGCAGATCTGACAATTAACTCACGAAGCCTCCTTCTCACAGAATTTCGGGCATCAATATGAACTCAAATGAAAATGATGCAATGGAATGAAATGATGTACTCGTCGAGGCGAACATTTTGATACACTATATGCCCAAATCGGAGCTACAGATGCAAAGTTACGGCAGGTCAAAGTAGGCATAAAAAATTAGGGTTTCCGAGGAAAAAGTCAACCGAAATTATCAAATCCAGATCGGGATCTCGCGGGTACTGTTCATGCGTGGATTTCGAGGATCGTCGGAGAGCTCGCCGGAGCTGCGGGGCGTCACCGGAGTCGAGGGAGAGGCAGAGGGCGGCGGATCCGACGCGGGGGGAGGCGTTTGGCGGCGGGGCGGCGACCTTGGCGGCGCGGGGCGGCGAGGAAGGCCGGGGCGACGAGCTCGCTGGCGGCCGGAAGCTTGGCGGCGGTGGAAGCGGCGGTTGCCGGCTGCCGGAGTCGGGGATGAGGAAGAAGGGCGGCGCGGCGACCTCGGGCGCGGGGCGGCGAGTGGCCCGGTCGAGCGCGGAAGCGGGCCCGCCTCGGGCCTGGGCGGGCTGGCGGGAGCGGCGGCGGGGAAGTGGTCCGCCCGCCATGTGTCGACGGCGGGTTGGCTGCGGCGAGGCATCCGGTCGGATCGGACGTGTCCGGCCGGCGCGGGGATCCTGTTTTTTTTAAGGATTGGACGGGGAGAGATCCGAGATTTGGAAAAGGGGGGTGTATATATAGGCATAGGGGGAGCTAGGAGAGTCCAAATGAGGTGCGGTTTTCGGCCACGCGATCGTGATCGAACGCTCTAGGACATGGAGTAGAGTTTGGTGGTTTTTGGGCCAAATTGGAGGGGTGTTGGGCTGCAACACACACGAGGCCTTTTCGGTCCCTCGGTTAACCGTTGGAGTATCAAACGAAGTCCAATTGATATGAAACTAGACGGGCGGTCTACCGGTAGTAAACCAAGGCCGCTTGGCAAGTCTTGGTCCAATCCGGAAATGTTTAATCCCCACACACGAAAGAAAGTTAGAAATGACCACCGGAGGAGAACGAAGCGCCGGAATGCAAAACGGACAACGGGGAGAAAAGCTCGAATGCATGAGATGAACATGTATGCAAATGCAATGCACATGATGACATGATATGAGATGCATGACAAAGACAACAACACACGGAGAAAAAACTCGAACCCGAGAAAATAAATATAACTTAACGCCGGAGACGGCGAGAGTTGGAGTACAAATAGGGAAAGTTACATCCGGGGTGTTACAAAGGGCCACGCCCGAGTTTTTGCACGTAGGATGAAACAACAAGCGAACATGGGATCAGCCGGAGATATCACTCAATACATCACCTGCGGACGCGTCACTCGCGTAGTCGTCATCTTCGTTGGTATCGCCGTCGCCGTCGGCGATGCCCCCATCACCGCGTCACCTTCATCTGCGATGACCACCACTGCGTCATCCTCCGAGGTGAAGGCCCTGACCAATGCGTCGACATGGTCCTCTACCCAACGCGCCAGGTCGCCCCGGACGGCCGTGGGCACGAGGGCAATGGCGGCGTTGAAGTCGAAGTTGGGGTCGACATTCAGGAGGTGGCTGAAGACATGGGAGAAGGCGCGCTGAAGCGGGCCACGACCCCTCTCCTCCACAAGCTGTCGAGCTCTGACAGATTGAGCCTCCAGGCGCGTCACCACCTCGGTGAAGAAGATCAGGTGGCTGGCTTAGTCGTTCGAGTGAGGGGCTGGAGCGTTCTCACCGCAGATGTAGCCCAGGGCGGTGTTGGCCCTGTTCCGAAGGTCTTGAAGCATAAGAGCATGCTCGCGCTCCAGCGTTCGACATTAGAGCACTTCCTCCCTGTTTCGCCATGCGACGGCCTCGGCGTCGTCAACTCGTCTCTGGAGGGAAAGCAGCTCGGCGTGGGCGGAGGCCAAGTCCGCCTGTGCCATAACCAGGGCGGCGGTTGTGGCCTCCGCACGCCTCTCGGCCTCGTCCAACCTGGGCCTAAGGGAGGTGGCCCTGCCCGCACCCTCCTGGCCGGCGAGCTTCAGCTTCAAGTCGTACCTGCCCTCCAGATCTGCGCGAACCTGTGCCACCCGGCGATTGATCTCCTCCTCAACTCCGGCTTCGCGGGCCTCGACGGCATCTTCTGCTTGCGCGACTTGATGCTCCCTCGTCTCCAGTCGCTCGAGCTCGAGGCTGCGCTCCATGGCTTCCAGGTCCAGCGTCTCCTCGCGCTACCGGACCTCTTCTTCCTCCGCGGGTGTCCCCCTCAGCGCTGCAAGAGCGGCCCTGCGCGCCTCCACCCGCTGCTCAAGGGACGCGCTCCAGGACTGAAGCTCCCACGCGTGCTCCTCTGCAGCTTCGCGGCGGTAATCAGCCTCATGAGCTTCTTCCAAAGCTCGCGAGCGGGCCTCATTGGCAATCTGGAGGGACGCCTCGGCCTTCATGTTCTCGAGGTCACGCTAATAGCGACCAAGGTTGATGGCCACTCGTAGCTTGCGCCGCTCCTCCACCAACCGAAGGCCTTCAGCCTCAAGACGCGAGTCGACGCCAGCAAGCTCCTCACGGAGGCATCTCATCGCGCCCATCGCCTCCTGGAAGAGCTCGTGGCGGACTACTAGCCTCGAGGGCCGCGGTTGGAGCATCAAGTGGCTCGCCACCTCCCTGTTGGGGGCTGGGGGTTGGCACGGTCCCAGGCGCCAGCCGACCCTTGCGAGGGGCCCGAACTAAACAAGGACCGCTGCTTGAAGAAGACTGTCGGTGTCAAAACCATCGGATCTCGGGTAGGGGGTCCCGAACTGTGCGTCTAGGCCGGATGGTAACAGGAGACAGGGGACACTTTGTTTTACCCAGGTTCGGGCCCTCTCGATGGAGGTAAAACCCTACTTCTGCTTGATTAATATTGATGATATGGGTAGTACAAGAGTAGATCTACCACGAGATCAAGGAGGCTAAACCCTAGAAGCTAGCCTATGGTATCATTGTTGTGTATGGAGTTGATTCTGTGCTACGGACTACAACCCACCGGTTTATATAGACACCGGATAGGGTTAGGGTTACACAGAGTCGGTTACAATGGTAGGAGATCTTGAATATCGCATCACCAAGCTTGTCTTCCACGCCAAGGAAAGTCCCATCCGGACACGGGGCGATGTCTTCAATCGTGTATCTTCATAGTCCAGGAGTCCGGCTGAAGGTATAGTCCGGCTATCTGAACACCCCCTAATCCAAGACTCCCTCAGTAGCCCCTGAACCAGGCTTCAATGATGACGAGTCCGGCGCGCAAATTGTCTTCGGCATTGCAAGGCGGGTTCCTCCTCCAAGTCCTTCATAGAAGATTGTAATCACCAAGAGTAGTGTCCGGCTCTGTAAAATAAGTTTCCACATATTGCCATAGAGAGAATAATATTAACACAAATCGAATCTGCTGATGTATTCTACAGTGCACCATCACACCACAGCCAAGTCCTTTACTCGAATCGTTTTTACTTTCCCACCTCATCATGTTTTGCGAGGTGGTTTCCTTGGTACGTCCTGTCGAAGCAGAGATCGTGTACCCTTTCGGGATTCTCATTAATACGGACGTGGGTAACCCAACCGCACCATTTATCATGGCGCTCGGGAGGCAAGCGAGTTTTACTAGGAAGGTGGGGACGCATAATCGCATTCGCCTATATAAGGGGATAAGGATCCACCCTATATACCTACGCCTTATTCCTCCCTTGCCTCCCCATCTCTCGCGCACCCGAGCTCCAACCCCCAAGCCCGCACTTCCCACCTCAACCTTCTCCAGCAATGTCCAGAGTGGGAGGCAAATGGATGGTCTCCACCGTTACGGAGGGCAAAATCAAGAAGCTAAGGAAGGCTGTGTATCTTTCCAAGGACGTTGCGCACCAACTTCCTGAGGAGGGGCAGCTTATCCCCACCCCAAGGCCCCATGAGAGGGTGGTATTTCTCCTCCACTTCCTTCGCGGACTGGGTTTCCCACTCCACCCATTTGTCCGGGGGCTCATGTTCTACCACGGCCTGGATTTCCACGATCTAGCTCCGAACTTCATCCTCAACATCTCGGCGTTTATCGTCGTGTGTGAGGCTTTTCTCCGCGTCCGCCCCCATTTCGGCCTCTGGCTCAAGACTTTCAACGTCAAGCCAAGGTGGTGAGCGGCAGCCAGGCGGAGTGCGGAGGCGCCATGGCGGGCAAGATGGCCAACGCCCTGTGGTTCGAGGACTCTTTCGTGGAGACCCTAAAGGGATGGCAATCCGGGTGGTTTTATATCACCGAGCCACGCGCTCCGGAATGGACCGCGGTCCCTGAGTTCCGATCCGGACCCCCCACGCGGCTTGTGTCCTGGAAATAGACGGGCCTGTCGTGCGGCGACGAGGAAAAGGTAGCCGGATTGCAAACATGCATCCGGTCCCTGGTAAACAAGCCAGTCCGGCTAGTTAATATAATCCAGGTTATGCTCGTCCGCCGGATTCTCCCGTGCCAACAATGGGATTTCAATCTGTGGGAGTTCCACCCGGTGCAGCATCAAACCGTCAGCGGGCTCTTCGACACAACGTACGAGGACTCTTGGAAGATGCTATTCAAGGGCGCCGAGGCTCCCGCATCCGCTTCCGAGGACCGCGGATAGAGCTTGCAGCGTCACGCTAGCAAGGTATGCTATCTACACCTTTTATAGGATGTTGAGCTTTTTTCATAAATTGACTCTGTGCGGGATCTAAACTCCCTTACCTTTGACAGGCTTGGCGAGCGGTAGCCGAACCAATTAACTGTCCGGCTCCGCTGCCCGAAGACCCAGCCCCAGCTCTACTAGTGAAGCTGCTGGCTCCGGCGCCTTATGTGGTTCCGGAAAAGAAGGCCAAGAAGAAGAAGACCACGGGGACCCGGAGGAGTACCCGTAACATGGTGCTGTCGGACTCGTCATCTGACGAGTCCGAGATGCCCTCTTCCCGTGAAAACGAGTAGGAGGAAGAAGAAACCTATCCCCCTCCAGCGGGGGAAGGAAAGAAAAGGAAGGCCGCCCAGAGGGGGGGGCGAAGGGTCCAAGAAGAGGAAAACCCCTCCGCCGGACTATGCCCCCGACGTCGACAAGGGCGAAGAGGAGTGGCCGGACAGGGCTAGGTGTCCGGCGAAATCGTAAGTGTTCAGATACCAGAGTAACTCATGATATTTCTTTTGTTGCACAGCTTTCCCTAATCGTCGAATATAATCATGCAGCCCGTCCCGGGCTGAACTCAACGAGTCATCGAGCGGCTCCCTGGATTCATCGGACGTGAACTCTGTTCCGCCCGCTGTATCCCCCCACACTGCGGATGACGCCGAAGTGGCGTCGCAACGTGCTCCGGGGCTGGAGGAGATGGTCCTGGAGGGGCCGCAAGGCGACCTCCCGGACCCTAGGAGTGAAGGGGACAAGACCCCCCAGGGCTCCAAGTCCGGATTTAAGCTGGACATCATGCTGGAATCTTCAACGATTTCGGACCGCGGCAGGAGAACTCCTTCGAGGAGGAGCCAGCCTTCTGAGCCGGCAGCCCCCGTCCAACCGGAGGTGCCGGATAATCTGCTGGAGGTGCTTGAAGGCGCCTCCATCGACGAGGAGCACCGTACTATTATGTGTGCGGTGATCCGGAAGGTTCAGTCCGCCAAGAGCGGGCTGAATGAAGCTTGCGCTAGCCTCCTAACAGGCTTCGAGGTAAGTAAAAGTATGTAAAAATATTACCGCATAGACAGTAGCCCCTGATGCTCTGTTTGGCGTTCGGAAAGAAAAGCCGAAAAGAGGATCTATTAAATTTCGCAGGAGTCTAACAATAAAAAGTCAATATGCGTATGCAAGCTTCGCTGCTAGCCACCGCCGCACTGACTGCGGAGGTGGGTACCCTGAAGCAGGGGCTCGAGCGGTCCGAGCAAGAGCTCGGCCATGCCAAGCGGCAGCTCAAGGAGAAAGAAGGTAAGAAATACCTTATAAAAAGGTGTCTATAGAGAGGCTTGATTGCAAAAAATAACAGGATTGTACTGCTTATTGTAGGGGCCACGACTGAGGTGGCGACCCTCAAGGAGGCGCTGTCCGAGGCCGAAAAGAAAACGGCCGCGGAGCACACTGCGCGAGAGAAACTTGGGACTCAGATCGGTGAGGTGCAGCAAGAGCTTCAGGCTCTCATGAAAAAACATGAGAGTTTAGAGCTTGAGTCCAAGACCCAAGCGTCCGAGCTCGCGACGGCCCTTGAGACTGCCAAGTCTGCCAAGGCCGAAGCCCAAAAGGCCCTCCGAGAGTTGGAGGATATGAAGAAGATAGCAGCGGGTAAGGCATTCTTTATGCAAAGCAGAAATATAAAAGTAAACTACTTGTTACTTACCCGAATCTGGAGTTCTCCAGGGGCATTCGCCGATCTTCCCCGCAGCGTATCCGATGCCGCCACATTCTACCGAGCTGAAGAGGGCAGCTCGACGGATAAGGTGTTCTGGTATCAGTATGCTGAGGCCGGACACCCTATGCCCTTGAGCGACCAGCTGAAACAGCTGGTCGAACTCCACAAGTCGGCCGAACAGGCCATGAAGGGTTTCATAGTTCGGCTGTGCCCCGGAGAGGCCCTGTCTGGGAGCTACTTCGGGCTGGTGCGGCGGCTGGTGGAGGCTTGTCCAAGGCTCGAGGTCATCAGGCGCTCCGTCTGCATCGAAGGTGCCCGTAGGGCCCTTGCCCGTGTAAAGGTGCACTGGGGTAAGCTAGACGGTGAGAAGCTTGTGAAGGACGGGCCGCCGCCGGGGAAGGACCATCGCAAGCCCGAGAACTACTACAAGGATGTTCTTGCGAGTGCCTGCGTTGTGGCAGATGAATGTACTAAGGATGTAATTTTTGAATAAACTCGCTCGTTTTTATCCCGTGTGCTAAAAACTTGTTCATAGGCTCTTTAAGTAATGCTTGTTGAATTTAAAATATTGTTTTCTGTGCGGCCGTTTATCAAAAAAATGAGAGATGGCCAGTCGTCGGCTTCTACCCCCATGCCACTAGTGCTGGGGTGTTCGGGGATAAACCTGAGCGCTCTTTTTCCCATAGTTGGGTCCTTCGAGGGAGGCGCTCAGCACAACGAACCAGGCAATCAGACTATAATGCTTGAACACTCTCACTTAGCCATAGAACGTTATAATTTTAAATTTCGGCGAAGCCCCTAGTTCGGAAGACCGAGTTTGGGGCTCTATCCACACCTTGGCTGGGGTTATCCAGCTCCTCGCTCGAAGCGGCATAAGCCTTTAGGGACTCGAAAAACCTCTCGAACAGCGACCGGTCTCTCGCCTCATCATGACAGTCAGTTTTAGCTTTCTCCACTGAGGTGCTTGACCCAGCTCAACCAGGGCACAATTGCAGTGGTTCTCCTAGTGCTACCTTAGCCGATATAGCGGAACGTAAGGCACCAAAACATAGGATCCGGGCAAACACAACTATTGACCCAAATCATGATTCGGAGCCGATGCATATAGTGCTATAAGTTCGGGGTGCCACACATGTGAAAGTGTACGGACTTCTCACGCCATATTGAAGGGTACTGCAGCCCCTGGCGTACTTGCCATACCATAGTGTACGGGTGTAACATGTCATAGATGAACATATATATGAAAAAAGTAATGCAAAAAATAGACAAAAAGCTAAGCATTTTTTATGGAGGGGCTGTTTATCAAAGCCGAACGATACAAATAGTGCGGTAAGCAAAAGATATTTGGACTATTCAGTATGTCCTGACCAGGGAAAGGCCGCGGAATTTTATTTAAAACAGGTATACCGCTCGTAACAGAGACCACCTGGGGATTCCATAATGCGTCATGGCTTGTCTGCCTCCCTGGATCTTGCATCGTTTGTGCGGCAGTCGAATTGCCGAACAGGTCGTCCGAAGTATGGAGTCCTAAAAGTAAGAAAAGAAAAAGAATCCGGCAGCCCCTGGTACATTTTAAGCCGTATTTTGGGCGTGCCGTTATTGTGCCCCTTCCCCTGTGCCCATGGTATTTCAAGGGCGTAGTTATATATGCGAGGTACTGATTTCGCTAGGCCGCGAAAGCTGGGGTTGGGGCTGCATTGCTACACTTTCTCAGAGGGTGCCATGCGGTCCTGCTGTAGGTTACTCCGGGCGCGCTTGGTAGTGTCTGGCTTTTTAATGGCCGGACTGGGGAATTGTCTAAGGAGGCTACTTTGTACCTCTACTGCGAGAGCCGCCGTATGCTCCTCCATACGGAGGGAGCGTTCGGTGTTTCCGTTGAGAGTGATTACTCCTCGAGGGCCTGGCATCTTGAGTTTGAGATATGCGTAGTGCGGCACTGCATTGAATTTTGCTAATGCAGTTCATCCGAGCAGGGCGTGATAGCCACTGCGAAATGGGACTATATCGAAGATTAACTCTTTGCTTCGGAAATTATCCGGGGATCCGAAGACCACGTCAAGTGTTACTGAGCCTGTATAGTTGGCTTCTACACCCGGTATGACGCCTTTAAAGGTCATTCTTGTGGGTTTGATCCTTGAGGGATCTATGCCCATTTTCCGCACTGTGTCCTGATAAAGCAGGTTCAGGCTACTGCCGCCGTCCATGAGGACTCTTGTGAGGTGAAATCCATCGATGATTGGGTCGAGAACCAATGCGGCGAAGCCGCCATGACGGATGCTAGTGGGATGGTCCCTTCGATCAAAGGTGATCGGGCAGGAGGACCATGGGTTGAACTTTGGGGCAACTGGCTCCATCGCATATACGTCCCGTAGCGCACGCTTCCGCTCCCGCTTGGAAATGTGGGTTGCGTATATCATGTTCACCGTCCGCACTTGTCGGGGAAAACCCTTCTGTCCACTGTTGTTCGGCGGCTTGGGCTCCTCGTCGTCGCTGTGCAGCCCCTTGTCTCTGTTTTTGGCTCTTAACTTGCCTGCCTGCTTGAACACCCAACAATCCCTGTTAGTGTGGTTGGCCGGCTTTTCGGGGGTGCCATGTATCTGGCACAAGCGATCGAGTATTCGGTCCAAACTGGACGGGCCCTGAGTATTCTTTTTGAATGGCTTTTTCCGCTGACCGGATTTATAGCCTCTGAATCCGGCATTGACTGCCGTGTCTTCATTGCTGTCGCTGTTAACGTGGCGTTTTTGTTTGTTCCGATGTGTCCTGCCACTTTTGTCCTTGGTATCCGAATTACCAGGGTTCTTTGATAAGTTGTAACTGCGAGCTAGCCAGCTGTCCTCTCCCACGCAAAAGCGAGTCATGAGTGTCGTGAGGGCTGCCATGGATTTCGGCTTTTCCTGTCCCAGGTGCCGGGCAAGCCACTCGTCGCGGATGTTATGCTTGAAGGCTGCTAGGGCCTCTGCGTCCGGACAGTCGACTATCTGGTTTTTCTTTGTTAGGAACCGTGTCCAGAATTGTCTGGCTGATTCTTCTGGCTGCTGAATTATGTGGCTTAAGTCGTCGGCATCCGGCGGCCGCACGTAAGTGCCCTGGAAGTTATCGAGGAATGCGGCTTCCAGGTCCTTCCAAGAACCGATTGAGTCTTCTGGCAAGCTGTTAAGCCAATGCCAGGCCGGTCCTTTAAGTTTGAGCGGGAGGTACTTGATGGCGTGTAGATCATCGCCGCGTGCCATGTGGATATGAAGGAGATAGTCCTCAATCCATACCGCCGGGTCTGTGGTGCCATCGTATGATTCGATCTTTACGGTTTTGAAGCCCTTTAGGATTTTATGATCCATTACTTCATTCGTGAAGCACAGCGGGTGTGCGGCGCCTCTGTACTAGGCTATATCACGACGCAGCTCGGAAGAGCTATGTCTGTTGTGTTCGGCCCGGCCGGATTTGTTGTATCCAGAGTGAAGAATATTGTCACCTGCCGTAGGGCGCCTGTGCGATCCGTAGATCGATCTTGTCTGTCTTGCCTTATCCTCCAATATGTTTCGCAGGTCGGGCGCATTTTCCCGTGCCTTAGTTGTGCAGCGTCGGGGCATGGCTTCGGTGGAGGGCTGAAAGGCCTCTCTGTCACGGCCATGGGGTGGCCGGTCTGCCATGTCATGTGCTGGCGATGTAGGTGCTTCCTCCTCTGATCGGGGTAGCGGCCTGCGCTTCGGGTAACTCTTGGAGGGGCGCTCGAGTTCATACTCTTCGGCCGCAAGGACTTCAGTCCATCTGTCAGCTAGCAAATCTTGGACAGCTCTAAGTTGTTGCTGCTCTTTCTTGAGGCTGCTTGCCGTGGCTAAAAGCCTGCATTTAAAACGGTCTTGTTCGGCGGGGTCTGATGGTATGACGAATTCGTCGTCATCGAGGCTTGCCTCGTCTTCGGAGGGAGGCGTATCATCCTCGACCTCTTGGTCTGCCGCTCTCTCATGAGGGCTGGCTTCTCCATCTTCCTATGCTGAATCTTGCTGGGGTGGGTGTTCTTCGGCGCTATCCGGAGTAGTATTATCTCCCGTGCCGGAATCACCGTTTTTGCTTTGGCGGGATTTAGAGCGGCGCCGCTGACGCCGGCGCTTTGGCTGTTTCTTGGGGCCGTCATCCCCCATTGTTCCATCCCCATCTCCGTCTTTTGGAGAATCCACCATGTATATGGTGTATGACGAGGTGGCTTTCCAGCACCCTACAAGTGCTGGTTCATGTTCGTCTCCTATATCGTGGTCCATGCCGTCGATGTCTTCGGAGACGAAGAAAAGTATGTCGGTTAAATCATCGACAGTGGCTACAAAGTGGGTGGTGGGTGGGTTTTGAATTTCCTCACCGTCCGTATCCCATCCTTGCTGACCGTAGTCCGGCCAGGGCTCTCCTGATAAAGAGGGAGACTTAAGAGAATTCAGGATGTCGCCAAAAGGCGAATGCTGAAAGATGTCCGCTGCGGTGAACTCCATTACCGGCGCCCAATCCGATTCGATTGGCAGGGCGCGGGGGGCTCGGAGTTCGGAGAGGAATCCGGCTCCTCGGAGTCACGGGCCACGCGGAGTGCGGGCCTGGGGTTCGGCTCGATCGCCTCTAAGATCGCAGCCCCTGAGGCAGCGTCCAACCGCTGATCCTCGATCGGCGCAGTAGGTTCCGAATCAATGGTCGAAACCGATGCGTGTGCGGCCTCCAAGGCGTTGTTCGGCGGCAGAGCTATATCCTGCCCATGGAGACAGTGAGGCACGCTTGGCTGTGGCTCGAATCCGTCGAAGATCAAGTCTCCGCGGATGTCAGCCGTGTAGTTCAGGCTTCCAAACCTGACCTGATGGCCAGGGCGTAGCTTTCGATCTGCTCAAGGTGGCCAAGCGAATTGGCCTGCAGCGCGAAGCCGCCGAAGACGAAGATCTGTCCCGGGAGAAAAGTCTCACCCTGGACCGCATCGTTGTTGAAGATCGAAGGAGCCATCGGGCCTACAGGTGACGACACAGAGGAACTCTCAATGAAAGCACCAATGTCGGTGTCAAAACCGGTGGATCTCGGGTAGGGGGTCCCGAACTGTGCGTCTAGGCCAAATGGTAATAGGAGACAGGGGACACTTCGTTTTACCCAGGTTCGGGCCCTCTCGATAGAGGTAAAACCCTACTCCTGCTTGATTAATATTGATGATATGGGTAGTACAAGAGTACATCTACCACGAGATCAAGGAGGCTAAACCCTAGAAGCTAGCCTATGGTATCATTGTTGTGTATGGAGTTGATTCTGTCCTACGGACTACAACCCACCGGTTTATATAGACACCGGATAGGGTTAGGGTTACACAGAGTCGGTTACAATGGTAGGATATCTTGAATATCGCATCTCCAAGCTTGCCTTCCACGCCAAGGAAAGTCCCATCCGGACACGGGACGAAGTCTTCAATCGCGTATCTTCATAGTCCAGGAGTCCGGCTGAAGGTATAGTCCGGCTATCCGAACAGCCCCTAATCCAGGACTCCCTCAAAGACCCCAAGATCGAGGCTAGCCAGCCGCCGACCGTGACCAGGGGGGAGGCCTTGGCACGCCTGCAATGCTCCGAGCAAGACCGCGAAGAAAGCATGATGAAGGCGCAAGCTCGGGGCGCCTTGATGATGGACCAACTCCCATGGCTGACCCCACACCGTGGGCAACGCCCAGCCTGTAGCGCTGGAGCTTGGCAGGTGCGGCGGGACGAGAGGGAGCTGCTTCTCTGGAGATTCCATGGCCTTAGCAGAAGGGGTCCTGACGGGACAATCGTCAGGAAAGGAAGGCGGCACATAGAAGATCACCAAGATAAGGTACTTACTCGTCGACAGCGATGTACTTTCGTCGCTTCAATGGCCCGAAGATACAGCTGCCGCTCGGAGATCCCTTCCTCTTGCGGAGCTCCTCGAAGTCCACACAAAGGAGACCGAAGCGCTGGACGTGATGGCCGGTGCGCGGCGGAACCAAAGAAGACCCAAGAGGGACGGCCTCAGGGGAGCCCGGCTGAGCCAAACAGCCCAGCTCCTTCCCGCCGCGACCTCCCGAGGCTCCTGTAGCCTAAGCCTCGGGAGCCGCATGCCGCATCTCCTCGGCAACCGACGCCTCAGGAGGGGGGTCGCAGGCTCCCGAGGACGACGCCCCTAGATCACCACACGACATGTGATCCTCAGCACCCGACCTGCCGGCCCCCGTCGCAGCTCGCTCCCCTGCATCGTCACCTGGAGCGAGCTTGGCACCAGCGGCGAAGAAGGGGACCATGATGACGGGGTTCTCGCGAGGCCCCACCAAGCCGACTGGGCGCAGCCCCCACTCATCAAAGGAAGGCATGTTTGCGGCAAAGGTGGCTTTGTTCTCGCAGCGGTACAACATGCAACTGTTCCTGGGCATCTTGTCTGGCAGAGGGATACCTGATAGGACCATGAGCACTGTCTGCCGCGCAGCGAGAGCAAGCCTGTCGGTGTCAAAACCAGTGGATCTCGGGTAGGGGGTCCCGAACTGTGCGTCTAAGGCGGATGGTAACAGGAGGCAGGGGACACAATGTTTTACCCTGGTTCGGGCCCTCTTGATGGAGGTAAAACCCTACGTCCTGCTTGATTATTCTTGATAATATGAGTAGTACAAGAGTTGATCTACCACGAGATCAGAGAGGCTAAACCCTAGAAGCTAGCCTATGGTATGATTGTATGTTGTCCTACGGACTAAAACCCTCCGGTTTAAATAGACACCGGAGGGGGGTAGGGTTACACAAGGTTGGTTACAAAGGAGGAGATATACATATCCGTACTGCCTAGCTTGCCTTCCATGCCAAGTAGAGTCCCATCCGGACACGGGACGAAGTCTTGAATCTGGTATCTTCATAGTCCAACAGTCCGGCCAAAGGATATAGCGGCTGTCCGGAGACCCCCTAATCCAGGACTCCCTTAGTAGCCCCTGAACCAGGCTTCAATGACGATGAGTCCGGCACGCAGTGTTGTCTTTGGCATTACAAGGCGGGTTCCTCCCCCGAATACACCACGGAAGAATTTGAATACAAGGATAGTGTCCGACCCTGCAAAATAAGTTCCACATACCATCGTAGAAAGAATAATATTACAACAAATCTAATCTGCTAACACGTTTTGGCAGCATGACATCACGCCACGGCCGGGTAATTATTTGAACCTTTTTCCTTAACCAGCCCCGCACATAACGTGAGGCGGTTTCTTGACACGTCTTGTCAAAGCAGAGATCGTGTTCCCCTTATTACGGGATTCTCATCAATAAGGACGTGGGTAACCCAACCGCGCCATCAATTACAGCACTTGGTGGATAAGCGAGTTTTACCAGGCTAGTGGAGGTGCATATTTTAGTCCGCCCTTATGAAGGGATAAGATCTCACCATTTTCTACCCATGCCTTCTTCCTCCATGCTCATCCATTCTCGCGCACTCGAGCTCCAGCGCCCAAGTCCGCATCTTCCTCCTCAACTCTCTCCAAAACATGTCCGGAGTGGGAGGCAAGTGGATGGCCTCCTCCATCATGGAGGGGCACATCAAAAAGTTACGTGGAGCCAGAAACTTTGCCGTGGATATCGCGCACCAGCTGCCAGCCGCGGGGCAGGTCATCCCTACCCCACAATCTCACCAGAGGGTGGTCTTCCTCCCCCACTTCATCCGCGGACTGGGGTTTCCCCTCCATCCATTTGTTCGCGGCCTCATGTTCTATTATGGGCTGGACTTTCATGATCTGGCCCCGAACTTCATCCTCAACATCTCGGCGTTTATCGTCGTGTGCGAGACTTTCCTCCGCATCCGGCCTCACTTCGGCCTGTGCCTGAAGACCTTCAATATCAAGCCGAAGGTGGTGGGCGGCCAACAAGCGGAGTGTGGAGGAGCCATGGTGGGCAAGATGCCCAACATTACATGGCTCGAGGGCTCCTTCGTGGAGACCATAAAGGGGTGGCAATCGGGGTGGTTCTACATCACCGAGCCGCGCGACACCAACTGGGTGGCGGCCCCCGAGTTTCGATCCGGATTCCCCACGCGGCTCACTTCCTGGAAGGAGAAGGGCATGTCCTGGGGTTCATCGGTGAAACTGGACGGACTCCAGAAATGTATCCGAAACATGACAAGCACGAAACTCAAGCTTGTCAACATAGTCCAGGTCATGCTCTTCCGCCGGATCCTCCCGTGTCAACAATGGGATTTCAACTTATGGGAGTTCGACCAGGCCCAACACCAGACTCTAAGTGAGCTCTTCGACACGATGCATAAAGACATCAGGAGGGTGCTGTTCAAGGGCGCCGAGGTCCCTCCCTCTCTTACCGAGGACCGCGGGCTAAGCGCGAAGCGCCCTGCGAATCCAGTATGTTCTGTACATCTGGTAGGATATTTATTTCCCATAGCTTAACTATGTGCGGGGTCTGAGCTCCTATGCCCTTGACAGGACTGGGTGGAGGCATCGGAGCAGATTTGTCGGATTTCGGGTTCCGGGAGACCCTTGAGGTTCGAACACTGGGGTGCGTGCCAAGATCCCTCCCCTACCGATCTACGTCCAATCTCCTCGCGTGATCTAAGCTGAAAACAACGAACAACACAAGGGACATGATATTTATACTGGTTTGGGCCACTGTTGTGGTGAAATACCCTACTCCAGTGTGTGGCATGGTGGATTGTCTCAGGGGCTGATGATGAACAGTACAAAGGGAGAACAGCCTCGCGAGAGGTGTTCTTGAGCTGGTGCGATGAACTGATAGGATGAGTTCAGTCGCCTCTCTCTCTCGATCAGTGGATCGATCGATCTCTCTCCTCCCCCTCCTACTCTGTGGTGGCTAGCTCTATTTATAGAGGCCCTGGGTGTAACACCCTCGATGCGACTATAGCTCCCACGTGTCGAGGCACGACTTAGAGACATAATCGCATTGAAGGCATATGTCGCAATTTAGGCAATCTTCACAACATCCCATGTAATATAAATAATAAAGGGGAGATAACATAGTTGGCTTACACTCGCCACGTCAATCAAGTACATAAATAACATTACATCAACCAAACACTCATGGCCCAACTACGGCGCCAAAATAAAAGAGAACCCAACATGCGACACGGTCCCAATCACCCCCAACTGGGCACCACTACTGATCATCGGGAAAGGAAACATAGTAACGTTGAGAGTCTTCGTCGAACTCCCACTTGAGCTCATACGCGTCTCCTGGAGCGGAATCATCAGGCCCTGCATCTGGTGTAATAGTAAACTGTGAGCCACAGGGACTCAGCAATCTCGCACCGTCGCGATCAAGACTATTTAAGCTTATAGGTAAGGCAAGGTAAAATATGAGTGGAGCTACAGCAAGCGACTAGCAAGTATGGTGGCTAGCTTATTCACAAAAGAGAGCGAGAAGAGGAGGCAAAGCGCAAGCGAGAAACTAGAGAGCAACCTGCGCAAACATTACTCCAACACCGTGTTCACTTCCTAGACTCCGCCGAGAAGAGGCCATCACGGTAACACACTCAGTTGATTCGTTTTAATTAAGTTAAGGTTCAAGTTATCTACAACCGGACATTAAAAAATTCCCATCTGCCCATAACCGCGGGCACGGCTTTCGAAAGTTCAATCCCTGCAGGGGAGTCCCAACTTAGCCCATGACAAGCTCTCACGGTCAACGAAGGAATAGACCTCCTCCCAAGACGTTCCGATCAGACTCGGTATCTCGTAATTCAAGACACTTCGACAGGTTAAAACAAGACCAGCAACACCGCCTGAATGTGCCGACAAATCCCGATAGGAGCTGCACATATCTCGTTCTCAGGGCACACTCAGATGAGCCAGACATCGGGTAGGCCAGCCCAGAGTTGCCCCTGGTAGCCCCGGACATCGCTCTATGGGACCAACACTTAGAGGAGCACTAGCCCGGGGGGGTTAAAATAAGATGACCCTTGAGTCTTCAGAACCCAAGGGAAAGAAAAGGCTAGGTGGCGAATGGTAAGACCAATGTTGGGCATTGCTGGAAAAGCTTTAGTCAAGGCGAACTATCAAGGGGTTCCCATTATAACCCAACTGCGTAAGGAATGCAAAATCCGGGAACATAACACCGATATGACGGAAATTAGGGCGGCAAGAGTGGAACAAAACACTAGGTGAGAGGCCGAGCCTTCCACCCTTTACCAAGTATATAGATGCATTAAGATAACATAGCAATATAATGATATCCCAAACAAGTAAATAAATGTTCCAACAAGGAATGGCCTCCAATCTTCACCTGCAACTAGCAACGCTATAAGAGGGGCTGAGCAAAGCGGTAACATAGCCAATCAACAGTTTTCTAGGACATGGTGGGTTAGAGGTTTGACATGGCAATTGGGAGGCTTGAAAGAAAGTGGTAGGCATTGTAGCAATGGCATAGCAAAAGAGCGAGCAAACTAGCATAGCAAAGATAGTAGTGATTTGGAGGGTATGATCATCTTGCCTGCATAGTTGTCAGAGTTGACTGGATCCTCAAAAGCAAACTCAATGGGCTCATTGTTAGCGAACTCGTCTCCCAGCTCTACCCAAACAAGACAAACAAGCAACAAGGATACAATCAACCACGTGCAAACTCAAACAACACGATGCAAAGATGATATGCTATGCGGGATGCAAAATGCAAGATATGACAGAAAATGCATGAACCTGGCCTCAACATGGAAATCCAAGTGTGCCACTGGAAAGATTAGATGAAATCGCTTGAAAACGATATAAAGAACGCCGGAATCGGACTTACGGTTTGGAAACGGCAAGCGATTCAAAAATGACACCGGTCTGTGATTTACAGCAAGTAGGCATCTAAATGCAACGAAATGAACATGCTACAGCACCCAAACATGACAACAAAACACATGGCAGGGATGCACACAAGATTCTTAACAAAAGTCTAGCACTGATCTACGGCCAATTCGTCCATTAACAGGTTCAAACAATCATGGCAAAAATGCAAATGGCAAACAGATCTCAGACTTAGTGAAATTAACACTTGTCTAGAATTTCAGATCAGGTAGCCCTCTTTGGAGCAACAAAACTACATGCTACAGGACCTGACCATGGCAAAGTAAAGCATGGCATGGAGCTACTCAGAGAGCTTAACAAAAGTCCCTTAGTGACCTTGAGCCAAAAGGGATAAGAAAATACCATTGCAAGCACGTGAACATAGCAAAAACATAATCAGTTTTCAGACTTAGTGAAAAACTGACACATGCTGAAATATAACTCAAGTAGGCATGTTTACGAGCTCGATGCACTCACTACGGTGCAAGTCATGGCAAGAAAAGCGTACACCCATAAAGAAGGTACAAAATTCAAGCTAGACATGGAATAACAATAGCATAGCATGCATGGATTAACTACCACATCACCGGCAAAATTGCAAACAAGTTGACAATCTGCCCAGATTCACAAAGTAGCAAAAGTAGAGCTTGATTGACTCAAGCTAGGGTGCTCCATAATTGCAAACAAAGACATGGAATGATAGAGCACTACAATGTTAACAAAACTCCCTTACTGATCATCCTCAAAAGAGGCACGGATCACTAGGAAACAACATGAACATATGGCAACATGAGATAAACAGCTCCATGACTTAGTGAAATCACTAAGTCCCTGAAAACAGAATTAGCAAGTGCACCACTTTGCAAGCTTGCACAAGTCACCAAACACATCACAAAAATACATGGGTTGCACCTCTGGAAAGATGACAAAACCCTTAACAAAACACATGTAGAGCATCAGGGCATAGCATGCACACAATAATCACGGCAAAAAAGACAAAAGTGCTAAACGGAGTAACAGATCTGACAATTAACTCAAGTAGCCCTCTTCTAACAGCATTTCGGGCACAAAGATGAACCCAAATGAAAATGATGCAATGGAATTAAATGATGTACTCTTTGAGATGAACATTTTGATATGCTATATGCATGAATCGGAGCTACCGATGCAAAGTTACGTGGTCTCAAATAGAGGCACTTGGATCTGTGATTTAGGACTTAGAAGAAATTATACCCCGCGGGAACCGGGACGAGGAGGACCCGGGACGAGGACATCCGGGCGAGGCGAGGCCGTTTGGTTGGCGGGCTGGGTGGATTTGATCCCACCTAGCCGGATCTGAGCCAGGGCAGCGGCCGGGTCCGGCGAGGTCGCCGGAGGCCCACGGGAGCCGAGGTGGTATCGGGGTGGCGGCGACCAGGGCGGCGGGATCGTCGGAGTCCGGTGAGGCGCGGTCGGAGGAGGCGGTGACCGGCTTGGGTGGCGCGGCGACGCTGCATGGCGGCGGCGGAGCATGCTGGGCGGCGCGGTGAAGGCGATCTCCGGCGGGCGGCGACGCATCGGCGAGCGGGAGAGCGAGGCGCTCGGGCGACCGCGGCGACTGGCGGATCTGGGCCCGCGTGGGCCTGCCTCGGGCCCCGCGGGCCGGTGGCGGAGGGAGGAGGAGAGAGAGGGCGGCGCGCTGACGTGGCAGGCGGTGATTCGTCGGAGGCGGCGGTCGGACATGTCCGGGCTGCGGGGGGAGAATTGTCCGATGCGCAAGGTAGGGGAAGGCTAGGGTTAGACCGCGAATTTCGGAGGGTTGCACATATATATAGGTAGAGGGAGCTAGGAGAGTCCAAATGAGGTGCGGTTTTCGGCCACGCAATCGTGATCGAACGCTCTAGGTGATGGAAGAGGTTTAGGTGGGTTTTGGGCCAAATTGGAAGGGTGTTGGGCTGCAACACACACGAGGCCTTTTCAGTCCCTCGGTTAACCGTTGGGGTATCAAACGAAGTCCAAATGGTACGAAACTTGACAGGCAGTCTACCGGTAGTAAACCAAGGCCGCTTGGCAAGTCTCGGTCCAATCCGGAAATGTTTAATCCCCACACATGAAAGAAAGGTAGAAATGACCACCGGAGGAGAACGAAGCGCCGGATTGCAAAACGGACAACGTGAAAAATGCTCGAATGCATGAGACGAACACGTATGCAGATGCAATGCACATGATGACATGATATGAGATGCATGACACGCAAGCAATGACAAGGCAACAACCGCGAATAACTGCATGACACCTGGCACATCGGTCACGGGGCGTTACAACACTCCACCACTGTGAGAGGATCTCGTCCCGAGATCTAGAATGGCACCGGAGGGAAAACGGAAGAGAAAGAGAAGAGGTGAAATTAAGTTGCTTCATTGACAAACGAGTGAAACCATGAACCTTGAGAGGTTAAACAATATCGAGGAAAGAATACAACGGAGACAAATGAAGTTGAAAGCACTTCGGTAGGAAAGAGGAAACAAGGAATAACAAATTCAGGCAGCACTCCGGTTGAAAGGAGATGCAAGGCTTGATAAGATGAAAAGAACTTGAACAATAGCACACAACACTCCGGTTAAAAGGATAAGCATGAAAAGAACATGATCTTTGGCGAATCGGATGATGGGTTGACAAGAGCAACACCACCAAGCTTCTGGAACGAAAGAAATAGAAGATAGATAATTGAAATAGGAGAATGGAGAAGAAAATGCCAACTTCTACCACAAAAGACCTTGAAAAGGCATCTTTAGGGGAAGGGTCGAGCGGAGTTGTTGGAAAACCAACAATGAAAGGAAAAGCTTTATATGGACTAATAGAAGACATCTCAAAATTATGAGGTGACAACTCGCCACTAACGGGAACAAGATTGGATAAGAACAAAGAGGGGAGAAACTATTTCACCGGGAGGATAAAGAAGAACTTGGATCATTTATAAGCACCATAATTAACAACAATCCTTAGGGAAGGCTTTAGGTGAAATATAGCCCAAGATAACTCCAATGACGAGATTGATGGATCTAAAATATCTCATTCTTGACCACATGTGAATCATGAAAACATGAACTCAATTATCAATAATGACATAATACCACCTCCAATGATATGGAAGAAAAGATTGCACTCCGGATAGCAAGAAGAAGAATGCTTGAGCTTCTTAGAAAAGAATCTGGATGAAAACTTCGAGAAGGAATTAAATCCTTTATGAACCATCATGTAGAACCTTCAAGAAGAAACTCCGGTAACAAAAGAATAACGAAAAGAAGGAGAAGATGAAAACACAAGGTGAACCCTTGTAATGATTAGAAGGAGCTTCGCAACGAGATAATGTGAGAAAGCTAGGAACTCTGGAAAATAAAGATGAAGCAAAAGAATCCGAGAATTTGATGAGCCTCCGAAATAAGGAATTAATCACTTGGATGAAACAAGAATAAGAATTACATTATGCTTATCCTTCATCAATTAAATTGATGACAAATAATGGATTTGGCATACTACTCATTCTCGTATCAAGGATTAAGAGAGATAAAACATAAACTTGAGAAGGTCTTCAAGGAACCACCGGTAGAATTTGAAAAGCACTAATAAAACATAAAGAAACACCGGGAAGAAATATAAAATGAACGAAGATGCTTGAGAGGGTTTAGATACATGAGAACGTATAGATCATGAGCTGATTAGAGGATATTTGGGCGATGCACCGGTAAGATTTGTAGAATGATACTGAAAGCTAAGAATGAATAATCTTAGATGATGGGCTCCGGAAGAAGGAAAAGAATTGTTGCCATTAAAACAATTATGAGAGGATGGCCTTGAACTAGAACCACGAATCTGTGAGAGAACGGATAAGTTATGGAGGTAAAACTCTTCTTCGGTCTTGAAATCTTCAAGAATGACGACGAGAAACACCACCGTGAATTATTGAGACACTCCGGAATAAAGAAGACTACAAAAGTTGAACCAATGATGAAAAGAAATGAAAGATCTTGGAGAAAGACATTTCACTGATGATGATTCATTCTTACGTCAAACTTTAGAAGATTTGAGAATAACTCCGGGAGAATAAGAAGAGTCAGGTAAGATCCTGGGAAAAGACCTGTGGGTTAGGGACCACTCAAAAGAAACACCGTAGAATCATTTGGAAGGGAGATTGCACCGGTTGAATTAAATGACTTGAATGAGGGAACATCCTCGAAATAGGTTGAACGGATCTTGGATAACAAGGCGAGCCTTCCGAGATATCTTCAGGGCACCGGAACAAATGAATTGCGAGAAGTGAAAGAATATGAGGAGCACCAGCATGATAGGGTATTTGAAACGAGGAAAATGATATGATCAACACCGAAAGCTTGAATTGGTTCCACCGGAGAAGAAAATGAGTGACGAGAGACGAACTTGAAGCTTCGTTAGCATCTTCCTGAGAATCACCAGGTAAGAACATGAAGGAAAAGAATGGAGAGACTTCACATCAATGAAGGATACTTGAATAATAAATCTGAGTCCTTGAGGAAAACAAGGGTGGGAGGGAGGGAAATCAAAGGCAACTTGGAGACGGATGAAACAAACACCGTTCAGAAGAAACTCATATTTGATCTTGCAGATGTTGAAATGATCGGATCCACTTGAAGAGAAACACGCCGGTTAAAAAGGATTGACAAAAACAATCTTGATGATCAAGAAGGATTGGTATTCATATCGGAGTATGAGAATACCATTTGGGGAAGGTATGGAATCAACATTTGGCTTCGAAGCAACTCGAATACCACAACTCAAAAACAAAACAAAGGATTGGCTTGTAGAATAAGCCAAAACAAACATATGATAGAGATTTCGTCTGAAGTTTTCGTGGTGGGGCCTACACGGGCTCGATCGTACAGCACCATCATGTACAAGGCAGTGCACATGACATACGAAGCGTCCCCGAGTCGGCATAGCCAAGGACTCTTTAAGACACAACGAGACCAATGTAAAACCGACCGTGAATAGGCAGACCACTAGACGTCGAACCCCAATTTCATATCATAAATCCGTCGGAAAGAAATTCTAAGAGCTACTTGAATAACCCACCTATGAAACTCCCGAACCTTTCCGGTTATGCAATCAGGTGTTGGGGATACAGGGGAAGCATAATATCTCACCCAAAACTAGCAAATCCTACATCCAGCTGTATCCATCCTTCAACACATAACCAAGAAACCTTCAGAAACCATCTACCTCAACCTTCGAAAAGCATCCGTTATACAAGTTATGGCGATACTCCCGAACTCCCGCCCCAGTACTGGGTGGCGTCGAGGTTATCTCACCAACGAACTGCATAAAAGAGATTTTCGATATCGGCGTACTAGACTCAGGTATTCCAGAACTGCAACGATAAAATTATGATGACAACACCTCAGAGCTCAACTCCCCGGGACACTTCCACTAAACCCCTGACAGGAGGCACCAAGACAATGTTCTCATCATAAAACCATCGGAATGATTCCAAGATACCCGCGTGATCCTAAAAAAAATTTAGTGAAATTTGAGAAGAGAAAAGTCAAAACTCTACGTCAGGATGCCTTACAAGAGCGATGAGGAGACTGGGAAGTAAAAAGAATTCCTAATCTCCCCGATATATAATTCCTAAAAGACTCAAAACATTTTTCTAGACACAACTTGGCCGCTAAAAACGATCAAGCAATGGGGCTCCTAAGGTCGGGGAAGGCTCTGATTACCAACTTGTAACACCCTCGATGCGACTATAGCTCCCACGTGTCGAGGCACGACTTAGAGACATAATCGCATTGAAGGCATATGTCGCAAGTTAGGCAATCATCACAACATCCCATGTAATATAAATAATAAAGGGGAGATAACATAGTTGGCTTACACTCGCCACGTCAATCAAGTACATAAATAACATTACATCAACAAAACACTCATGGCCCGACTACGGCGCCAAAATAAAAGAGAACCCAACATGCGACACGGTCCCAATCACCCCCAACTGGGCACCACTACTGATCATCGGGAAAGGAAACATAGTAACGTTGAGAGTCTTTGTCGAACTCCCACTTGAGCTCATACGCGTCTCCTGGAGCGGAATCATCAGGCCCTGCATATGGTGTAATAGTAAACTGTGAGCCACAGGGACTCAGCAATCTCGCACCCTCGCGATCAAGACTATTTAAGCTTATAGGTAAGGCAAGGTAAAATATGAGTGGAGCTGCAGCAAGCGACTAGCAAATATGGTGGCTAGCTTATTCGCAAAAGAGAGCGAGAAGAGGAGGCAAAGCGCGAGAGAGAAACTAGAGAGCAACCTGCGCAAACATTACTCCAACACCGTGTCTAGTTCCCGAACTCCGCCGAGAAGAGGCCATCACGGTAACACACTCAGTTGATTCAATCTAATTAAGCTAAGGTTCAAGTTATCTACAACCGGACATTAACAAATTCCCATCTGCCCATAACCGCGGGCACGGCTTTCGAAAGTTCAATCCCTGTAGGGGAGTCCCAACTTAGCCCATGAAAAGCTCTCACGGTGAACGAGGAATAGACCTCCTCCCAAGACGTTCCGATCAGACTCGGTATCTCGGTAATTCAAGACGCTGCGACAGGTTAAAACAAGACCAGCAACACCGCCCGAATGTGCCGACAAATCCCGATAGGAGCTGCACATATCTCGTTCTCAGGGCACACTCAGATGAGCCAGACATCGGGTAGGCCAGCCCAGAGTTACCCCTGGTAGCCCCAGACATCGCTCGGTGGGACCAACACTCAGAGGAGCACTGGCCCGGGGGGGTTAAAATAAGATGACCCTTGAGTCTGCAGAACCCAAGGGAAAGAAAAGGCTAGGTGGCGAATGGAAAGACCAATGTTGGGCATTGCTGGAAAAGCTTTAATCAAGGCGAACTATCAAGGGGTTCCCATTATAACCCAACCGCATAAGGAACGCAAAATGCGGGAACATAACACCGATATGACGAAAATTAGGGCGGCAAGAGTGGAACAAAACACTAGGCGAGAGGCCGAGCCTTCCACCCTTTACCAAGTATATAGATGCATTAAGATAACATAGCAATATAATGATATCCCAAACAAGTAAATAAATGTTCCAACAAGGAACGGCCTCCAATCTTCACCTGCAACTAGCAACGCTATAAGAGGGGCTGAGCAAAGCAGTAACATAGCCAATCAACAGTTTGCTAGGACATGGTGGGTTAGAGGTTTGACATGGCAATTGGGAGGCTTGAAAGCAAGTGGTAGGCATCATAGCAATGGCATAGCAAAAGAGCGAGCAAACTAGCATAGCAAAGATAGTAGTGATTTCGAGGGTATGATCATCTTGCCTGCATAGTTGTCAGAGTTGACTGGATCCGCAAAAGCAAACTCAACGGGCTCATTGTTAGCGAACTCGTCTCCCAGCTCTACCCAAACAAGACAAACAAGCAACAAGGATACAATCAACCACGTGCAAACTCAAACAACACGATGCAAAGATGATATGCTATGCGGGATGCGATGCGGGATGCAAAATGCAAGATATGACAGAAAATGCATGAACCTAGCCTCAACATGGAAATCCAAGTGTGCCACTGGAAATATGAGATGAAATCGCTTGAAAACGATATAAAGAACGCCGGAATCGGAGTTACGGTTTGGAAACGGCAAGCGATTCAAAAATGACACCGGTCTGCGATTTACAGCAAGTAGGCATCTAAATGCAACGAAATGATCATGCTACAGCACCCAAACATGACAACAAAATACATGGCAGGGATGCACACAAGATGCTTAACAAAAGTCTAGTACTGAGCTACGGCCAATTCATCCACTAACAGGTTCAAACAAGCATGGCAAAAATGCAAATGGCAAACAGATCTCAGACTTTGTGAAATTAACACTTGTCTAGAATTTCAGATCAGGTAGCCCTCTTTGGAGCAACAAAACTACATGCTATAGGACCTGAACATGGCAAAGTAAAGCATGGAATGGAGCTACTTAGTGACCTTGAGCTTAACAAAAGTCCCTTAGTGACCTTGAGCCAAAAGGGATAAGAAAATACCATTGCAAGCACGTGAACATAGCAAAAACATAATCAGTTTTCAGACTTAGTGAAAAACTGACACATGCTGAAATATAACTCAAGTAGGCATGTTTACGAGCTCGATGCACTCACTACGGTACAAGTCATGGCAAGAAAAGCATACACCCATAAAGAAGGTACAAAATTCAAGCTAGACATGGAAGAACAATAGCATAGCCTGCACGGATTAACTACCACATCACCGGCAAAATTGCAAACAAGTTGACAATCTGCCCAGATTCACAAAGTAGCAAAAGTAGAGCTTGATTGACTCAAGCTAGGGTGCTCCATAATTGCAAACAAAGACATGGAATGATAGAGCACTACAATGTTAACAAAACTCCCTTGCTGATCATCCTCAAAAGAGGCACGGATCACTAGGAAACAACATGAACATATGGCAACATGAGATAAACAGCTCCAGGACTTAGTGAAATCACTAAGTCCCTGAAAACAGAATTAGCAAGTGCACCACTTTGCAAGCTTGCACAAGTCACCAAACACATCACAAAAATACATGGGTTGCACCTCTGAAAAGATGACAAAACCCTTAACAAAACACATGTAGAGCATCAGGGCATAGCATGCACACAATAATCATTGCAAAAAAGACAAAAGTGCTAAACGGAGTAGCAGATCTGACAATTAACTAAAGTAGCCCTCTTCTAACAGCATTTCGGGCACAGATATGAACTCAAATGAAAATGATGCAATGGAATGAAATGATGTACTCTCTGAGATGAACATTTTGATATGCTATATGCATGAATCGGAGCTACGGATGCAAAGTTACGTGGTCTCGAATAGAGGCACTTGGATCTGCGATTTAGGACTTAGAAGAAATTATACCCCGCGGGAACCGGGACGAGGAGGACCCGGGACAAGGACATCCGGGCGAGGCGAGGCCGTTTGGTTGGAGGGCCGGGTGGATCTGATGCCACCTGGCCGGATCTGAGCCAGGGCGGCGGCCGGGTCCGGTGAGGTCGCCGGAGGCGCACGGGAGCCGAGGCGGTGTCGGGGTGGCGGCGACCAGGGCGGCGCAGCGATGCTGCATGGCGGCGGCGGAGCACGCCGGGCGGCGCGGTGAAGGCGATCTCCGGCGGGCGGTGACGCATCGGCGAGCGGGAGAGCGAGGCGCTCGGGCGACCGCGGAGACAGGCGGATCTGAGCCCGCGCGGGCCTGCCTCGGGCCCCGCCGATCGGCGGCGGCGGGAGGAGGAGAGAGAGGGTGGCGCGCTGACGTGGCAGGCGGTGATTCGTCGGAGGCGGCGGTCGGACATGTCCAGGCTGCGGGGGGAGAAGTGTCCGGTGCGCGAGGTAGGGGAAGGCTAGGGTTAGACCGCGAATTTCGGAGGGTTGCACATATATATAGGTAGAGGGAGCTAGGAGAGTCCAAATGAGGTGCGGTTTTCGGCCACGCGATCGTGATCGAACGCTCTAGGTGATGGAAGAGGTTTAGGTGGGTTTTGGGCCAAATTGGAAGGGTGTTGGGCTGCAACACACACGAGGCCTTTTCGGTCCCTCGGTGAACCGTTGGGATATCAAGCGAAGTCCAAATGGTATGAAACTTGACAGGCGGTCTACCGGTAGTAAACCAAGGCCGCTTGGCAAGTCTCGGTCCAATCCGGAAATGTTTAATCCCCACACATGAAAGAAAGGTAGAAATGACCACCGGAGGAGAACGAAGCGCCGGATTGCAAAACAGACAACAGGAAAAATGCTCGAATGCATGAGACGAACACGTATGCAGATGCAATGCACATGATGACATGATATGAGATGAATCACACGCAAGCAATGACAAGGCAACAACAGCGAATAACAGAACGACACCTGGCACATCGGTCACGGGGTGTTACAACACTCCACCACTATGAGAGGATCTCGTCCCGAGATCTAGAATGGCACTGGAGGGAAAAGCGGAAGAGAAAGAGAAGAGGTAAAATTAAGTTGCTTCATTGACAAACGAGTGAAACCACGAACCTTGAGAGGTTAAACAATATCGAGAAAACAATACAACGGAGGCAAATGAAGTTGAAAGCACTTCGGTAGGAAAGAGGAAACAAGGAATAACAAATTCAGGCAGCACTCCGGTTGAAAGGAGATGCCAGGCTTGATAAGATGAAAAGAACTTGTACAAAAGGACACAACACTCCGGTTAAAAGGATAGGCATGAAAAGAACATGATCTTTGGCGAATGGGATGATGGGTTGGGAAGAGCAACACCACCAAGCTTCTGGAACGAAAGAAATAGAAGATAGATAATTGAAATAGGAGAATGGAGAAGAAAATGCCAACTTCTACCACAAAAGAGCTTGAAAAGGCATCTTTAGGAGAAGGGTCGAGCGGAGTTGTTGGAAAACCAACAATGAAAGGAAAAGCTTTATATGGACTAATAGAAGACATCTCAAAATTATGAGGTGACAACTCGCCACTAACGGGAACAAGATTGGATAAGAACAAAGAGGGGAGAAACTATTTCACCGGCAGGATAAAGAAGAACTTGGATCATTTATAAGCACCATAATTAACAACAATCCTTAGGGAAGGCTTTAGGTGAAATATAGCCCAAGATAACTCCAATGACGAGATTGATGGATCTAAAATATCTCATTCTTGACCACATGTGAATCATGAAAACATGAACTCAATTATCAATAATGACATAATACCACCTCCAATGATATGGAAGAAAAGATTGCACTCCGGATAGCAAGAAGAAGAATGCTTGAGCTTCTTAGAAAAGAATCTGGATGAAAACTTCGGCTGCCAAAAGTACTGGCCAACGGTGGTCTTCGGCTGCCAAAAGTACTGGCGATGACGCCGTCTTGGGCTCCACGGTGACCTCCGCCCTGCCGCTCTGCTGGTCTTGGTCTCGTTGCACCGGAATGGCTACCTTTGCTTGATGCCTTTGCTTGTGCTTGCCCCCTTTGCACCAAAGAGGAAACAAGGACACTACGCAGGCCGGCGCCCGCCTGGCACCCGCCTGGCCTCGATCGTCATGGCTTGTGTCACGGGTTCCTCGCGAGGTATCCTCGCCTTGATCTCCCCGCCTCCTCGCGAGCCTTCCTGAAGCGGCTGTCTTTGAAGAAGATTTTGGTCGTCCGCCCTGCGAGGCTTGGCCCCTCACGAGGGTCTTGAGCTTGAGTTGATGAAGACGGGCCATGCTGGGCCCCCACTTGAGCCATGCTACAGGCCTCAGGCAGGCAAGTCTGGGGACCCCCGTTCCCAGAACGCCGACAGTAGCCCCCGGGCCCAAGGCGCGCCTGGGCTTGGCCTAGCAGGGAAGCGAAGGGCAAGGCGCGAAGTGCCGTGGGCCCCAACAGCCTGCGGCCTTGGACACCGCGTGGCGACTGATTGGACGTGGGTGTGTGCACTTCCCCATGATGCCTCGGCGATCGCACAACTTGATAAGTCCCTGCATGCAGAGAAAATGATCATGATTACCTGCGATCATGGTGCTCAGCGGTTGGCCTCCTCTGGATATAAGTACGGGGCCAGGCGAGCTCCTTCAGTCCATCCCTTCTTGCTTCTCCTCTTCCTCTTCTTCTTTGTTCTTTCTCCTCCTTACGCCAATGGCACCAATCCGCCGGTTCTGTGCAGAAGAGAAGGGAAAGGCCCCCCGAGAGGGTCCTGACCCACTTCTGCTGAAGAAGCAGCTGGCCCTCCGCCAACGAGATGAGGGTGCTCAGCAGGAGGCACCGAGGCCCTGGTATGAGCGGCTGCCTCCTGGGTTTCCGCTACCCTTGCACGTCCGCGTCATAGGTCCTGGGGAAGAAGGCGTCGAGCGACATCATCGTTGCCGCCGTCGACGCCGGCGAGTCACGGTGGTGCGTGTTGTTCCCCCTGGAGTCCATGCCGAGCACTCTTCTTGCGGGCTCGTGCTCCACGCCGCCATGCTCTAAGCTCTTGGATCCGCCTCCCTCCTTCCTTCGCCTTCGAGATGCCGTCGAGCGGGGCTCTGGAGCTCTGGCTGCAACACGCTGACTGCGGCACCCCTGCGACCGGAGCGGAGGTCGCGGTCGTCGCTTCGGGCAAGGTCTTCATGACCCGGGGCTGGGGCGAAATCGCCCGGGTCTGCCGGATGGTAGGCACCCTCGTAATTCATCTTGAATACGACGGTGCCTCCCTGATGTTCTTCAAGGTCTTCGATGCTGAAGGATGCCGGCTGGAGTGCTGCCCCAGGGAGAGCGGCAGGGATGACGAACTGGCGAGGACCTGGCCCACCCATCGGCCCTCCGGCAGCTCCTCAGGCGGTAGCGGAGGAGCTAGGGAATCCAGCGGCTCCCCCAAGCTCCTAGCGACTCCAGAGACGAGCGACGATAGCTACGAGCCCCCAAGTTTGCTCCGTGCTCGGAGCGGGGCAGCTGCGTCCAGCCGTCGACGCCACTGATCTCGATGGGGTTGGCACTGACGTTGGGTGGCCCATTGTTGATGATGGCGTCCCCTGCGGAGGCACGGGCGATTAGCGTTCCTTAGGACTAGTACTTTTGTTCCCTGCGAGGAATCAAAGCAACACCCCGTGGGGGTATGTAAGGTGCCTGCCATGTCTTTTGTGAATATTATATCCTTAACATGAATCAATGCGAGGTGCTTGTTCTGTCATGGCTTGGCTCCCCCTTTCTATCCTCACGAGGACTTGGTGCTCTACGCTGACAGGTCCTAGTCCCTAGGCAGGCTTCGGTCGTTGCTGGTATGCCAGGTCACGATGCCGTGGAGGTGAGCGGCCCGAGGTCCGGTAAGAGCCCCCGAGTCGCGATGCTCGGGAGGTCCCCTTTAGCGCTCAAGCAGCCCTCTCTAAGCGAGAAAGGAAGGCAACACCGCCGTGATAGAGCCGCACTGGGCGAGGGTTTTGCACTGCGTTGGTCCAACTCTTGCAAGGTCGTGACTTATCTCTTGGGTTTGGTGTAGTTCCTCGATGAAGCGCCTGGCCCGAGCGGTGGTAGCTGAGGCGCTGCTGGGTTAGGTCCTCGCGAGCTTCTTCCCGCTCCCCAGCACTTCCCTTAATGCTCTACGTCCTCAGGTCCCGGCCCTCGAGCGAGCTCAGCCGCCGCTGGTATGACAGGTCACGATGCCGTGGGTCAAGTCCAGGGGGTGAGGGCCGGAGAGCCAGTAGGAGCCCATGAGTCGCGATGCTCAGGCGCCCCCCTTTTAACGTGCAAGCGGTCCATGTCGGAGAGTGGGAGAGGCAGCTCGCGACGTCCCTAGCGTTGCTCCTGGAGAAGGTCCTGCACACCAATCATAAAAGAGACAAGACCTGTTGTTACAGTTGCCAGCCAACCTTTGGTCGCTCCGGGGGAGTGATCGGGGCACTAAGGGCCTGGTGAGGTGGCGCCTTGCGGGGCTGCCGCGGCCAGAGCTCGACCACTCAGATTTTTCGGCGTTGCAGGGATGGACCCGTGTGCAGATGTCGTGCCAGAGCGAGCGGCTCCATAGGTAGGCATCAATCGAGCAGGCGATTAGGTCGGATACGTTAAGCAGATGCAGGAAAAGCAAATGCCGCTGGGCCATTCCCGAGCAGCTCGGGGGTGATGCAGCCCGAGGGGCGCCCCCAACAAGGTGAATAAAGAGCATAAGCAAAACGGATACATGCCGCAGGGACGGCCCCACGTGACCTGGGAATGATGCGGCCCTGAGGGTGCTCCCAGCTAAAAACTGAAGTTAGAAAGATGTCACCTGGTGCCGTTGAAGAAGAAGTGATGTTGAAGAAGTGGGCGTGGCGCGATGATGACGTCGACCCTCACGAGCCCCCAGGCCCAGGAGGCTCGGGAGGCTCCGGAGGCGCAGGTGGATCTCCGAGGGCCATCTCCATCTCCACCAGGACCGCACGATGCCTGACTTCCTGAGCCTCCAGAATGCTCCTTGGCAGGCGCTGATGAGCGGCGACTGCATTCAGCAGGCCGAAAGGCATGCGAACGTAGCTGTGGGGTGGACCTTCGCAACGCCCCACGCGCGAAGGCTAGAGGCGCTCCTGAGACACGGCTCGGTTGAGCCCTGACACGTCGATGCATACGCGTAGCCCACCATCCTCGCCTGGATGTGGGGCCACGGTGGGTAAGCGGCGGCTGCCGTGCATGATTCTTGACTCCTGCAGCTCTTGGGTGTTTCTTGAGATGAACTCCTGTGGGTTCGGTCTTCCGTGCCTTGTACCCTCCTAAGGGAAACGTGCCTGGAAGCAACCCTCCAAGTGGTGCCAGAGTGCCTCCCTCGTTACGTTGGCAAGGTTGGTGGCTCTCCAAGAAAGAGCCCCCGAGCCCTGCCTGAGGAGGGCGCCGGGCGCGCCTTCCTATGTAAGAGAGGGTGGCGCTCCCTGATCGGGCGCGGATCCTGACGCAATACCTCTGGAGGCGCTTGCCTCCTTGTGGCTTGGGCCAGGCAAAACCTTCTTCTTCTTAAGGGTCGCCTCGGGAAGCCTTCTGTTCCTGTGGTCTGGGTCTTCGATTGCTACGGCTTGGAACGCGCGCTCAAGTGAACACACTGCGTCCCTTTCCTCACAGGGCACGGTGATGACTCCACCGCTTCCTGGCATGTTGAGGACATTGTATCCATGGTGAGTTACTGCCATGAACTTGGCCAGGGTTGGGTACCCGAGGATGGCATTGTATGGTAGACGGATGTGGGCGACGTCGAAGTCGATGAGCTCGGTGCGGTAGTTGCTGCGCTGCCCGAAGGTGACTGGAAGGCGAACCTGCCCTATCGGAACAGTGGAACAATCGGTGACTCCTGAGAAGGGCTTGGTTGGCTGAAGCTGATCGTACGGCACTTGGAGATTTTCGAACGTCTCGACGGACAGGACATTGAGCCCTGCTCCATCGTCTATGAGGGTCCTGGTGACCTGCACGTTGCTGATGACCGGGAAGCAAAGCATCGTAAGGACTCCGGCCGTTGCCGCGCACTTGAGCTGATCCGCTGAGCTGAACGTGATGGCGCACGCGGACCACCTGAGTTTGCGCGAGGCCTCAAGCTTGGGGAGGACTGCATTCACCTCGCGAGAAAACTGCTTGAAGACGCGCTGTGAGGTTGGGGCCTGCACGCCACCCAAGATGCAAGCGATCGCATGCGGCTCCTGGAAGCCCCCAGCCCCCTCGTCTTGGTGTTGGTCTTCGTTCCTTCTTGTTGGTGGTGGCAGAGGATGAAGGCATGCGTTACCGCGCGGGCGATCCTCACGAGGCTGATCTCTCCAGCCTCCCTCGCGAGGCTGGTCCTGCCAGCGATCCTCGCGAGGTCGGTCACGCCACCCTTGGCGAGGGCCATGGTCTTCCCATCGTCCGCCACCTCTTCCTCCTCCTCGGCCATAGCCCCTGTCGTTGCGCTTGGGGCGTCGGCCGACACGTCCATCTCTCATGGCCCTGAGTTCTTGACATTCGTTGGTGTTGTGGGTGTGGAGGTCGTGGTAGACGCAGTACCGGCTGCCCTTGGATGACTCAGGCTGATCCCTGCCTCGCTTGGTGTCTGGCTCTGCTGCAAGCACGGCAGCCCCCTTGCGCTTCACGTCCTTGGCCTTGGGTTTCTTCTCTTCTGGGTTGGCAGCCGGGAGATCAAGGAGGGAAAGGCGCCCTTCCTCAGCCCTGGCGCACTTGGTCGCTAAGTTGAACAGCTCCAGGGATGTGCACAGGTCTTCATGGATTGCTAGCTCCTCCTTCATCTTGATGTCGCGCACGCCATCGGAGAAGGCCGAGATGATGGCTTCTTCAGTAACCTTGGGGATCTTGAGGTGGGCGTTGTTGAAGCGCCGGATGTATTTCTGCAGGGTTTCCCCTTGCTGCTGCTTGATGCGGCGCAGTTCGCTCACGGCCGGGGGCCAGTCGCGAGTGCCCTGGAAGTTGGCGATGAAGTGGGTGCGCATCTCATCCTAGGAGATCATGCCAGGAGCTAGGTTCAGGAGCCAGGTGCGGGCCCCGTCCTTGAGCGCCATGGGAAACCAGTTCGCCATGACCCTTTCGTCTCTGTTGGCGGCTTCGATGCACAGCTCGTAGAGCTGCAGGAACTCCGCAGGGTCCGCCGTGCCATCGTAGCGAGGGGGCAGGGCAGGCTTGAACTTTCCTGGCCATGCGACACCGTGCAGCTCGGGGGTGAGGGCGCGGCAGCCGGCTGTGGCCACCGGTGCCCTTTTCTGGTACTGAGCTTGCTCTTGGGGATTGTCGCGCGCCTCCGCCTGAAGCAGGGCGGGGTCTTGGCGCGAAGGTGTAGGGACGCGATCTTGGCGCGCCCGTGCTGGGAGCGCGCGAGCACCTTCTCGGGGACGAGGGATCTCTTGGTAGCTCCTTCCTTGCTGCGCAGGCACCGGACGCGGAGGGTCTCACCCTGGGGCTGCACGCCTTGGAGCCAGGGCGCCTTCTTGGGGAGGAGGTGGTGGA
Organism: Triticum urartu; assembly: GCF_056163025.1. NCBI lineage: Eukaryota > Viridiplantae > Streptophyta > Magnoliopsida > Poales > Poaceae > Triticum > Triticum urartu. The sequence goes on along the minus strand of NC_141878.1, from coordinate 168,597,916 downwards.
GGCACCTCCTGATCTTCGCCTCCCGCGCGGAATGGAGGGCGAGGCAGTGAGAAGGACGGCAAGGGGGAGCCCCCTGCTGCGCTGACGATCTCGGTGATGCAGGCAAGCCAATGCTCGTAGAGGTCGTCGACGGGCGGTAGTGTAGGAGCTCTCTTGCCAGGAGCAGCACGGCGTGCGTGTCCGCGGCGGCGCGACGGGCATGGGACGATGAAGCGGCTAGAGTTGGCGACGGTGTGGCGGTGCGGCCCTACCGCCATACCGATGGATGATGGGACGAGGCCTGCTGCTCGTTCCCTGTCGGGCCGGTGGTGGCATTGGCGGCAGGCGACGGGGAACGACGAGGGTGACCGCCGATGGGCGCCAGCTGGGCGACGCGGGTGGCGAGAGCAGCCCGGCGCTCGGCGCGAGCCCGACGAGCGTCAGCCATGGACACGATGGAAGATCACACGCGAACAGCGGAAGAAAGATTCCGGCGCACCCCTACCTGGCACGCCAAATATTGGATTTCGGGTTCCGGCAGACCCTTGAGGTTTGAACACTGGGGTGCGTGCCGAGATCTCCCCCCTACCGATCTACGTCCAATATCCTCGCATGATCTAAGATGAAAACAACGAACAACACAAGGGACACGAGATTTATACTGGTTCAGGCCACCGTTCTGGTGTAATACCCTACTCCTGTGTGTGGCGTGGTGGATTGCCTCAGGGGCTGATGATGAGCAGTACAAAGGGAGAACAGCCTCGCGGGAGGTGTTCTTGAGCTGGTACGATGAACTGCTAGGGTGAGTTCAGTCGCCTCTCTCTCTCGATCGGTGGATCGATCGATCTCTCTCCTCCCCCCTCCTACTCTGTGGTGGCTAGCTCTATTTATAGAGGCCCTGGGCCTCTCCCCAAATAATGAGTGGGAAGGGCGCCAACAATTGGCCATTTTGAAGGGGAACATCTGGTACAAGTTATCCTGACCAAAGGTGGTCTTCGGCTGCCAAAAGTACAGGCGATGATGCCGTCTTGGGCTCCACGGTGACCTCCGTCCTGCCGCTTTGCTGGTCTTGTTCTCGTTGCACCAGAATGGCAACCTTTGCTTGATGCCTTTGCCTGTGCTTGCCCCCTTTGCACCAAAGAGGAAACAAGGACATTGTGCAGGCCGGCGCCCGCTTGGCACCCGCCTGGCCTCGATCGTCATGGCTTGCGTCATGGGTTCCTCGCGAGGTATACCCGCCTTTATATCTCTGCCTCCTCGTGAGCCTTCCTGAAGAGGCTGTCTTTGAGGAAGCTTCCGGTCCCCCGCGAGGCTTGGCACCTCGCGAGGGTCTTGAGCTTGAGTTGATGCAGATGGGTCGCGCTGGGCCCCCACTTGAGCCACGCCGCAGGCCGCAGGCAGGCAAGTCTGGGGACCCATGTTCCCAGAACGCCGACAAGATTAACTGTTCGGCCCCCCTGCCCAAAGACACCACGGACGATCTCCTGATAGAGATGCTGACTCTGGTTCCTTATAAGGTGCCGGAGAAGACCAAGAAGAAGGCCACGGGAACTCGAAAGAGTTCCCAGCTCCAGGTGGTATCGGACTCATCGCCCGATAACTGCGCGACGCACTCCTCCCCTAAAGACGAGGAGGAAGATGAAGATGCTCCCCCTCCAGCCGGGAGAGACAAGAAAAGGAAGGCCTCCCCAACTGGGGAGGCCGAAGGGTCCAAGAAGGGAAGGACTCTTCTTCCGGACTGCACCACCACCGCCGCCGAAGGCGAAGACGAATGGCTGCTCAGGGCCAAGCCCTTGGCGAAGTCGTAACTATCCGGATACCAGAGTAACTCATAGCATACCGTTGTCGCACTGCTTTTCCTAACGCCGAATATGATTATGCAGACCGCCCCAAGCCCGTATCGACGTATCTTCGTCGGACGGTTCCTTGGACTCATCGGATATGGACAGCGATCCACTTCCGACTGCCTCCTCCTCATGCCCTACGGACAATGCCGAGGTATTGTCTCAAGGGGCACCGAGCCGGGGGAGATAGTCCCGGAGGCGCCTCAAGGTGACCTTCCGGACTCCATGAGCAAAGGGAGCAAGGCTCCCAGGGGCTCCAAGTTCGGCTCTTAGCCGAACACCGTGTCGGAACCTCTAGTGGTTCCAAACTTGGGCAGGCGGCTCACTTCCCCAAGGGGCAAGACGCCCGTGCCGGTGGCCTCTGTCCATCCAGGGGCATCGGACAACCTATTGGGAGCGCTTCGTGGCGCTTCTATCGACGAAGAGCACCGCACTATTATGAGTGCGGTGATCAAGAAGGTTCAGTCCACCAAGAGCGAACTGACTGAAGCCTGTGCCAGCCTTCTAACAGCCTTTGAGGTAAGTATTTAAAATATAAGAAAAATGTTACCACATAGACAGTAGCCCCTGATGCTCTGTTTGGTGTTCACAAAGAAAAGCCGAATAGAGGATCAAATAATATATGCAGGAGTCTAATATAAGTATGTCTATATGCGTATGCAGGCTTCCCTGCTGACCTCTGCCGCCCTGACTGCAGAGGTCGCCACACTGAAGCAGGACCTCGAGGGGTCCGTGAAAGAGCTCTGCCTTGCTAAGAGGCAGCTCGAGGAGAACAAAGGTAAGTAATACCTAGTCTATATATATATATATAAGATGCGATTGCAAAATGACAGGATCATCATGAATTTGCCAGGGGCCACGACCGAAGTGGCAACCCTGAAGCAAGCATTGTCCGAGGCCGAAAATAAAGCGGCCCAGTAGCGCACCGAGCGGGAAAAGCAAGAGGCACGGGTGGGCGAGGTGCAGCAAGAGCTCCAAGCTCTCGTGACGAAGCACGAGGCGTTGGAGCTTGACTCGAAGACGCGAGAGTCCGAGCTTGCCGCGGCCCTTGAGAGTGTAAAGAATGCCAAGGCTGAAGCCCAAAAGGCCCTCCAGGAGATTGAGGCGATGAGGAAGATACCGGCGGGTAAGGCATTCAATATGCAAAGCAAGCATGTGAAAGTAAATTACTTGTTACTTACCCGAGTCCGGAGCTCTCCAAGAGCATTCCCAGATTTGCCCCGCAGCGTGTCGGACGCCGCACAGTTTTACCAGGCCGGGGAGGGAAGCTCGACGGAGAAGCTGTTCTGGTCTCAGTATACTGGGACCAAACACCCGATGCCTATGAGCGACCAGCTGAAGCAACTGGTTGAGCAGCACAAGGCGGCCGAACAGGCCATGAGGGGCCTTATAATCCGGATGTGGCCTCGTGACGCCCTTCCCAATAGCTACTTCGGCCTAGTGAGGCGGCTCATGGATGCCTGCCCATGGCTGGAAGTCGTCAAGCGGTCCGTCTGCATCGAAGGTGCACACAGGGCTTTTTCCTGTGCGAAGGTGCACTGGGCGAAGCTGGACGTCGTAAAGCTCGTGAAGGAGGGGCCGCCGTAGAGCAAGGAGAATCGCCACCCCGAGATGTACTATGAGGGTGTCCTGAAGGGTGCCCGTCTTGTAGCGGACGAGTGTGCAAAAGATGTAATATTTGAATGAACTTGCTCGTGTGATCCTGTATTATGAAAACTTGTTGATATGCACTATGCAATGCTTGTTTGAATTTAAAATATTACCTTCTGTGCGGCTGTTTATCAAATCTGAGAGATGGCTAGTCGTCAGCTTCTGCACCCATGCCACGAGTGCTGGGGTGTTCGGGATAAACCTGAGAACTCTTGTTCCCATTTTTGGGTCCTTCGAGGGAGGTGCTCAGCACAACGAACAAGGCAATCGGACTATAATGCTTTATCACTCTCACTTAGCCATAGAATTCTATAATTTTAAATTTTGGCGAAGCCCCTAGTATTTGAATGGCCGAAATCGGGGCGCTATACACGCCTTAAGCCGGACAAAGCCGACTCCTCGCTCTAAGTGGCATAAGTCTTTAGGGACTCAAAACCTCTCGAACAGCGACCAGTCTCTCTCCTTATCTTGATAGTCAGTTTTAGCTTTCTCTACTGAGGTGCTTAGCCCAGCAGAACCGAGGCAATCGCAGTAGTTCTCCCAGTGCTACCTTAGCCGATATAGGGGAACATAAGGTACCAAAACATGGGAGCCGAGAAAACCCAACTATTGACCCAAGACATGATTCGGAGCTGATGCATATAATGCTATAAGTTCGGGGTGCCGCACTGTTGAAAGTGTTCGGACTTCTCATGCCGTAATAAGGGGTATGCTTAAGCCCATAGTGTATTAGCCGTACCAGAGTGTACGGGTGCTGGATGAACATATATATGTATATAAAAAAAGGAAGAATAAAGAATGTGATAATAGTCTAGTGCTATGCATTGTTTATTCAAAAAGGTGTGTTAAAGCAAAATGATACAAGTAGTGTGATAAGCAAAAAGTAGGACTATTTAACGTATCCCTTCCAAGGGCAAGCTGAGGAATGGCATTAAAGCAAGTATTTCACTCGTTATCGTAATCCACCTGGGAGTTCCGTGGTGCGACGTAGCCTTCTGCCTCCTTGGTTGCTGCATCATGTGTTCAGCAATCATACTGCCGGACAGGGTTTCCAGAGATTAAAGTCCTGAAAGAGAAAAAAATAACAAAGCGGGAAGCCCCTAGTGTAGTTGAGCCGCGTCTTGGGGCGTGCCGTAGTCATGCTCCCCTCCCCACCTATGCCCATGGTATTTTCAACGCGTAATTATGTACGCGCGGCACGGATTTCGCCGTTTGCTGGGACTGGGGTGGGGGGCGCATTGCTATGCGAGCTTGGAACATGCCAGGCGGTCTAGTTGCCGATTACTCCGGGCGTGCTTGAAGGTGTCCGGGTCCTTAATCTCCGAACTAGCGGATTGCCTTAAGAGGCTGCTTTGCACTTCTGTTGCGAGGGCCGCAGTGTGCTCCTCCATGCGGAGAGAGCGCTCTGTGTTTCCATTAACTATGATGACCCCCCGAGAGCCTGGCATCTTGAGCTTGAGGTATGCATAATGCGGTACCGCATTGAATCTTGCAAATGCGGTTCGCCCGAGCAGTGCATGATAGCCAGTGCGGAACGGGACTATATCGAAGATTCACTCCTCGCTTCGAAAGTTATCCGGGGATCCGAAGACCACTTCCAGTGTGACTAAGCCTATGCAATGGACTTCTACACCTGGTATGACGCCTTTAAAGGTCGTTTTTGTGGGTTTGATCCTTGAGGGGTCTATACCCATTTTGTGCACTTTGTCCTGGTAAAGCAGGTTCAGGCTGCTGCCGCCATCCATCAGGTCTCGATTGAGGTGAAATCCGTCAATAATTATGTCTAGGACCAGTGCGGCGAATCCGCCATGACAGATACTAGTGGGGTGATCCCTGCGATCGAAGGTGATCGGACAAGAGGACCATGGGTTGAACATTGGGGCGACTGGCTCCAACGCATATACATCCCTCAGCGCATGCTTCCGCTCCCTCTTGGGGATGTGGGTTGCGTATATCATGTTCATCGTCCGCATTTGTGGGGGGAACCTCTTCTGTCCTCCGGTGTTCGGCTGCCGGGGCTCCTCTTTGTTATCGCTATGTGACCCCTTATCTTTGTTTTCAGCATTTAACTTGCAGGCCTGCTTGAACACCCAACTATTCCTGTTGGTGAGGTTGGTTGGCTTGTCAGGGGTGCCGTGTATTTGACACGAGTGGTCGAGTATACGGTCCAAACTGGATGGGTCCGAAGTGCTTCTTTTGAATGGCTTTTTCCGCTGACCGGGTTTAGAGCCTTTGAATCCGGCATTGATTGCCGTATCCTCGGTATTGTCGCTGTTAATGCGGTGCTTATGCTTTTTGCGACGTGACCTGTCATTGCCGTCCTTCGTATCCGAAGTACCATGGTTCTTTGATATGTTATTGCTGCGAGCCAGCCAGCTGTCTTCCCCCGCACAAAAGCGGGTCATGAGTGTCGTCAGGGCTGCCATAGATTTCGGCTTTTCCTGGCCAAGGTGCCGGGCGAGCTACTCATCTCGGATGTTGTGCTTAAAACCTGCTAGGGCCTCTGCATCCGGACAGTCGACGATTTGATTTTCCTTTGTTAGGAACCGAGTCCAGAATTGCTTGTCCGATTCTTCTGGCTGCTGAATTATGTGGCTCAAGTCATCGGCATCCGGTGGTCGCATATAAGTGTCCTGGAAGTTGTCGAGGAATGTGGCTTCCAGATCTTCCCAACAACCAATGGATTCTGCTGGCAGGCTGTTGAGCCAATGCCGAGCTGGTCCTTTGAGTTTGAGTGGGAGGTATTTGATGGCGTGTAGATCATCACCGCAGGCCATGTGGATGTGCAGGAGGAAGTCCTCAATCCATACCACAGGATCTGTTGTGCTGTCGTATGATTCGATATTTACAGGTTTGAAACCCTCTGGGATTTGGTGATCCATTACTTTGTCTGTGAAGCATAGGGAGTGTGCGGCGCCTACTGGGCTATATTGCGATGCAGCTCAAATGAGTCTTCCCACTGTGTTCGGCCCGGACGGACTTACTTTTACTGTATCCGGCATGACGATTATCGTCTCGCATAGTGGCGCGCCCTCGTGATCCATAGATCGATCTTGCGTGTTTTGATTTGTCCTCCAATACGTCTCGCGGGTCTAGCATATTTCCCCATGCCTTGACATTTTTATTTGAGTGGCGTCGGAGTGCAGGCTGAGCTTTTGGCTGAAGTGCCTCTCTGTCGCGGCCACGAGGTTGCCGATCAGCTGCATCATACACTAGAGATGCAGGTTTTGGTGCTTCCTCCTCCAGTTGGGGTAGCAGTCTACGCTTTGGGTAACTCTTGGAGGGACGTTTGAGTTTATATTCCTCGGCCGCAAGGACTTCAATCCATCTGTCGGCTAGCAAATCTTGATCAGCTTGAAGCTGTTGTTGCTTTTTCTTAAGGCTATTTGCCGTGGCTATAAGCCGGCGCTTGAAGTGCTCTTGTTCGACGAGATCCTCAGGCACGACGAATTCGTCATCGTCGAGGCTTGCCTCGTCTTCAGGGGGAGGCATGTAATTATCATCCTCCGCCTCTCCATCTGCCGCTCTCTTGGGAGGGCTGACTTCTCCATCCTCCTGCCCTAAATCTTGTAGGAGGGGATTTTTGTCATCTTCGGCACTGTCCGGAGTGGTATTATCTCATGTGCAGGTGTCATCGCTTTTGCTTTGGCGAGACTTAGAGTAGCGCCGCTGACGTCGGCGCTTGGGTTGCTTCTTGGAGGGGTCATCCTCCGCTGTCTCATCGCCATTGCCTTCTTTGGGTGTGTCCACCATGTATATATCGTATGATGAGGTGGTTGTCAAGTGCCCTGTGGGCAGTAGTTCCTCTTCGTCTCCCGCATCGTCGTCCATACCGTCGATGTCTTCGGAGTCGAAGTTAAGCATGTCGGTTAAGTCGTCTACAGTGGCTACTAAGTGGGTGGTGGGTGGGCGGCGAATTTCTTCGTCATCCGCATCCCAATCCTGCCGGACATAGTTCGGCCAGGATTCTCCTGATAAGGAGAGAGACCTTAATGACTTTAGCATGTCGCCAAAGGGCGAGTGCTGAAAAATATCCGCGGAGGTAAACTCCATGATCAGCGCCCAATCGGATTTGATAGGTACGGGCGCAGGCGGTTCGGAGTCTGTGGCCGGGGAGGAATCCGGGAGTTCGGCGTCACGGCTCTCGTGAAGGGGAAGGTCGATACTCGGCTCAATCGCCGGTGAGAGTGCGGCCTCCATGGCGGGGTCTATCCATTCGTCCATGGATGGTGCAACTGGTTCCGAATTGAGGGTCGGAGCGGTTGCCGGTGTGATCTCCTGAACACTGTCCGATGGTAGAACTAAATCATACTCATCATGACCGTGTGGCGCACAAGGCAGGGGCTCGAATCCGTTGAAGATCAAGTCTCTGCGGATATCGGCCGTGTAGTTTAAGCTTCCAAACCTGACCTGGTGGCCAGGGGCGTAACTCTCGGTATGCTCCAGATGGCCAAGCGAGTTGGCCCGTAGTGCGAATCCGCCGAATACAAAGATCTGCCTGGGGAGAAAAGTCTCACCATGGACTGCATCGCTATCGATGATCGTAGGAGCCATCAAGCCTAACGGCGGCGACACAGAGGAACTCTCAATGAAAGCACCAATGTTGGTGTCAAAACCGGCGGATCTCGGGTAGGGGGTCATGAACTGTGCGTCTAAGGCGGATGGTAACAGGAGGCAGGGGACACGATGTTTTACCCAGGTTCGGGCCCTCTTGATGGAGGTAAAACCCTACGTCCTGCTTGATTATTCTTGATAATATGAGTAGTACAAGAGTTGATCTACCACGAGATCAGAGAGGCTAAACCCTAGAAGCTAGCCTATGGTATGATTGTATGTTGTCCTATGGACTAAAAACCTCCGGTTTATATAGACACCGGAGGGGGCTAGGGTTACACAAGGTCGGTTACAAAGGAGGAGATATACATATCCGTACTACCTAGCTTGCCTTCCACGCCAAGTAGAGTCCCATCCGGACACGGGACGAAGTCTTCAATCTGGTATCTTCATAGTCCAACAGTCCGGCCAAAGGATATAGTCCGGCTGTCCGGAGACCCCCTAATCCAGGACTCCCTCAAAGCCCCTCCTCCTGAAACCGCATGTTTTCCTGCTTGCTGCGCAAGTCCCACAACGGGCGAGAGTGGCGCTGGAGAGGAGCTACTCGACGCCTGACAAACTCCCTCACCACCATGGGCGCAGTCACGCCAATGTCCTTCAACCACCTCAGCCTAGCCCAGACGGGGGCAAGGCAGGGGCTTGTGAGCTTCCGATGACCCTAGCCGGAGTTTGGAATAGTAGGCCCCACCGGAGCTTGGAGCAGAGGGTTGAGCACGCCTGCGTCAACAAACACCCATCGCGTACGGAACTCGCTCGTGGATGAAGGGAGCTCAAAGTCGATCCCCATGCCTGCCGTCGCAGCCACGGCCGGGAAACCCGCGCACCCTGAGTTCTGCCAGGGACCGGTGAGATGCAATGAGAAGAAGTGGCGGAGGAGTGCCATGGAGGGGGCGATGCCCACCATGGCCTCGCAGACGAAGGCAAACACGGCGAGAAGGGTCACAGCCTGCGGATCGAGATGGAGCATGTGGATCTGATAGTGCTCGAGCACCGCATTGAAGAAGGGAGGAAGCAGGCCAGCCCAGAGGGCATCAATGAAGATCAGAACCTCGGTAACAGCCCGAGCCATGCTGCTACGAGATGTGGGCCAAGCCGGCGTCTCTCCCCACTCATTGGAGCTGGAGGCAAGCATAGGGTGCACCTTGTCCATGGCCGCGTCGTTGAGCACCCGAGGCTGGCCGAGCGCCGGCTCGAAGGATGGAGGCGTAGTTGACGAGGACAGTGTTTTCTTCCCCTTTTTGGCTTGTTTCGGCGCCATGGCGGTGAGGCGGGCGGAGCACAGGTCGGATTGAGAAGGTGGAGCAGGGAGTCGAGGTAGAAGGGAGATTGGAAGAGCCGGGCGTGGCAAAAGGAGAATAACTGTGTAAGAGGCGGGGCCGCATAGCCAGGTGGATTCAAAGCCAGCATGGGGAAGCGGGATGGTGGATCTGCATGGCGTGGAACTGGCAGGCCTCATGGGATTTTACCAACTCGGTCGCGTCGTTGAGTGACGTGGGCCAGTAGAACTCGCTGCGGAAAGCCTTGCCGACCAGGGTGTGCGACGACGAGTGGTGCGCACAGTCTCCGCCATGTATGTCGGCCAGCAGTTCATTCCCCTGTTCCCTGGAAATGCATCATAGAGAAACATCATTTGGTCGCTTCCTGTATAGCTCACCGTCCTAAATGCAGTATGCCGTAGCCTATCGGGACACACGCTCCGTGTCTTCCTCCTTCTCTGGCAACGTGCCTTGCGTCAGGTATGCCTTGAACTCCTTGATCCAGCACCCCTCCCGAGGCTCGAGCGCTAAGAGGAGGCACGCTCCTGAGGTCGGGCCGCGGGCGGGGGCTCCCGAGGTTGGAGGCTGGGGGAGTTCCTCCTAAGATGGCACCGGCTCCGCAGGCAGAGGTGCTGCCGAAGGCTTGAAGAGCCGCTCCTCGAAGACGCCAGGCTCTTGGGGCAGCCTCTTGGATGCTCTTCTGGCAATGTCATCGGCCTCTTTGTTGGTGCCACGAGGCATATGCTGTAGTCCTAGGCCTAGGAACTGCTTCTCCATTTTGCGCACCTCCGTGAGGTATGCCTCCATGTGCTCATCCTTTGGCTCGTACACCTTGTTGGAGAAGTTGACGAGGAGCTGAGAGTCTCCCTTGATAGTGAGGCGCTTCACCCCCAGGGCCACCGCCGCTTTGAGGCTAGCGATGAGACCCTCATACTCTGCGATGTTGTTGGATACCTTCTCGCCCCGCTGGAAGCAGAGCTGAACAGCGTAGTAAAGCTTGTTCTGAGTGGACGAGATGAGCACAGCTCCTGCCCCCGTGCCCTGCCGTGCAAGCACACCATGGTAGTGCATGACCCAACCACCTGGCGCTTCACTTCCTGGCGAGAGTGGCCGGTTCTCGCCTGCTTCGAGCTCCGGGGTGTCGGTCCATTCCGCCACAAAGTCGGCGAGTGCAGCCCCCTTGATGACTCTTGTTGTGCTAAATTCCAGGTCGAACGCTTGCAGCTCGATTTTCCATTCAGCGACCCTTCCCGCGGCATTGGGGCTTCTAAGCACTCTCTCCAATGGGTAAGCTGAAACGACCTTGATGGGGTGACTTTGGAAGTAGTGGCGCAGCTTGCGCGAGGCCACCAGGAGCGCGAGCAAGAGCTTCTAAGGCATGCGGTATCGCGCCCTCGCATCTCACAGGACCGTGCTGACGAAGTAGACTGGGTGCTCGACAAGGGTGGGAGAGCTGACGGAGTTTTTGGCTCCCAGGGACTGAGGTGTTTCCTGCAGGTTTCCAGCTCTAGGGGCTTGATGACCTGTCGGGGCGGCCACTGTCTCCGGAGCATCGCCTTTGTGCTGAGCTACCTCATTCGGCTTGGCGACTCCACTTGGTGGGTCCTTGACCTCAGGCCCCTCCCTGAGGGCCACCAGTGCCGCGCTGGCGGAGTGGGGTGTGGCAGACAGGTAGAGTACCAAGGGCTCACGAGGACGAGGCGCCACCATCACCGGTAGGCTGGTCAAGTATCTCTTGAGGTCTTGAAATGCCAGGTCGGCCTTGGGGGTCCACTCTAATGGACCCTTCTTCTTCATCAGCTTGAAGAACGGCAATGCGCACTCCCCTAACTTGGAGATGAAGCGCCCCAACGAAGTCACGCATCCTACAAGCTTCTGCATCTCCTTGAGGTTTTGTGGTGGGCTCATGTCTTCGATTGCCTTGACCTTTTCCGGGTGTGCCTCGATCCCCCTATGATACACGAGGAAGCCTAGCAGCTTGCCCGAAGGGACACCAAACACGCACATCTCCGGGTTGAGCCGCAGGTCCACTTGGCGTAGGCTCACGAAGGTCTCCTCTAGGTCCTGAATCCGAGTTCTTGCTTCCCGAGACTTCACCACAATGTCGTCGACGTAGGCCTCAGCGTTTCTTCCGAGCTGCTGCCCCAAGGCGATGTGCATAAGTCGCTGGAAGTTTGCTCCTGCGTTGCGCAGTCCAAATGGCATGCGAGTGTAGCAGTACACCCCGCATGGGGTCAGGAAAGCTGTTTTCTCCTCATCTTCCACCGCCATCTTGATCTAGTGGTAGCATGAGAACGCATCCAGGAAACATAGCAGATCGCACTCGGCGGTGGAGTCGACAATCTGGTCGATGCGTGGCAGCGGGAACGGGTCTTGAGGGCAAGCCTTGTTGAGGTTTGTGAAGTCGACACACATGTGCTCCTTCCCTCCTTTCTTTGGCACGACGACCGGATTCGCCAGCCACTCTGGGTACCGGACTTCACGAATTACACCCGCTGCCTCCAGCTTGCGGGTTTCCTGAACGATGAAGGACTGCTTCTCCATGGATTGCCGCCTTGCCCTCTGCTTCACAGGCGCACGTTGGGGCATACCCTGAGATGATGCTTGATCACTCTTCTCGGGACCCCAGCCAGCTGCTTGGGTTCCTAGGTGAATACTTCCCTGTTCGCCCGCGAGAAGTCCACCAACTCTTTTTGTTGATCTGGGGCGAGGTCGGTGCCTTCGGTAAAGGTGGCGCCAGAGGGCCCGTCCTTGTCGACCGGTATCTGCTTCGTCTTGGCCTGACCCTAAGTGAACATCCACTTCCTCTTGGTCGGCGCAGCCCCCTTGGCTCTAGACACTGCCTTGTCGGTCGGGCAAGCTATCGTCGTGGCCCTGAAGGCGAGCTTGAGGGCCGTCACGGCTTCCTTGGTGTCTCCGACCACGGTGAGGACGTCCTTGCTTCCTGGCATCTTCATGAGGTTGTAGGCAGGATGAGTGGCTGCCATGAACAGGGCTAGCGCCGGTTACCCGAGGATGGCATTGTACGGCAAGCCGACGCGGGCGATGTCGAAGTTGATCAGCTCGGTGCGGTAGTTATCGCGTGTGCCGAAAGTCACGGGGAGACGGATCTGCCCCAGGGGGTCAGAGGAGTCGCCGCCGACCCCGGAAAAAGGCTTGCTGGGACGGAGCCGCTCAAGTGGTACGTGAAGGAGGCTGAAAGCCTCCACGGAGAGCACGTTGAGGCTGGTGCCGCCGTCGATGAGGGTCTTGGTAACGACTACGCCGCAGATGGTGGGCGTGCAAAGCATCGGAAGCACGCCCAAGCCGACGGTGGTGACTGGATAATCCCCGAGTTGAAGATCAGGTCATCCTTGGGCGCCGCCCAACCCGGGGGAGCCCCCTGCTGGGTGGAGACGGCACTGATCTGGCGAAAGAACGGCTTGGCGTGACGATCTGAGGGCGGCGCCTGCGAGCCACCAAGGAGATCCGCGACGACAGCGGGTGCCGGTCCTACGAAGCGCGCGATAAAGAGGTCACGAAGCTCTTCCAGGAGGCCACGGAAGATTCCGGCAGATGGAGGAGCCAGGCGCGCGGCACGCCAGCCAAGGCCATTAGGAGCCAGTTGGCCATGACTTTACCGTCGCCCCCGGCCTCCAAGACGGCCTCCTCGTATGCCAGCAAGAAGGCTGCCGGATCCTCCGCACCATTGTAACGGGGAGGCATCTCCGGCTTGAACTTGTGCGGTCACTGCACCCGCCGCAATGCAGGTGTGAAGGCCCGGAGCCCCCCGGCGCTGCGGAGGGCGCCTGTCGATCTAGTCGAAGAAGAGGCGGCATCCATGAGAGTCGGTCGGAGAGGCGAGGCCGTCGGGGGGGGCAAAGCTTCGACGCACACCTACCTAGCGCGCCAAATGTCGGATTTCGGGTTGCAGCAAAACCCTTGAGGTTCGAACACTGGGGTGCGCACAAAGATCTCTCCCCCTCTCTAGCTCGCACACTCTACGATCTCACGGCCTAGCTCAACGAACCCAAAGAACATGAGGCACAAGATTTATACTGGTTCGGGCCGCCGTTGTGGTGTAATATCCCACTCCAGTGTGGTGTGGTGGATTGCATCTTGGGCTGAGGATGAACAGTTACAAGGGAAGAACAGCCTCGCGAGGAGAGGTGTTCTTGTGCTTGGTGAACTTGAGTGGTTGGGGTACTATGGATTCGATCTAGGTCCGAATCAGATGCCTCCCTATGGTGGTGGCTAGTTGTAACGCCCTCGATGCGGCTATAGCTCCCACGTGTCGAGGCACGACTTAGAGACATAACCGCATTGAAAGCAATGTCGCAAGTCAGGCAATCATTACAACATCCCATGTAATACATAATAAAATGGGGAGATAACATAGTTGGCTTACACTCGCCACGTCACATCAGAGTACATAAATAACATCCATCAAACAATCACTCATGGCCCGACTACGGCGCCAAAATGGAAAAGAACCCAACATGCGACAAGGCCCTGAATCAAACCCCAACTAGGCACCACTACTGATCATCGGGAAAGGAAACATAATAACGCTGAGAGTCCTCATCGAACTCCCACTTGAGCTCGTACTCGTCGCCTGGAGCAGAATCACCTGGACCTGCATCTGGAATTATAGTATCTGTGAGCCACAGGGACTCAGCAATCTCGCACCCACGCGATCAAGACTATTTAAGCTTATAGGACAGGTACGGCAATATAAGTGGAGCTGCAGCAAGCGACTAGCATATATGGTGGCTAACTTATACGCAAATGAGAGCGAGAAGAGAAGGCGAAGCACGAGCGAGAAGCTAAAGGAACATCCTGCGCAAGCATAACTCCAACACCGTGTCCACTTCCCGGACTCCGCCGAGAAGGGGCCATCACGGTAACACACACGGTTGATTCATTTTAATTAATTTTAGTTAAAGTTATCTACAACCGGACATTAACAAGTTCCCATCTGCCCATAACCGCGGGCACGGCTTTCGAAAGATCAAACCCTGCAGGGGAGTCCCAACTTAGCCCATAACAAGCTCTCACGGTCAACGAAGGAATAGACCTCCACCCGAGACACACCGATCAGACTCGGTAACCCGGTACAACAAGACAATTCGACAGGTTAAAACAAGACCAGCAACACCGCCCGAATGTGCCGAAAAATCCCGATAGGAGCTGCACATATCTCTTTCTCAGGGCACACTCAGATTGTCTTAGGTACGGGTAGGCCAGCCCAGAGTTGCCCCTGGTGGCCACCGGTAGCTGACAGGTGGACCAACACTCAAAGGAGCACTGGCCCGGGGGGGTTAAAATAAGATGACCCTTGAGTCTGCAGAACCCAAGGGAAAGAGAAGGCTAGGTGGCAAATGGTAAAACCAAGGTTGGGCATTGCTGGAAAAGCTTTAATCAAGGCGAAATATCAAGGGGTTCCCATTATAACCCAACCGCGTAAGGAACGCAAAATCCGGGAACATAACACCGATATGACGGAAACTAGGGCGGCAAGAGTGGAACAAAACACTAGGCGAGAGGCCGAGCCTTCCACCCTTTACCAAATATATAGGTGCATTAAGATAACATAGCAATATAGTGATATCCCAACAAGTAAATAAATGTTCCAACAAGGAACGGCTGCAATCTTCACCTACAACTAACAACGCTATAAGAAGGGCTGAGCAAAGCGGTAACATAGCCAAACAAAGGTTTGCTAGGACAAGGTGGGTTAGAGGTTCGAACATGGCAATTGGGAGGCTGACAAGCAAATGGTAGGCATCGTAGCATTGGCATAGCAAGAGCGAGCAAACTAGCATAGCAAAGATAGTAGTGATTTCGAGGGTATGATCATCTTGCCTGCACAGTTGTCAGAGTTGACTGGATCCTCACAAGCAAACTCAACGGGCTCCTCGGTAGCAAACTCATCTCCTGGCTCTACCCAACAAGACAAACAAGCAACAAGGATACAATCAACCACGTGCAAGACCAAGCAATATGATGAAATGATGATATGCTATGCGGGATGGGATGCGGGATGCAAAAAGCAAGATATGACAGGAAATGCATGAACCTGGCCTCAACTTGGAATTCCAAGGTGCCACTGGATAGAGGGGATGAAATCGCTTGAAAATGATATAAACATCATTGGAATCGGAGTTACGGTTTGGAAATGGCAAGCGTTTTAAGATATGACACCGGTCTGCGATTTACAACAAGTAAGCATCTAAACGCAACGAAATGAACATGCTACAGCCACCAAACATGGCAACAAAATACATGGAAGTGATGCACACAAGATGCTTAACAAATCACTAGCACTGAGCTACAGGCAAATTCATCCATTAAGAGGTTCAAACAAGCATGGCAAAAACGCAAACGCAAAACAGATTCCAGACTTAGTGAAATTAACACTAGTCTGAAATTTCAGACCACGATGCCCTTTTCGGAGCAGCAAAACAACATGATACATGATCTGAATATGAAAAGTAAGAACATGGTATGGAGCTACTCCACAAGCTTAACAAAACACCCAAAGTGACCTGGGGCCAAAAGGGTTCACAAAATACTCTAACGAGCACACGAACATAGCTCAAACACAATCAGTTTTCAGACTTTGTGAAAACTGAGACATGCTGAAATATAACTCACGAAGGCATGTAAACGAGCTCGATGCACTCACTACGGTGCAATTCATGGCAAGACAAGCATATATCCAGCAAGAAGACACAAAAGGCTAGCTAGACATGGCAAGAACAATGGCATAGCATGCATGGATCACTAACAATAGCTCTGGCAAAATCGCAAACAAGTTGACGATCTGCCCAGATTAACAACGAAGCAAAAGTTGAGCTCGATTGAGTCAACCCAGAGCACTCCACATATGCAAAAAAAGACATGGATGGATAGAACATAACATAAATATCAAAACTCCCTTACTGATCATCCTCAAAAGAGGCACGGATCACTAGGAAACAAGCTGGACATATAGCATCATGAACTAAAATATCCCAGACTTAGTGAAAATCACTGTCCCTGAAATCAGCAATCTCAGGTGCCTCTCTTTGCAAGCTTGCATAAGACAACACACACACCCTAAAAATGCATGGTTGGCACGTCTGGAAAGAAGAAAAATGCTTAACAATTCATCCCAAAGGGGCACAGGCATATCATGCACAGATTAAACAATGCAAAAATGACAAAAGTGCATGATGAACTAACGGATCTGCAATTTAACTCATGAAGCCTCCTTCTAACAGCATTTTGGGCAACAAGATGACCTCAAATGCAAATGATGCAATGGAATGAAATGATGTACATGTCGAGGCGAAGATTTTGATATATCATGTGGCCAAATCGGAGTTACGGATGCGGAGATACGAGCAGTCAAACATAGCACAAAAAACTAGGGTTAGGGGGAGAGAAGTCAACCCGAGATCCAGATCTGGATCCAAAACACTGTTCACGCCGGCGCGGGATTCGAGGTCCGCCGGGCTCTCGCCGGAGCTCACCGGAGGGAGACGCGAGCCGGCGCCGGGGAGGTCGGAGGAGGCCGGGCCGACCGGAGTCGGTCGCCGGAGTGGCGGGCGAGGGCGGCGGCACTCGGCGGCGCCCTCGGCGGCGCGGCGCGGCAAGGAGGCCAGCGGCCGGAGCGGCGAGCGGTGGCGGGGCGCGGCGGCGCCGGCGGCCGGCCTGGAAGAGGACGGCGGCGGGGCGCGGGACGAAGGGCGGCGGCGGATCGGGCCTCGGGGGCCGGCGCTGGGCCTCGGGCCCGCGTCGGTGGCGGCGGCGAACTGGTCCCGCGGGGACACGTGGCGGCGGTGGGTTGGATGGCGGTGGCGGGCAGACGTTGTCCGGTCGGATCCGGACACATCCGTCGGTGGCGGGGGTTGATCTGTTTTTTTTAGGAGGAGGACGGGGAGGAATCCGAGATCCGAATGGGGGGCTGTTTAAATAGGCATAAGTGGAGTTAGGAGAGTCCAAATGAGGTGCGGTTTTCGCCCACGCGATCGTGATCGAACGCTCTAGGACATGGAGCAGATTTTGGTGGGTTTTGGGCCAAATTGGAGGGGTGTTGGGCTGCAATACACACGAGGCCTTTTCGGTCCCTCGGTTAACCGTTGGAGCATCAAACGAAGTCCAAATGGTACGAAACTTGACAGGCGGTCTACCGGTAGTAAACCAAGGCCGCATGGCAAGTCTCGGTCCAATCCAGAAATGTTTAATCCCCACACACGAAAGAAAGCTAGAAAAGGCCACCAGAGGAGAACGAAGCGCCGGAATGCAAAACGGACAACGGGGAAAATGCTTGAATGCATTAGATGAACACGAATGCAAATGCAATGCACATGATGACATGATATTAGATGCATGAAAACGAAAACAACACACGGAGACAAAACCCGAACCCGAGGAAATAAATATAACTTAATGCCGGAAACGGCAAGAGTTGGATACAAATTGGGAAAGTTATATCTGGGTCGTTACAACACTCCACCACTACGAAAAGATCTCGTCCCGAGATCTAGGACTGAAAGAACTCCGGGTACTCAGAACGGAGGTGATCCTCGCGTTCCCAGGTAGCTTCACGGTCGGAATGGTGAGACCACTTGACTTTGAGAAATTTGATTGACTTGTTGCGAGTCTTGCGTTCAGTCTCTTCAAGAATAGCAACTGGGTGCTCACGATAAGAGAGATCTTCTTGGAGCTCAATGTCCTCGAAGTTGACGGTGCGGTCAGGAGTCTTGAAGCACTTTCGAAGCTGAGAGACATGGAACACATCATGAACATTTGCAAAGTTTGAAGGAAGCTCAAGTTGATAGGCGAGGTCGCCTCTCTTGCTGACAATCTTGAAAGGTCCCACGTATCTAGGGGCAAGCTTCCCTTTGATACCGAAGCGACGAGTACCTTTCATAGGAGAGACACGGAGGTAAACAAGATCTCCAATCTCGAAAGCCAAATCACGGTGCTTACTATCATAGTAGCTCTTTTGGCGGGATTGGGCTGCTTTGAGGTTATCACGAATGACATTGCACATTTCTTCTGCCTCTGTGATTAAGTCATTACCCAGCAGCTGACGTTCACCGGTTTCAGACAAGTTGAGAGGGGTATGGCACTTCCTGCCATACAGAATTTCAAATGGGGCCTTGCCCGAACTTGATTGAAAACTGTTGTTGTATGAGAATTCAGCATAAGGAAGACAGTCCTCCCACTTCATGCCGAAGGAGATCACACAAGCCCTGAGCATATCTTCAAGAATCTGGTTGACACGCTCGACTTGACCGCTTGTTTGAGGATGGAAAGCAGTGCTGAAGCGGATGCTGGTGCCCATGGCCTTCTGAAAAGAATCCCAAAACTTGGAGGTAAAGATGCTGCCACGGTCTGAAGATATCACTTGAGGAATACCGTGCAGAGAGACAATGCGAGAGGTATAGAGTTCCGCCAATTGAGCTGCAGTGATCGACTCTTTGATAGGCAGAAAGTGAGCCACTTTGGTGAGCTTGTCGATGACAACAAGTATAGCATCATTGCCACGCTTGGACTTTGGAAACCCAGTCACGAAGTCCATTTCAATGTGGTCAAACTTCCATTCTGGAATGGCAAGAGGTTGGAGGAGACCAGCTGGCCTTTGGTGTTCTGCCTTCACTCTTTTGCAGACATCACATTCATTCACGAATTAAGCGATCTCGTGCTTCATTCGAGTCCACCAATAAGCTTGCTTGAGGTCCTGATACATCTTCGTGCTCCCAGGGTGGATGGAGAGGAGAGAATTGTGAGCCTCGTTCATGATCACTTTACGAAGTTCACCTTTGGGCACAACAATACGATCCTTGAAGAAGAGAGTGTCCTTGTCATCAAGGCGGTAGCACTTGTACTTGGACTGACTCTTGGCAATCCCAATCTTCACCTTTTTCACCATACCATCAAGAAGTTGGGCTTGGCGAATCTGGTCTTCTAAGGTAGGAGAGACTTGAAGGTTGGCGAGGAAACCTTGAGGAACAACTTGCAGATTAAGCTTGCGGAAAGCTTCACAAAGCTCGGGTTGATAAGGCTTGAGAATCAGACTGTTGCAGTAGGCCTTTCTGCTCAAAGCGTCAGCAATCACATTGGCCTTGCCTGGAGTATACTCAATACTCGGATTATACTCTTGAATCATTTCGACCCATCAAGTTTACCTTAGGTTGAGATTAGGCTGAGTGAAGATGTACTTGAGACTCTTGTGATCAGTGAAAATGTCCACTTTTCTTCCCAATAGAAGATGTCTCCAAGTCAACAAAGCGTGCACAACTGCCGCCAACTCGAGATCATGAGTGGGGTAGTTCTTCTCATTAGGCTTCAACTGGTGAGAGGTATAAGCAACAACTTTCTTCTCTTGCATCAGTACAGCACCGAGACCTTGGAGAGAGGCATCACAAAAGACCTCATACGGCTTGGTTTCATCAGGCGGAGTCAGAACTGGAGCAGTGATCAACTTCTCTTTCAAAGTGTTGAAAGCAATATCACACTCTGGAGACCAAACATACTTGACATGCTTCTGAAGAAGATTTGAGAGAGGCTTCGCGATCTTGGAAAAGTTTTCAACGAATCTTCGGCAGTAGCTTGCGAGACCCAGAAAACCGTGGAGTTGCTTCACGTTCTGGGGAGGTTCCCAATTCACAATTGCGGAAACCTTCTCGGGATTCACGGAAATGCCCTTGGCAGAGATGATATGACCAAGATAAAGAACCTCACCGAGCCAAAATTCACACTTGGAGAACTTGGCATAGAACTGATGTTCCCTGAGTTTACCGAGAACCGAACGCAAGTGCTTGGCATGATCTTCCTTATTCTTCGAGAAAACCAGAATGTCATCGAGATAGACCAAAACGAAGTCATTGTTGTAGGCGTTGAAGATGAAATTCATCATGCGAGAGAACATCGGAGGAGCGTTGGCGAGGCCAAAAGACATGACAATGTATTCATATGAACCAAAGCTTGTTCTGAATGCTGTCTTGGGAATATCTTCTTCACGAATGCGAATCTGGTGATAACCCATACGAAGATCAAGCTTGGAGAATACTTGGGCACCTTTGAGTTGTTCGAACAGCTCATTGATGTTGGGAAGTGGGTATTTGTTCTTGATGGTCTTCTTATTCACTGGACGGTAATCAACACAAAGTCGGCTCGAACCATCCTTCTTCTTCACAAAAAGAACACCACAACCCCATGGAGAAGTACTAGGCCGGATAAGACCCAATCTTTCTTGCTCATCGAGTTGTTTCTTCAACTCCTTCAACTCTTCGGGGCCGAGCTTGTAAGGACGTTTGCACACAGGTTCCGTGCCAGGCTCAAGTTCAATAACGAATTCAACTGGCCGGTGCGGAGGCATTCCTGGGAGCTCTTCTGGAAAGACGTCTTGATATTCGCAAACGACTGGAATTTGAGAGATGGCATCCAATTCACCCTTCTCATTGAGAGAAAACAGACGAATGGTATTATCCCGAGCGGCAAAGACAATTACATCCTCAGACGAATGAGTCAATTGAATCTGCCTGGCTGCACAATCAAGTTGAGCCTTGTGCTTAGAAAGCCAATCCATCCCGAGAATAAGATCAATATCCGAGTCACCAAGAACCGTTGGAGAAGATAGAAACTTGTAGTCACCCAAAGTGATAGAGACATCCGGAGCAATGGAGTTAGCCTGCATGCGCTTACCGGGAGAGACAACTGCTAAAGGACTAGGCAAAATTTGCAAAGGCAACCCATGCTTAGATGAAAACGGTCTCGAGATGAAACAATGCGATGCAACCGTGTCAAAAAGAACATTTGCAGGAATATCATTAACAGGAAGGTTACCCATGATCACATCTGACGAGTCCTCTGCCTGAGCTGCATTCATCAAATTGACCTTGGCGGACTTGGGGTTATGCTTGACCACAGATGTACTTGCCGATCTGACAGGAGGAGGAGGAGGAAGGCGCCTCTGGTTGAAACACTTGTTGGCATAGTGACCCTTCTGTAGGCACTTGTTGCACGTGACCTCTGAAAGCGGACGGTGATACGGAGCACTCGATCTTGGAGGTTGAGATGAAGTATTGTTCTGAAAGCCTGGGTTGGGTGGGTGGGAAGAACCATTGCCACATTTGCTCTTCTGCTGATACGGCTGACGGAACGGAGGAGGAGGAAGCCAAAACTTCTGCTGCTTGGCCACTTGAGTAGAGGAAGAAGGAGTAACATCTCTGACGCGCTTCCTGGAAGCATCACACCTCAACTGAGCAGCCTCTTGCTTCAGTGCCATGTTGTAGAACTCATCGTATCTCAAAGGCTCAAAGAGAACAAGAGCAAGCTGAATATCTTCTCTGAGACCACCCCTGAACTGATATATCATGCTCTTCTCATCAGGAACGTCCTGCTTGGCAAAGCGGGCAAGCTTCTGGAAAAATTTGTTGTAGTCATAGACAGACAAAGAGCCTTGCTTCAGATTGCGGAATTCCTCACGCTTGCTTTCAACCACGCTCTGCGGAATGTGATGAGCTCGGAAATCTCGACGGAAATCATCCCAAGTGATAACACGTCCACCTCTGGAATCCTTGTACTGCTGGAACCATTCTGCAGCTTGATCTTTAAGTTGGAAGGAAGCGAACTTGACAAAGTCCTCAGGCCTGACGTTACTGCACTCGAAATGCTTACACAGATCCACAAGCCAATCGTCAGCATCGGTTGCCTCAACACAATTACTGAAAGTCTTTGGCCCATTAGCAAGGAACTGGTTGAGTGTAGCAAAGTGACTCTGATTGCTGCCTTGATTCCCTTGACTGCCTTGATTGCGATCTTGGAGAATTTGCAGGATCAGCTGAGTGTTTGCATTGGTTGCGGCCATCACAGCTTGCCATGCCTCTGGAGGAGGTGGAGGCGGTGGCGGATCAGGATTCGGAGTCGTGCGCGTTGGAGGAGCCATCCTGAAGAGGTTGACCACCATTAGCACATTGACAGATAAATATTGAAGCTGAATCCAACGGAATGAAAATTGCAACATATAGTCTTCACATCCGAACAAAATGAACGAATGCATTTCTCTTGAAGTGGTCACATATTTCTAAATTGCGAAGCCACGAAGAATCAGGTAGAAGGGGTACATCAACGGGGGATGGAATCAACATATGACGTCGAAGCAAAACGAAATCCACAACTCGAAATAAAACCAAGGGTTGGCTTGCGGAATAAGCCGGAACACACATATGATAGAAATTTCGTCCGAAGTTTTCGTGGTGGGACCTACACGGGCTCGATCGTACAGCACCATCATGTACAAGGCAGTGCACATGACCTACGAAGCGTCCCCGAGTCAGCATAGCCAAGGACTCCTTCAGACACAACGAGACCACTGTAAAATCGACCGTGAATAGGCGAACCACTAGACGTCGAACCCCAATTTCATATCATACATCTGTCGGAAAGATATCCTAAGGCTACTTGAATTCCCACCTATGAAATTCCCGAAATTTTCCCGGTTATGCAATCAGGTGTTGGGGATACAGGGGAGCATAATATCTCACTCAAGCTAGCAATCCTACATCCAGCTGTATCCATCCTTCAACACATAACCAAGAAACCTTCGGAAACCATCTATCTCAACCTTCGAAAAGCATCCATTATACAAGTTATGGCGATACTCCTGAACTCCCGCCCCAGTACTCGGTGGCGTCGAGGTTATCTCACCAACGAACTGCATAAAGGAGTTTTTCGATGTCGCGAACATATCTCAAGTATACCAGAATTGCAACGATAAAATTGTGACGACAACACCTCGGAGCTCAACTCCCCAGGACACTGCCACAACCCCTAAAGACAGGAGGCACCAAGAACAATGTTCTCGTCACAAAACCATCGGAACAAATCCAAAATACTCGCGTGATCCTAAAAAAAAATTTAGTGAAATTTGAGAAGAGAAGAGTCAAAACTCTACGTCAGGAAGCCTTACCAGAGCGATGAGGAGACTGGGAAGTAAAAAGAATTCCTAAGCTCTCCGCTATATAATTCCTAAATGACTCAAAACATTTTTCTAGACACAACTCGGCTTCTAAAAACGATCAAGCAATGGGGCTCCTAAGGTCGGGGAAGGCTCTGATACCAACTTGTAACGCCCTCGATGCGGCTATAGCTCCCACGTGTCGAGGCACGACTTAGAGACATAACCGCATTGAAAGCAATGTCGCAAGTCAGGCAATCATTACAACATCCCATGTAATACATAATAAAAGGGGGAGATAACATAGTTGGCTTACACTCGCCACGTCACATCAGAGTACATAAATAACATCCATCAAACAATCACTCATGGCCCGACTACGGCGCCAAAATGGAAAAGAACCCAACATGCGACAAGGCCCTGAATCAAACCCCAACTAGGCACCACTACTGATCATCGGGAAAGGAAACATAATAACGCTGAGAGTCCTCGTCAAACTCCCACTTGAGCTCTTACTCGTCACCTGGAGCGGAATCACCTGGACCTGCATCTGGAATTATAGTATCTGTGAGCCACAGGGACTCAGCAATCTCGCACCCACGCGATCAAGACTATTTAAGCTTATAGGACAGGTACGGCAATATAAGTGGAGCTGCAGCAAGCGACTAGCATATATGGTGGCTAACTTATACGCAAATGAGAGCGAGGAGAGAAGGCGAAGCACGAGCGAGAAGCTAAAGGAACATCCTGCGCAAGCATAACTCCAACACCGTGTCCACTTCCCGGACTCCACCGAGAAGGGGCCATCACGGTAACACACACGGTTGATTCATTTTAATTAAGTTTAGTTAAAGTTATCTACAACCGGACATTAACAAATTCCCATCTGCCCATAACCGCGGGCACGGCTTTCGAAAGATCAAACCCTGCAGGGGAGTCCCAACTTAGCCCATAACAAGCTCTCACGGTCAACGAAGGAATAGACCTCCACCCGAGACACACCGATCAGACTCGGTAACCCGGTACAACAAGACAATTCGACAGGTTAAAACAAGACCAGCAACACCGCCCGAATGTGACGACAAATCCTGATAGGAGCTGCACATATCTCTTTCTCAGGGCACACTCAGATTGTCTTAGGTATGGGTAGGCCAGCCCAGAGTTGCCCCTGGTGGCCACCGGTAGCTGACAGGTGGACCAACACTCAGAGGAGCTCTGGCCCGGGGGGGGTTAAAATAAGATGACCCTTGAGTCTGCAGAACCCAAGGGAAAGAGAAGGCTAGGTGGCAAATGGTAAAACCAAGGTTGGGCATTGCTGGAAAAGCTTTAATCAAGGCGAAATATCAAGGGGTTCCCATTATAACCCAACCGCGTAAGGAACGCAAAATCCGGGAACATAACACCGATATGACGGAAACTAGGGCGGCAAGAGTGGAACAAAACACTAGGCGAGAGGCCGAGCCTTCCACCCTTTACCAAATATACAGATGCATTAAGATAACATAGCAATATAGTGATATCCCAACAAGTAAATAAATGTTCCAACAAGGAACGGCTGCAAGTTTCACCTGCAACTAACAACGCGATAAGAAGGGCTGAGCAAAGCGGTAACATAGCCAAACAAAGGTTTGCTAGGACAAGGTGGGTTAGAGGTTCGAACATGGCAATTGGGAGGCTGACAAGCAAATGGTAGGCATCGTAGCATTGGCATAGCAAGAGCGAGCAAACTAGCATAGCAAAGATAGTAGTGATTTCGAGGGTATGATCATCTTGCCTGCACAGTTGTCAGAGTTGACTGGATCCTCACAAGCAAACTCAACGGGCTCCTCGGTAGAGAACTCGTCTCCCGGCTCTACCCAACAAGACAAACAAGCAACAAGGATACAATCAACCACGTGCAAGACCAAGCAATATGATGAAATGATGATATGCTATGCGGGATGCGATGCGGGATGCAAAAAGCAAGATATGACAGGAAATGCATGAACCTGGCCTCAACTTGGAATTCCAAGGGTTCCACTGGATAGAGGGGATGAAATCGCTTGAAAACGATATAAACATCATTGGTATCGGAGTTACGGTTTGGAAATGGCAAGCGTTTTAAGATATGACACCGGTCTGCGATTTACAGCAAGTAGGCATCTAAACGCAACGAAATGAACATGCTACAGCCACCAAACATGGCAACAAAATACATGGCAGTGATGCCCACAAGATTCTTAACAAATCACTAGCACTGATCTACAGGCAAATTCATCCATTAAGAGGTTCAAACAAGCATGGCCAAAAGCAAACGCAAAACAGATTCCAGACTTAGTGAAATTAACACTAGTCTGAAATTTCAGACCACGATGCCCTTTTCGGAGCAGCAAAACAACATGATACATGATCTGAATATGACAAGTAAGAACATGGCATGGAGCTACTCCACAAGATTAACAAAACACCCAAAGTGACCTGGGGCCAAAAGGGTTCACAAAATACTCTAACGAGCACACGAACATAGCTCAAACACAATCAGTTTTCAGACTTTGTGAAAACTGAGACATGCTGAAATATAACTCACGAAGGCATGTAAACGAGCTCGATGCATTCACTACAGTGCAAGTCATGGCAAGACAAGCATATATCCAGAAAGAAGACACAAAAGGCTAGCTAGACAAGGCAAGAACAATGTCATAGCATGCATGGATCACTAACAATAGCTCCGGCAAAATCGCAAACAAGTTGACAATCTGCCCAGATTAACAACGAAGCAAAAGTTGAGCTCGATTGAGTCAACCCAGAGCACTCCACATATGTAAACAAAGACATGGATGGATAGAGCATAACATAAACATCAAAACTCCCTTACTGATCATCCTCAAAAGAGGCACGGATCACTAGGAAACAAGCTGGACATATAGCATCATGAACTAAAATATCCCAGACTTCGTCCCTGAAATCAGCAATCTCAGGTGCCTCTCTTTGCAAGCTTGCACAAGACAACACACACACCCTAAAAATGCATGGTTCGCACCTCTGGAAAGAAGACAAAATGCTTAACAATTCATCCCAAAGGGGCACAGGCATATCATGCACGGATTAAACATGGCAAAAATGACAAAAGTGCATGATGAACTAACGGATCTGCAATTTAACTCACGAAGCCTCCTTCTAACAACATTTTGGGCAACAAGATGACCTCAAATGCAAATGATACAATGTAATTAAATGATGTACATGTCGAGACGAAGATTTTGATATATCATATGGCCAAATCGGAGTTACGGATGCAGAGATACGAGCAGTCAAACATAGCACGAAAAACTAGGGTTAGGGGGAGAGAAGTCAACCCGAGATCCAGATCTGGATCCAAAACACTGTTCACGCCGGCGCAGGATTCGAGGTCCGCCGCGCTCTCGCCGGAGCTCACCGGAGGGAGACGCGAGGCGGCGCCGGGGAGGTCGGAGGAGGCCGGGCCGACCGGAGTCGGTCGCCGGAGTGGCGGGCGAGGGCGGCGGCGCTCGGCGGCGCGGGGCGGCGAGGAGGCCGGCGGCCGGAGCGGCGGGCAGTGGCGGGGCGCGGCGGCGCCGGCGGCCGGCCGGGAACAGGACGGCGGCGGGGCGCGGGACGAAGGGCGGCGGCGGAACGGGCCTCGGGGGCCGGCGCTGGGCCTCGGGCCCGCGTCGGTGGCGGCGGCGAACTGGTCCCGCGGGGACACATGGCGGCGGCGGGTTGGATGGCGGCGGCGGGCGGACGTTGTCCGATCGGATCCGGACACGTCCGTCGGTGGCGGGGGTTGATCTTTTTTTTTAGGAGGAGGACGGGGAGGAATCCGAGATCCGAATGGGGGGTGTTTAAATAGGCATAAGTGGAGCTAGGAGAGTCCAAATTAGGTGCGGTTTTCGCCCACGCGATCGTGATCGAACGCTCTAGGACATGGAGCAGAGTTTGGTGGGTTTTGGGCCAAATTGGAGGGGTGTTGGGCTGCAATACACACGAGGCCTTTTCGGTCCCTCGGTTAACCGTTGGAGCATCAAACGAAGTCCAAATGATACGAAACTTGACAGGCGGTCTACCGGTAGTAAACCAAGGCCGCATGGCAAGTCTCGGTCCAATCCGGAAATGTTTAATCCCCACACACGAAAGAAAGCTAGAAAAGGCCACCGGAGGAGAACGAAGCGCCGGAATGCAAAACGGACAACGGGGAAAATGCTTGAATGCATGAGATGAACACGAATGCAAATACAATGCACATGATGACATGATATGAGATGCATGAAAACGAAAACAACACACGGACACAAAACCCGAACCCGAGGAAATAAATATAACTTAATGCCGGAAACGGCAAGAGTTGGATACAAATTGGGAAAGTTATATCTGGGGCGTTACACTAGTCCTATATAGAGGCCCTGGTCCTCTTCTCAAATATTGAGTGGGAAGGGATCCCACAACGGCCAAATTCGAAGGAAGACAACTAGTACAAGCTATCCTGACAAAAGTAGTCTTCGCCTGCCAAAGGCTCTGGTGGTGACGGCGTCTTGGGCTCCACGGTGACCTCCGTCCTGCCATCCTGCAGGTCTTGGTCTTGGTCTTGTTGCACCGATATGGAAACCTTTTCCTGACGCCTTGGGACTCCTTGTCTGCGCTTGCCCCATTAGCACCAAAGAGGAAACAAGGACACTACGCGCGCTGGCGCCCGCCTGGCGCCCGCCTGGCTCGAGTCGTCATGGCTTGCATCACAGAAACCTCGTGAGGTGCCCCTCGCCTTGATCTCTTCACCCCTCGTGAGCCAGCCTGGTGTGGCCGCCCCTGAGGAGGTATTTCGTCCTCCGCCTCACAAGGCGTGGCCCCTCGTAAGGGTCTTGAATATTTGTTGGTGAAGATGGGTAGTACGGGGCCGCTGGTGGAGCCGCACTGCGGGTCGCAGGCAGGAAAGTCTGGGGACCCCCGTTCCCAGAACGCCGACAGTTATTGACCGGAGATGAGTCTCGGTCATGTCTACATAGTTCTCAAACCCATAGGGTCCGCACGCTTAACGTTCGATGACGATCGGTATTATGAGTTTATGTGTTTTGATGTACTGAAGGTTGTTAAGAGTCCCGCATGAGATCACAAACATGATGAGGAGTCTTGAAATGGTCGAGAAATAAAGATTCATATATTGGAAGATTATATTCGGACACCGGAAAGGTTCCGGGGGTCATCCGATAAATACGGGAGTACCGGGGAGTTACCGGAACCCCCCGGGGGGGTCAATGGGCCTTAGTGGAAATAGAGGGCAGCAAGGGAGCTATGGGGCGCGCCCCCCTAGGCCCAAACCGAATTGGTTTAGGGCTTGGGAGCCAGCCCCCTCTTTCCTTCTCCCCTCCTC
Organism: Triticum urartu; assembly: GCF_056163025.1. Lineage (NCBI taxonomy): Eukaryota > Viridiplantae > Streptophyta > Magnoliopsida > Poales > Poaceae > Triticum > Triticum urartu. The sequence goes on along the minus strand of NC_141878.1, from coordinate 168,569,281 downwards.
CTCTTTCCTTCCCCTCCTAGTTGGACTAGGAAAGGGGGAACCTACTCCTAGTAGGAGTAGGATTGCCCTCTTGGGGCGCACCCTATGAGGCCGCCGGCCCCCTACCCTTGCTCCTTTATATACGGGGGTAGGGGGCACCCTAGAACACACAAGTTGATAGTTGTCTTAGCCATGTGCGGTGCCCCCCTCCACAGATTTCCACCTCGGTCATATCGTTGCAGTGCTTAGGCGAAGCCCTACGCTGGTAGCTTCATCATCACCATCACCATGCCGTCGTGTTGACGAAACTCTCCCTCGACACTCAGCTAGATCTAGAGTTCGCGGGACGTCACTGAGCTGAACGTGTGCAGATCGTGGAGGTGCCGTACCTTCAGTGCTAGGATCGGTCAGATCGTGAAGACGTATGACTACATCAACCGCGTTGTCATAACGCTTCCGCTTACGGTCTACGAGGGTACGTAGACAATACTCTTCCCCTCTCATTGCTATGCATCACCTAGATGGATCCTTCATGTGCGTAGGAATTTTTTTGAAATTACTGCGTTCCCCAACAACATTACCAGTCGGTGCCTCCTTGGACTTCTCCAGTTCGGCAGTAACAGCAGTCAGTTGGGTCCGTGTGGCACCCCGGCTCAAAGAAAACCGGAACGACCCATATTCCAGCCCAGAGATCAAGGTGAAGTCTTCTGGAATACGACACTGCTTAGCACAAAACAAACTAGCTCTCTATTACAACACGAATATGATTACAAGGGTTCCGATATTACAATGAATAACATCGACACGGCGACACTATGCCAACCACGGTTGCTCTGTAAAAGCAGCATAAGACATGAAGCAGCGGAACAACTACTGGCAGCGGAACAACGAACGGCGATGATGGAGTCCAATCCGCAGGGACTCTGGCTGGAACATTTATCCTAGCTCGCAAACACATGAACAACACCAAACAAGCAAGCAATCCAGGCACGACCTACAAGCTGGCATGACACGCCAGGTCAGAACATTGAATGTACTTGCAAGCTCACAATAACCAGAAGCATTCAAGACAAACAACAGCATGGCAATTATAGGTTAAGCAGGAATTAACATGACATCATTATAACAACATGACATGAGCACATGATATCCAAAGTAATACTCCAAATAATACCAGATACCATCATGAAAATAATCATAATAGCCACTAAGAATCCAAAGGCAATATGAACCTGATACAGCTAGAACAATATGAGCATAGCATGAACATATAAATCTGACAATACTAGCATGCAACATGATGATACTATATGCACCAATTATTCTGCTCGGGTTATCTCGTAACCATCACGCGCATCACTTACCCACCTCGGACATTACACGATCATCTCAGGATCAAAACAAGCTTGGTATAAACAATACCATAGTAATCATTAAATGACCACAAGGAGCTTGATCTTTACCCATGATTTCTCGCACAAAATCATGAATATCCAACAACTTGGTATCCTCGATACCACGGTGATCATTACGGCGATCACAACCAAAGTAACTCATGATCCTTACGGCGATCATCACCAAAGTAACTCGTGATCCTTACGGCGATCACCACCAAAGTAACTCGTGATCCTTACGGCGATCACCACCAACTTATTTCATCACCGAACTGGGGTTGTCATTAATCAAGTTATTATTAATATTGTTAACTCACGGTGGGACAGACGCGAACTGGGCCCTTATGCGTGGGTGCGGCTATCGATAGGTTTAATATACACTCTGCAGAGGTAGCACACTGTACCCACACAACGGAACCCATGTCATCGCACTCCCATTCGGGTGGACCAACGGCGTTCCGACAAAACCGATCTACTGCCGTGACACTCTCCCAGCCACTCCGACCCACTCCCAACTGGACTAGTCCTGGGTGGCCCCGTGTCTACCATAGACACCCCGACAACCGTCATGGTCAAAACTCCCTCACGGGTACCGCACGCCCATAACCTTACCTAGTTGGAGGCACCGGCAAGATGCACGACAATAGACCCAGTTAGGACCTTACCCATATGTTAAGTGTGGTTGCACTGGTCAGTTTCGATCTGGCGGCACCATGACTCAGCCAACAGTTGTTCAAGTTCAATTAAATCCGGTTAAACTTGATTGCAAAATGTTGAGCCATGATAAAATAACATGATGCAATTACAATGCATGAGCATGATATCAACATAATCACGGGATGCAACATAACTATCCACCACATCAACTATGAAATAATCTCCAACTGAACTTGGCATAATGACGAGCATAAATATTACAAGTGCAACACTACTCATAGCATAACATGACCATTATCGTCAACCATAAATAACATGCAAGAACTCATCAATAATATTACCGAGTAACACTTAACCAACTAACAGCAAAGGAACAACGCATAGTAACAGTACTCGATAACCGACGTTAACCATGCACCGAAGAACATGACCAACCCAACATGTACTACTATCAAGCATGGCAATATGAAAGCAATACTAGCAACTAGTAGGGCAGGATAACCAGGTGCATAACAACATAACAAACAAGTAAGCATAATCCCAGAAGCATTTCTGAAACAACGATAACCATATTTTAAACAAGCAATCATTTAATAAATATTCAAGTTGAAAACTATGGCTACTGCATGACTATCATGCAAGTGGGTATTGTGGCTTGCCTGGGGTGACGGAGACTCCAGGAAGAAGTGCGGTGAAGCTGCGGAACGAAACATCGGACGGTTTTCTCTCGGAGGAGGCTGATTGGAGTCAAGGGAAAAATATTCATTTCCACTGTGAAACCACCTGGTGAAAATGTTACCAAAAGATATAGCTCGACGAGACGAAGAAGTGAGCGCTGGTTTCACCTCAATCGGAGTTACGGTTGCGGAGTTATGAGGTGTAGAAGATCAGGGACCAATCTGTGAAAGTTTTCATCACCAATGGGTCCCTGAGTGGATAAGACAGAAACGCATATTAGGAAATACGCTTTTTGAAAATGAAAACGTATTCCTAGCAGCGGAGGAAAGAAATGTGCTTTTGAAAGAAGAAAACGTATTCCCATGTAATACGTCTTCGGATAGTGAAAACGTACTCACCGGATTACGTCGTCACTTATCCACGTGGACCCGTGGCCTTAGCCACTTACAGAGGGGTCCCACGCAGCAGGGGGGCCAGGCGATCGTCTTCTTCCTCCCCCCATGCTCGCTCACGGCAGAGAGCAGGAGAGGGGGACACGAGCGCTGCCGGTGCTAGCCCCGCCGACTCTGGCCGCTCCAGGCCAAGGCGAGGGCACCGGCGGCTTCAGTGTGGCGCGCCGCACCCATTCAGAGAGGAATCGGATGCTGGGGAGGGGTGGAGAGGACGGGAGGCCGCGGCGATGGAGGTGGACAGAGAGGCGGCGGTGGTGATGATTTCCGGTGAAGGAGGGTGCTCCGGCGAGAGATGAGGGGGTGGGGCGGCTCTACAGGACGAGGGGAACGCAGTGGTGGAGTTAGGAGGGAGGAAGGAGCTCTGGATGGTCACGGTCGAGGTGGTGGCCGAGAGCAACGGCGACGGCCAACCTCCGGGAGGCGCGGCCACGGGGCTCTCCAGCGAGGGGTAAGGGGTTGGGGCGAACCGCTATGGCGAGGAGGCTCTGGTGGACAGCTTGGAAGGAGGAGAGGAGGGCTGGCTTGGCTGGAATCATGCCGAGGCCGAGGCGACCATGGAGAACTCCAGCGAAAAGAGGAGCAGGCTGAGGGCTCTGGTGGGCTAGGGAGGCAAGTGAGGAGTGGATGTGCTGCGGATGGGCTCGGGGCACACTTAAATAGCCGCGGGAATGGCTCTGGTGCTCACAACCGAGCTGGAGCAGTGCACTAATAGAGGTCAGGGGCTGAGCACGGCATGGGCACTGCTCTAGCAGCGCATTAATGGCGAACCACGACGAGGCTCCGTTGCAGGGAGATGCATTCGTTCACGGGGAAGCTCTAGGACACGAATTGAGGTCGAGACAAGGAGGGAGGAGACGAGCATAGTGGCTGGAACAATCCAAAGCACGCCTGCAGCCATGACGCAAGCGTGATCACCACGCGCACTGGCGCAAGCGGCGCTCTTTGGCGTGGCCAACCATGTCCGGTGGATGGACCCCGGTGCCCTTAGTCTATCTGAAGAAATAAATCGGTCCAGGGGCAAAGAAGAGATTTGCACTTAGCTCCAAAAGTAAATCAGTAACAAGGTGTTTGTAACTTGCTATGGTTAAACCAGCATGGTAACAAGGTAAAGAGTTTGTCTGGCGATGATCACACACTAAAGTGATGCGGATCACCAAAAATCAGACTAAGAGGAGGAGTTTAGATGGTGGTTGCAGTAGAAAGTGCAAAACTGGCCAGAATTGGGGATTTGGATGATGCACTCATATACTTGATCTATGTGAGCTGAAACTTGGCAGAGAGGGGTTTTATGATGATATGAATCTGCTGTAAATATTTCAGGCCATTTGGAAATACCAAAGTGGCACTTGCTTCACAAAGCTCCATTCTGGACAGAAACTTGGAAAAATTACACAGGGTAATTGGATCAACCATTTGAGGTAAAACATGTTGGGAATAGTTTGTATAGGTAGAATCTTGTCCTGGTAAAGTTTAAGCCTAATTGAAGAAATATAAAATATGGTTGCTTCATAAACTGAAAATCTGACCAGAAACTAAGATTTGGAGCTGGGCTCACATAGATGAGTTACATGAGCTCATATTTTGTGGAGAGTCATTATTTTACCCTAGGAAAGACCCTACGAAAATTTCAACTCATTTGGATATGCCTAGAATATAGCACCTTCACAAAGTTCCTTCCTGGACAGAAACTTTGGAAAATTGCTGAAAAATATTTACTTGGCAAATTGAGCGGAATTTTTGCATGAGCCTATTATATGGACATGAAAAGATGTCCAAGAAGTTTGGGGTCAATCAAGAAAATATAAATAGCACTTCCTTTGCAAAGTGCCATTTAGGGCAGAATAGGAAAATAATTATTGGAGGATTATTTTTGAACATGGCAATGAAATACTATGCCATATTTGAGGAATATGTGACCCAAACAATTTATGAGAATTATTTGGGAATTTTAGGAGTGACAGAAATATAGGTTGCTTCACAACATAGGGTTTTAAGGGTTATTCCTTTATCAGAAAAGGAATATTACCAACAAAAGAATTTTGGGTTAGGTCAAGGATGGAATGGAGATGATCTTGAGATGATGATGAGGGTGACAAGCCACTATAAAACCTAGGAAGACATGATCTTCCCAAGTTTCAGACCCTCATAGCCGTGGAAAAGCAAATCCAAACAGGAAATCCCAGAAAAATCAAAGGAAAAAAGAAAAGGGCAAAAATCCAGGCTGTTACAAACCTTCCCCCCCTTAAAGAAATCTCATCCTCGAGATTTGGTTGCTCAGGGTTAAATAATCTTTCTGACTTGAAGAAACCGTTTCCCACTCAGGTTTCTTTTATTCATAATATTTCCACTGAATTAGATCTGACTGATTGTCTTGATCTGGGGTGGTTTGCTTCACTAGATCTGACATTCTGACAGGACGTACCTCAGATGTCCCTCAAAATTTTCTTTGGCTGAGCTAGCATCCAAAATATTATTTTTACGGACATACTTGTCCTTCTTGATATTGATCCTTGCTGAAAATGATATTCTGGTATCGAGTACCGAGAACATTCCACGGAGTTGGGGAATATATCTTCCCGTGGAACAACGAATCCTTTTTATCCAGGCATCGGATTCCTCGAATATAGACATGCCTTCTGGTTCCAAAATAGTGATGTGGATCATATCTATTTCTACTAACGGATGCTGACATCTTGCATGAGTTTCTGACTTATCTTGACTGGCTTCATAGTCTTGAGTATCCAGGTTGTCCCAAAGGTTTGACTTTTGCTTGACGCGACTGATAGAAAAAATGCACCATCTCCTGATGATAAGATTTGCAGACTTGACTGCCGGTGATCTTGGCAAAGAATTCCATTTACATAGGCTATTCCTTTCATTGCTTCCCCTATGTGAGAGATAACGATCCTCAATGTATATGTTTTCACACGGATTCTTCATTATTGCCAGTATCTCTCTGGGAACAACAGTCTGTGCAAAGCTCCATCATGGGTGTTGAGGTTAATATATTGAGCTGTCCAGTACCACAATGGAGTATACTTCTTGGGTGGTTCTTTGCTTGGGTTTGCCATGGAATAAGACGGTCTTGGGCATCCACATTTTTCACATAATAACTAACATACATTGGTCTGGTTCAGGTTTTGAGCCTCGGTATACTTATCCGGCTCACCTGTGGTTATACAGATCTCAATCCTGTTGTGGATTATGCCGGACAGTGACAGGGTTAATAATATCACCTTGTGAGGCTGATTTTTATAATCACTGCCAAGATTATGGTCTCAATGTGGTCTTTCCTTCAAGACTTGTTGATTATGGCATCACCCACTGGTTTTTGTTTCAGGCCAAACTGTTGCAGATATGCCACTTGGAAAACACTGCCATATGCTGACAATTCATAATTTAATGTCTTGTATTAGTGCCGTACAGAAGAATACTGGGAAGCTTGCGTTCGGAAGCAATCGGGGTATCGTGCTGAGGAAGGTTTGGGGGCTTATGCTCGAAGCCATCGGTGGATATCTTATTGAGGAGATCGGGGTACCGTACCTTATAAGCTTACCCCCTTAAAGACTTGCTAGGGAAGCCTCGGTACCTTAATCCGGAAGCTTTTACAGTATTTTATCAAGAAGACTGAATATCTTGCATGGGAATCCATTCATACCCTATCGATGCAGACTGGGAACCTTATCTATTTACACTTCGTCAATACATTGTGGAGAAGGATGGGACTGATTTTCTTGGTGATGGGAATGCCATATATATATATATATATATATATATTTGTCAGTACGACAATTGATTATTGATATGACAGGAATTGTCTAACTGTCCTTACTGAATTCACCGTGCAATTGGACTGACTTCTGGGTGTCGCAATATTTAAATTTTGACTTATGTCAGATTCAATCATTGTGCATAGCCCATACCCTTGACTTGAAATGCACTGTCGATCCAATTTTGTTCTCTTGCTGATTTAATCTTTGCTGTGATAAAGTGTATCTCTGACATGTACTTGTTGCTGAAAGTCTGATCAAAATACAATTTGTATCCGGACGGATTTCTGCAATACAATGTTGTCAGCTGAAAACCTCATTGATTTTAACTGACTTCCTTGGTGTATATCTGTACTGCTTACGGCTCCTTCTGATTCGGTGTCGGTCGAGGAAAAATTTCCATAAGGGGGTAACACCGGGGATTCAAAACAAAGAAGCACGAGAAAACAATTTATTGCAACAAAGTACACAGCAAACAAGATACAAAGCTGCTCCGCACAGACACACACAAGCATGATAATACAGCGGATGCACAAGTGCTACACGAAGGACTACATCCTATGCTTGAGAAAATGCTCGCAAACTGACGAGGAAGCTAAGGGAGTAGCGAGTGGAACCGCGGACTCTGAAGTTCCGGATGGACGTGGCGGAGGAGTTGGGGAAGCTGGCAGAGACTAAGGTAAAGCGACACCAAGCAATCTCCTGGTCCGAATGGCGTCTCGGACTAACTCAGAAATAAGAAGACACTCGGCCATCATGTGACGAGACATGGCTAGGATAGCCGGGTCGTCTTGAGGGTTGACGGAGGGAAATTGGATTCGCCTAGGATTCTTGGTGATGGTGGGATAATATTGATAAGCACGATTCTCCTGCACCATGCTCTCTTTGTGACGAAGACCGGTGACTCCTGCCATTGCAGCGAGCTGAACGGCACGCTCAGGAGTAGCGCCGTAACCACCATGGAAACTATAGGTGCGCTTACCGACAGGAATCGGGGCTGACAGATGAACATGAGAAACATATTCCTGAATTCTTCCTCCAGCAGAAAACTGGAATACTTGATAATGAGGTGGATCTCCGAGGGGATAAATACTATGCCACATGTCGCCAAGGAGGGCGGCAAAGCTGAGAGGCGCAGGAGTGGGACTGAACTCCATAGGAACAACACCGAAAGCTAAGGGAAGAGCACTGAACTCATGGAAGTTGACCACCATCTATGCATGAAACAGGGGTTAATGGTAACCGTAATAAGACTATATGCATCAAACAAATGCAACAAGCAAGGGCAACAACCAGACCCTATGTTACCGTTTTCTAACGTTCTAGCGGACTAGGACGCTCTACAGCCAGACCTACTCTGATACCAAGTGTTGTGGCACCCCGGCTCAGAGAAAACCGGAACGCCCCGTATTCCAGCCCAGAGATCTAGGTGAAGTCTTCTGGAATACGGCACTACTTATCATAGAACAAACCAGCTCTCTATTACAACACAAATATGATTACAAGGGTTCCGATATTACAATGAATACTTCGGCACAGCGACACTACGCCAACCACGGTTGCTCTATACAATCAGCATAATACTTGAAGCAGCAGAACAACTACTGGCAGCGGAAAAATGAACGGCGATGATGGACTCCAATCCGCAGGGACTCTGGCTGGAACGTTTATCCTAGCTCGCAAACACAGGAACAACACCAAACAAGCAAGCAATCCAGGCACGACCTACAAGCTGGCATGACACACCAGGTCAGAACATTGAATGTACTTGCAAGCTCACAATAACCAGAAGCAGTCAAGACAAACAATAGCATGGCAATTAGAGGTTAAGCAGGAATTAACATGACATCATTATAACAACATGACATGAGCACATGATATCCAAAGTAATACTCCAAATAATACCAGATACCATCATGAAAATAATCATAATAGCCACTAAGAATCGAAAGGCAATATGAACCTGATACAGCTAGAACAATATAAGCATAGCATGAACATATAAATCTGACGATACTAGCATGCAACATGATGACACTATATGCACCAATTATTCTGCTCGGGTTATCTCGTAACCATCACGTGCATCACTTACCCACCTCGGACATTACACGATCATCTCAGGATCAAATCAAGCTTGGTATAAACAACACCGTAGTAATAATTAAGTGACCACAAGGAGCTTGATCTTTACCCATGATTTCTCGCACAACATCACGAATATCCAACAACTTGGTATCCTCGATACCACGGTGATCATTACAGCGATCACAACCAAAGTAACTCATGATCCTTACGGCGATCATCGCCAAAGTAACTCATGAACCTTACGGCGATCACCACCAAAGTAACTCGTGAACCTTACGGCGATCACCACCAACTTATTTCATCACCGAACCGGGGTTGTCATTAATCAAGTTATTATTAATATTGTTGACTCACGATGGGACCGGCACGAACAGGGCCCTTATCCGCGAGCGCGGCTATCTATAGGTTTAATATACACTCTGCAGAGGTAGCACATTGTACCCACACCACGGAACCCATGGCCTCGCACTCCCATTTGGGTGGACCAACGGCGTTCCGACAAAGCCGATCTACTGCCATGACACTCTCCCGGCCACTCCGACCCACTCCCAACTGGGCTAGTCCTGGTTGGCCCCATGTCTACCAAAGACACCCCGACCACCGTCGTGGTGAAAACTCCCTCACGGGGACCGGATCCATAAAAACAAAAACAACTGGCACACAAGGTTATGTCTGTTTACCGGGCCAGGGTACCGCACGCCCATAACCTTCCCTAGTTGGAGGCACCGGCGAGATGCACGACAATAGACCCAGTTAGGACCTTACCCATACGGTAAGTGTGGTTGCACTGGCCAGTTTCGATCTAGCGGCACCATGACTCAGCCAAAAGTTGTTCAAGGTCAATTAAATCTGGTTAAACTTGAATGCAAAATGCTGAGCCATGATAAAATAACATGATGCAATTACAATGCATGAGGATGATATCAACATAATCACGGGATGCAACATAACTATCCACCACATCAACTATGAAATAATCTCCAAATGAACATGGCATAATGACGAGCATAAATATTACAAGTGCAACACTACTCATAGCATAACATGAGCATTATCATCAACCATAAATAACATGCAAGAACTCATCAATTATATTACCGAGTAACACTTAACCAACTAACAGCAAAGGAACAACGCATAGTAACAGTCTCGATAACCGATGTTAATTATGCACCGAGGAACATGACCAACCCAACATGTACTACTATCAAGCATGGCAATATGAAAATAATACTAGCAACTAGCAGGGCAGGATAACCAGGTGCATAACAACATAACAAACAAGTAAGCATAATCCCAGAAGCATTTCAGAAACAACGATAACCATATTTTAAACAAGCAATCATTTAATAAATATTCAAGTTGAAAACCATGGCTACTGCATGACTATCATGCAAGTGGGTATTGTGGCTTGCCTGGGGTGACAGAGACTCCAGTAAGAAGTGCGGTGAAGCCGCGGAACGAAATGTCGGACGGTTTTCTCTCGGAGGAGGCTGATTAGAGGCAAGGGAAAATGGTCATTTTCACTGTGAAACCACCTAGTGAAAATGTTACCAAAAGATAGAGCTCGACGAGACGAAGAAGTGAGCGCTGGTTTCACCTCAATCGGAGTTACGGTTGCGGAGTTATGAGGTGTAGAAGATCAGGGACCAATCTATGAAAGTTTTCATCACCAATGGGTCCCTGAGTGGATAAGACAAAACCGCATATTAGGAAATACGCTTTCTGAAATTGAAAACGTATTCCTGGCACCTGAGGAAAGAAATGTGCTTTTGCAAGAAGAAAACGTATTCCCATGTAATACGTCTTCGAATAGGGAAAACGTACTCACCGGATTACGTCATCACTTATCCACGTGGACCCGTGGCCTTAGCCACTTACAGAGGGGTCCCACGCAGCAGGGGGGCAGGCGATCGTCTTCTTCCTCCCCCCATGCTCGCTCGCGACAGAGAGTAGGGTAGGGGGACAGGGGCGCTGCCGGTGCTGGCCCCGCCGACTCCGGCCGCTCCAGGCCAAGGCGAGGGCACCAACGGCTTCAGGGTGGTGCGTCGCACCCGTTCAGAGAGGAATCGGACGCCGGGAGGGGTGGACAGGCGGGGAGGCCGCGGCTATGGAGGTGGACAGAGAGGGGGCGGTGGTGATGATTTCCGGTGAAGCAGGGCGCTCCGGCGAGAGATGAGGGGGTGGGGCGGCTCTACGGGGCGAGGGGAACGCGGTGGTGGAGTCGGGAGGGAGGAAGGAGCTCCGGATGGTCGCGGTCAAGGTGGTGGCCAGGAGCAACGGCGACGGCCAAGCTCCGGGAGGCGCGGTCACGGGGCTCTCTGGCGAGGGGCAAGGGGTTGGGGAGAACCGCGGTGGCGAGGAGGCTTTGGTGGACAGCTTGGGAGGAGGAGAGGAGGGCAGGCTTGGCTGGAATCATGCCGAGGCCGAGGCAGCCATGGCAAACTCCGGCGAAAAGAGGAGCGGGCCGAGGGCTCTGGTGGGCTAGGGAGGCAAGTGAGGAGTGGATGAGCTGCGGAGGGGCTCGGGGCACGTTTAAATAGCCGCGAGAATGGCTCTGGTGCTCACAACCGAGCTGGAGCAGTGCACTAATGGAGGTCAGGGGCTGAGCACGGCACGGGCACTGCTCTAGCGACGCATTAATGGCGAACCACGACGAGGCTCCGATGCAGGGAGATGCAGTCGATCACGGGGAAGCTCCAGGACACGAATTGAGGTCGAGACGAGGAGGGAGGACATGAGCATAGTGGCCGGAACAAGCCAGAGCACGCCTGCAGCCCTGACGCAAGCGTGATCACCATGCGCACTGGCACAAGCGGTGCTCTTTGGCGTGGCCAACCATGTCCAGTGGATGGACCATGGTGCCCTTAGTCCAACTGAAGAAGTAAATCGGTCTAGGGGCAAAGAAGAGATTTGCACTTAGCTCCAAAAGTAAATCAGTAACAAGGAGTTTGTAACTTGCTGTGGTTAAACCAGCAGGGTAACAAGGTAAAGAGTTTTTCTGGCGATGATCACACACTAAGGTGATGCAGATCACCAAAAGTCAGACTAAGAGGAGGAGTTTAGAAGGTGGTTGCAGTAGAAAGTGCAAAACTGGCCAGAATTGGGGATTTGGAGATGCACTCACATACCTGATCTCGGGGTTTTATGATGATATGAAGCTGCTGTAAAAATTCCATGCCATTTGGAAATACCAAAGTGGCACTTGCTTCACAAAGCTCCATTCTGGACAGAAATTTGGAAAAATTACACAGGGTAATTGGATCAACCATTTGAGGTAAAACTTGTTGGGAGTAGTTTATATAGGTAGAAGCTTGTCCTGGTAAAGTTTCAGCCTAATTGAAGCAATATAAAATATGGTTGCTTCATAAACTGAAAATCTGACCTGAAACTAAGATTTGGAGCTGGGCTCACATAGATGAGTTACATGAGCTCATATTTGGCGGAGAGTTATTATTTTACCGTAGGAAAGACCCTGCAAAAATTGCAACTCATTTGGATATGCCTAGAATATAGCTCCTTCACAAAGTTCCTTCCTGGACAAAAACTTTGGAAATTGCTGACAAATATTTACTAGGCAAATTGACCTGAATTTTGGCGTGAGCCAATGATATGGACAGTGAAAGATGTCCAAGAAGTTTGGGGTCAATCAAGCAAATATAAATAGCACTTCCTTTGCAAAGTGCCATTTAGGGCAGAATAGGAAAAGAATTATTGGAGGATTATTTTTGAACATGGCAATGAAATATTTTGCCATATTTGAGGAAGATGTGACCCGAACAATTTATGAGAGTTATTTGGGAATTTTCGTAGTGATGGAAATATAGGTTTCTTCACAACCTAGGGTTTTAAGGGTTATTCCTTTATCAGAAAAGGAATATTACTAACAAAAGAATTTTGGGTTAGGTCAAGGATGGAAATGAGATGATCTTGAGATGATGATGAGGGTGACAAGCCACTAGAAAACCTAGGAAGACATGATCTTCCCAAGTTTCAGACCCTCATAGCCGTGGAAAAGCAAATCAAAACAGGAAATCCCAGAAAATCAAAGGAAAAAGAAAAGGGCAAAAATCCAGGTTGTTACAGTCCAACACTGCTCCAGCTCCTGAGATAGCATGTTGTTGTTCTCCGTAAGTACCTGATTATACATTGATCCTTAAAATTAGTTGCTTCAACTGTTTTTAAGTCTCGGGGGCTACTCGTATATGGCTAATAAATCTACACAAAATGATATTACTCGCATATCCTTTGAAAGTTGGCGAGTGGCCCCGGAAAACCCATCTCGAGCAGCCCGGATATATGCATCCGCCGAACTAAAGGCATTCAATGCCTCTTTAGTAAAATTAGGATCGCGCATAGCTTCCCTCCGGCGCCGATGGTTCATGGCACTCTCCACCTCGGAGTTGGTAATGGATACATTATCCGAATCATCAGGGAGTGGACAATCTGGCATGGCACCCGTATCGACTCTCGCCCTAGAGGTAGGGTGCGGGGTCGGATTGATGGACGTATGCCTGGTGAGGTCTCTGGATATAGTCCGGTGAGTGCTTTTCCTGGAATATGGGGAAGGAGAAAAATGTCACAGTTTGGCATGTTTGCCACAGGGCGTATCAAAAGCTGTACCTTTTCGATGTAGGTCGGAGCTTGGAAGAATCACTGTCCACCTTTCTTTTTGAATATCCGCCTTGTGTCGGCGTACCCTTCTGAAGGGACGATCCCGATGCGGCGTGGCGAGATGAGCGCTGCCCCTTTTAAAACACAAGACATTGTAGTGGGTAAAGCGCAGTAAGAAAACTCTTTCTGAGGAGACACCTTCAGGGTACTTACCTGGGAGGAAGGGAGAAGGCCGGGGTGTAGGATCAAAAGTATGTCTAGAGGGGGGTGATTAGACTACTTGACTTAATAAAAATCTATCCTTTTCCCAATTTTAAGTCTTGGCAGATTTTTGCAACTTAGCACAATACAAGTAATCAACCTACACATGCAATTCTAAGAGTATAGCAGCGGAATGTAAAACAATTGCATATGAAGGTAAAGGGAGGAGTTTGGAGGGAGCAAACGCAATGTAGACATGGAGATTTTGGCATGGTTCCGATAGGTGGTGCTATCGTACATCCACGTTGATGGAGACTTCAACCCACGAAGGGTAACGGTTGCGCGAGTCCACGGAGGGCTCCACCCACGAAGGGTCCACGAAGAAGCAACCTTGTCTATCCCACCATGGCCATCGCCCATTAAGGACTTGCCTCACTAGGGTAGATCTTCACGAAGTAGGCGATCTCCTTGCTCGTACAAACTCCTTGGTTCAACTCCACAATCTTGACGGAGGCTCCCAAGTGACACCTAGCCAATCTAGGAGACACCACTCTCCAAAAGGTAATAGATGGTGTGTTGATGATGAACTCCTTGCTCTTGTGCTTCAAATGATAGTCTCCTCAACACTCAACTCTCTCTCATAGGATTTGATTTGGTGGAAAGATGATTTGAGTGGAAAGCAACTTGAGGAAGGCTAGAGATCAAGATTTATGTGGTTGGATTGGAATATCCTGAGCTCAACACAAGTGTAGGTGGTTCTCTCTCAGAAAATGTATGTTGGAAGTGTAGGCATGTTCGGATGGCTCTCTCCGCGAATGAAGAGTGGGTGGAGGGGTATATATAGCCTCCACACAAAATCTAACTGTTACACACAAATCACCAAACTCGGTGGGACCGAATCATATAACTCGGTCAGACCGATTTAGTTCAAAATGTGAACGTTAGGATTTTTGGTGGGACCGATATGTCAACTCAGTGGGACCGATTCGATTAGGGTTAGGGCATAACGTAATCTCGGTGAGACCGATTACACAAACTTGGTGGGACCGATTTTGGTAATAGGAAAACAGAGATTTGGTCAGGCAAACTCGGTGGGACCGATTCGCTCATCTCGGTTAGACCGGAACGTTACGAAGTGGAAACGAAGAGTTTGCATTGCAATCTTGGTGGGACTGATCGCTCATCTCAGTTGGACCAAAATGTTACGAAGGGAAACAGAGAGTTTGCAATCCCATCTCGGTGAGACCGAGATCCCTATCGGTGAGACCGAAGTGACTAGGGTTTCTGGCAATAGCTATGTCAAGTGAACTCGGTGGCACCAGATAGAAGATTTCGGTGGGGCCGAGTTTGACTTTTGGTTTGGGACATATGTGGATATGAGAAAGTTGTTGAGGGTTTTTGGAGCATATCACTAAGCATTTTGAGCAAGCAACTCATTAAGCAACACCTCACCCCTTTTAAT
Organism: Triticum urartu; assembly: GCF_056163025.1. Classification (NCBI taxonomy): domain Eukaryota; kingdom Viridiplantae; phylum Streptophyta; class Magnoliopsida; order Poales; family Poaceae; genus Triticum; species Triticum urartu. Next base: position 168,553,986 of record NC_141878.1, on the reverse strand, counting down.
AGTATTGGCTTTTCCTATGGACTCAATGTGATGTGATCTTGGATCACTAAAAGTAAAATGTAGAGTCTTGTGCTTTGAGCTTGAGCCAATCTTTTGTCCTTAGCATTTTGAGGGGTCCACTTTCTAATCCATGCCATGCCAATCATTGAGCTTTTCCTGAAATATTTATCTTCAACTAGCATTAGCTCAATGAGCTATATGTTGCTAGGAATTACCAAAACCACCTAGGGATAGTTGCACTTTCAATCTCCCCCTTTTTGGTAATTGATGACAACATATAGATCAAAGCTTCGACAAATGATTATAAGATTGAAAAACATCGTCGCTTTGAGAAGTATGTGATAAGCAAGAGCTCCCCCTAAATTTGTGCATTAATTAAAATTTGCTTTTAAATGCAAATGCATAATCGATTAGGATCATGGGTTACTCTGCCATGTCACATACATCTTGGTGGAGCGCTCAAAATGATAGAAATTAAAAGCATGCACTCATCACCAAGCAAGTGAATGATCATATATGGAATATAAAGGATAGCATCATTCAACCAAACATTAATGTACCATATGATCAACCACATGATCACATAATTATCTCACAAGGACATAAGGACATAAAGTATCTCACACAAGCACACAAAAAGTTCAACCAAAAGCAAGAGAAATAAAAATCAGATAGTCTCTCTTGAAGCCTATGATCTATACACATTTCTCCCCCTTTGGCAACAAGTTACCAAAAAGTTTGAAAACGCATAGTGCTATACGTCTCTCAGGCATGATCTTCGGGAGGTGGTGTAGATAGAAGTCCAAGGACGAAGGCTTCCGACGATGTAGTTGGAGCCGATGGAGTGGGTGCTGGAGGTGGAATTGGAGTTGTAGCTGCTGGTGCTGACACTGAAGCTCTGGCAACTGAGACTGGCACTGCATCAGACCTTGGACCTCGTGGCACACACTGAAAAGCATCAGTGGTTGATTTTCCTTTCCGCTCCTCTGCTTCCTCTGGAAGCTGCTCAACTGTAGTCTGAATCTCAGTCACCTTCAGATCAAGATCATAGAATTTTGTCTCCACAATCCTCTCCAGGCTCTCCTGATTCTGATTCAGGGTGGCCAAGCCCTTATCAATCCTCAGTGTAGCTTGAATCAGATAGCCTGACTGATCTTGCTTGCTCTTCAGGAATACTCGAGATGCCTCTTCAACACTTGGCATCTGGGCAGCTTTCTCAGCCTTTTCCTTGGCTCTCTTCTCCTGGACTTGAGCTGATGATGGTTCTTCCTCATTCATCACAATAGTATTGTCTTCAAATTCATGATATAGAGGTAGATGCTCCTTGTCCAGCAAGTAAGTCCCTTGGCCCATCTTAGAATTGATGAGGTCCTGAATATGTGGAGCATATCCACAACTCCTCTTTTGATCAGCAGCAGTCCCCTTGATCGTTTCAACAATCAAACTCATAACTTTGAACTTCTGGGGAACATCAAAAATTTGCAGCATCTTGATGGAGTGTCCTCGGATCATCATGTGATCTCCTTACTTGGGTAGCAATGTGTGCCTTAAGATCCAGTTGATCGTAGGCAGACCAGAAAACAAGAAATGCACAGATCCAAGCTTGTGAGTTTCCAAAGACTTATCAGGGATCTCCTTGTACATGTTTGCCCTTGAGTTGTGGTCTTTCTTCTTGGTGGCATACACATCCAAGTCATCTTCATGTTCAGGCATCCAAATCATCATCTTCTTCTTCAGCTTCAGGCACTAGGGCCTTGTTCTTCTCCTCAACAGGTATACTCCTGGTGTTCGTCTTGGGCTTTGGGGGCTTTTGAGCAGCAGCCTTGGGAGCAGATTTGGGCTTAGATGGAGCAGCCCCTGACTTGATTGCATCTCCCATAAGCTTTTGAGCCTTAGGAGCTAGTGCAGCATCCTCTTCCTCCTCCTCTTCTTTTGGATCTCTCATAATGGAGGATCTTCCAAGCACTCTGGCAGTGGTCTTCTTGACCCTATCCTTCCTTTTCTTTCCTTCTCCAACAACCTCTTCAGTTGGCTTGGAGGTTTCAGCAGTTGAGGCTCTCACCTTTAAGGTTGTTACCCTCTTGGCAGGGGCCTTCTTGTGCAAGCCAGGCTTAGTTGATGCAACTATGCCATACTCCTTCTTCAACACCTTCTTCTTGGAGCTGACTTCCTCCTCAACAGCCACATAATCCTCATCTTCAGAATCTGAGGTCTTCTTCTTCCTTGTTCTGGTGGCTGCCTTGGGCAAGTTGCTTGGTGTGCTCCTGCTGCCTTCATCAGAAGTGCTGGAGGGACTAATGCCCTCACTCACTTGTACCTGTTCCTCTGACTTGTTCTGGTTGTCGCTCTGGTCGGACATTTTTGCAAAGTTACTAACAACAGACCCTATGAATAGATATGGATGAGGTAGAGTGGATGAGCATCACAAAGTGCAGAGTTTTTGCAAAAAGAATGACTTAAAAACTTAGTTTTAGTTCTTCACAGAAAGCATTTCGGAGCTACCGATTTGTAAACTCGGTGATACCGAAGCAGCTTTTGGAACCTAAACTAGTGAACTCGGTTAGACCGAGTCACCGTTCGGTGGCACCGAGACTGCTAGGGTTTCACAAAGAATCGAACTCGGTCACAATGATTTGCAGTTTTCGGTCAGATCGAAAGTGCAACTGCAATGGCATAAGCCAAATCGGTGAGACCGATTTCTACAATTCGGTCGGTCCGAGATGAGTCCGGCGGAGACCTAACCCTAAATTTTCAAATCAAACCTAACCTAAGGGATGTTTTCAGTGGATAGATTGATTGCATACGTGGTCATGATCATGGCAAAGTAATGTGCTACGAGTCGGAGTTAAAGGAATAGCACAAAAGATCGAACTCATACCCTAATCCGGCAGAGTTTGCTACAGCGGCAACGGAGGGGCAAAAACCCGTTGACGGCGACGGAAACCAGCGGCGGGAGGTCGCTGGCGGCGAGAGGACAATCCAAAGACCCGAGGCGGCAGAGCGGGACACGTGCGGCTGAGAGGTTTTGAAGAATTTCCAAAATCTCACCCGTGGGTATATATATCCCGACCCTATCAGTATGACCGAGTGGAACAACTCGGTGGCACCGAGATGCAGAATCGCAAGCGGTTGCTGCAACTCGGTGTGACCGAAAATTTCTAATCGGTTGCACCGAGATTGAAAACCTAGATCAACTTAGTGATCTCGGTGTGACCTAAATGGATGACTCGGTCATACCGAAATGCACAAAGAGGTTTTGGAAGTTTAAGTCTATGACGAATCGGGGACTCCAAGTGCTCCACACACATAGTGGTTCGAATCTGACTTGACCAAACTTTGTGATGTAGCCTGAATAGAGTTTGAGACGAGAAAAGCATAGATAGCTAGAGGGAGTTCTTAGGCATGCTTGTCCATCCATTTGGCAAAAGAGAAAAATCCAAACAATCAAAGCAACAAATGGATGTCCTCGAATGAGTAAATATGCAACCAACATGCTCACACAGTAAGATGGCAAATGAAATATGTGACAAAGCATGCAAAATCACTCCAGCATCTATCAAGAAATTTGGCAATGATTAGGTCATCTATATATGAGTATATTTACTTAGGAGTCAAATGAGAACATTTGATCGTAGGTCATACTCATCGTTTAAGCACAAGTGGATTTGCCACTTTTACATAAAGCATTGTTGTGTTCACACCATTAGAGTTGCTTTAGCTCAATTTATTAGAGTAAATCTCCCCCTATATGTGATATCCCCCCTAAGAGGGATGAACTAACCTTGGGTTTTGTCGATGATGACTTAATGTAGGTGTTGAAGATGTAGATCTTTTGGAGCAATCCTTTGGAGTGAGTTGCACTTTCAATACCTACACGGGTTAGTCCCACAAGGAACAAACAAGGATATCCATAGACATAAAATGATATTCACATGAGATGATGTCCATGAATGCATTAGGTTACCTTTTCCCTTGTCTTACCAACAAGAGGGTTTGTGACTCCTTGAACTAGTGCAAGATATGGAAGTTGTTTGCACTTGTCCTCGCGAAAATGATATGAGTGAAGTATGTTGGTGGAGTCACCCTCAAGAACTCTCTAGTTCTTCTTCTTCGGGATCCACACCATCTTGATGGGAATCCTTGGAGTTGTAGTCATACTTGATGAAGTAGAGCTTGATGTAGTCTTGGGAACCCACTTGACCAAGGCTTTGGGAGCTTCCTCAAATGCATCAATCTCCTCTTGAAGCTTGTCCTTTCCTTTTTTCTTGTGGTCTTGTGGTGGAAGATCATCTTGAGCTTGTGTTCCTTGGAAAGAAGTAGGATCATACTTCTCTTGTTGAGGAACAAATTTCATCTTGGGGTATTGATCTTCTTCCCACTCAACTCCATTGGCATTGAACTTTCGTTCAAAACCAACACCTTGATTCTTTCGGTGTCTTCCTTGCTTGCGTACAATTTCCTCAAATTGCTTACTTGCGGCAAGGCTCTTGTAAACACCTTTCTCTATAATTCCCTTCAATAAGCTATTTTCTTGATCAAGTGTAACTTGGCTAAGAGAATCATTAGTGGAATCAAGAGAACTGCTAGAAGCAACATCATTGGGTTTAGCATGATTATTGTTACTACTAGAAGAAGAATCTTTCTTACTGTTGTTGCTAGATTTAACTTGTGGCATGTAAGTAGACAATAGTAAATGCTTGGCAATGTAAGAAGAACTTTTCTTGTGAAGATCATCATTGATCGCTTTTAAGAACCCATGCTCTTGCTCAAGGTTGAGTTTTTCGAAGCATAACTTCTCATGAGTCTTTAAAAGCTCTCGATGATTTTCCAAGGTAGTTTCCTGATCTAACTTAAGAGTGTTTAGCTCTTTAGTTAGACGCTCAATTTCCTTCTTATCATCGTCATTCGTTTTGTCTTGATTAGCATGATTAATAGCAAGTTCATCATAGTTTTCATCACTAGAATTGTCAACAAGTAAATCATCACCACCTAGCAAGTCATCTTCATCACTATTGAAATCAACATACTCGGGGTGTGATACCTTTGGGCCTTTGGCCATGAAGCATCTTCCAATTCCTTCATTTGGTGACTCAAATATATCGTAGAAGTTGGTTGACACAAGTCCTAGACCGGCAACACCCCCATCTTGAGTATATTCGGAGTCGTAGTGATAAGTTCTCTCGGAGTGATCCTCGGAGTCGGAGTCGGATACCCATTCACCAACGTGAGCTTGATGTCTTCGTTTTGTGTAGCTCCTTGATGATTTGTCCTTACTTTCCGAATCCTTGCTTCTCCGTGATGTTCTTCGTTCATAACGGTCATCTCTACTCCTCTCTCTTGGTGGTGATTCTTCTCTCCTACTCCTTCTTTTGGGAGAATCTTCTCTTATTTTGTAGGGAGCCGTACACTCATTGGAGTAGTGTCCGGGTCTTCCACAATTGTAGCAATTACGTTCACGACTTGAAGATCTTTTGTCATTGTAGGACCTTGACTTGGAACTTCTTTCCTTGCTTCTACTCTTATAGAACTTGTTGAAGTTCTTCACCATTAGCCTCAATTCTTTATTGCAGTTTTTTTTCTCACTTGATGATGTGGGAGCATCACATGAGGCTTTGTAACCACCACTTGACTTGTTGTGAAGCTCTTCCTTATCCTTGAGTGACATCTCATGAGCAACAATCCTTCCAATGACTTCTGTTGGCTTGAGATCTTTGTAATTGGGCATCATTTGGATAAATGTGCAGACGGTATCATATTTTCCATCCAAGGCTCTTAGGATCTTCTTGATGATGAATCTATCGGTCATCTCTTCACTTCCTAACCCGGCAATCTCATTTGTGATGAGAGCAAGCCTAGAGTACATTTCAGCAACACCTTCACCATCCTTCATTTTGAACTTGTCAAGTTGACTTTGAAGCACATCCAATTTGGATTCCTTGACGGAGTAGGTACCTTCATGCATATCAATCAAAGTATCCCAAATTTCCTTTGCATTCTCAAGACGGGTCATTTTGTTGAATTCCTCGGGGCAGAATCCGTTCAAGATAATATCACAAGCTTGAGCATTGTATTGCAGCATCTTCAACTCTTCCGCGCTAGCCTCACAGTTCGGTTCTCTCCCATCAAAGAATTCACCTTGCAAGCCAATACACACAATAGCCCAAACGGCGGGGTTATGTCCAAGAATATGCATTTTCATCTTATGCTTCCAACTAGCAAAATTAGTACCATCAAAGTAAGGACATCTACGGTGGTAATTTCCCTCACTAGACGCCATACTCTCCTAGGTTGTGAAACCAAGGCTATGATCACCAAAGCAATGGAAATCAAGGCAAATGGAGACCAAAGCTCTGATACCACTTGTTGGATCAAAAGTATGTCTAGAGGGGGGTGATTAGACTACATGACTTAATAAAAATCTAGCCTTTTCCCAATTTTAAGTCTTGGCAGATTTTTGCAACTTAGCACAATACAAGTAATCAACCTAAACATGCAATTTTAAGAGTATAGCAGCGGAATGTAAAACAATTGCATATGAAGGTAAAGGGAGGAGTTTAGAGGGAGCAAACGCAATGTAGACATGGAGATTTTGGTGTGGTTCCGATAGGTGGTGCTATCGTACATCCATATTGATGGAGACTTCAACCCACGAAGGGTAACGGTTGCGCGAGTCCATGGAGGGCTCCACCCACGAAGGGTCCACGAAGAAGCAACCTTGTCTATCCCACCATGGCCATCGCCCACGAAGGACTTGCCTCACTAAGGTAGATCTTCACGAAGTAGGCGATCTCCTTGCCCGTACAAACTCCTTGGTTCAACTCCACAATCTTGACGGAGGCTCCCAAGTGACACCTAGCCAATCTAGGAGACACCACTCTCCCAAAGGTAATAGATGGTGTGTTGATGATGAACTCCTTGCTCTTGTGCTTCAAATGATAGTCTCCTCAACACTCGACTCTCTCTCATAGGATTTGATTTGGTGGAAAGATGATTTGAGTGGAAAGCAACTTGAGGAAGGCTAGAGATCAAGATTTATGAGGTTGGATTGGAATATCTTGACCTCAACACAAGTGTAGGTGGTTCTCTCTCAGAAAATGTATGTTGGAAGTGTAGGCATGTTCTGATGGCTCTCTCCACGAATGAAGAGTGGGTGGAGGGGTATATATAGCCTCCACACAAAATCTAACCGTTACACACAAATCACCAAACTTGGTGGGACCAAATCATATAACTTTGTCAGACCGATTTAGTTCAAAATGTGAACGTTAGGATTTTCGGTGGGACCGATATGTCAACTTAGTGGGACCGGTTCCATTAGGGTTAGGGCATAACGTAATCTCGGTGAGACCGATTACACAAACTCGGTGGGACCGATTTTGGTAATAGGCAAACAGAGAGTTAGTCAGGCAAACTCGGTGGGACCAATTCGCTCATCTCGGTTAGACCGAAATGTTACGAAGGGGAAACAGAGAGTTTGCATTGCAATCTCGGTGGGACCGATCACTCATCTCGGTTGGACCGAAACGTTACGAAGGGAAACATAGAGTTTGCAATCCCATCTCGTGAGACCTAGATCCCTATCGGTGAGACTGAAGTGACTAGGGTTTCTGGCAGTAGCTATGTCAAGTGAACTCGGTGGTGCTGGATAGAAGATTTTGGTGGGGCCGAGTTTGACTTTTAGTTTGGGACATATGTGGATATGAGAAAGTAGTTGAGGGTTTTTGGAGCATATCACTAAGAATTTTGAGCAAGCAACTCATTAAGCAACACCTTACCCCCTTTTATTAGTATTGGCTTTTCCTATGGACTCAATGTGATCTTGGATCACTAAAAGTAAAATGTAGAGTCTTGTGCTTTGAGCTTGAGTCAATCTTTTGTCCTTACCATTTTGAGGGGTCCACTTTCTAATCCATGCCATGCCAATCATTGAGCTTTTCCTAAAATATTTATCTTCAAGTAGCATTAGCTCAATGAGCTATATGTTGTTAGGAATTACCGAAACCACCCAGGGATAGTTGCACTTTCACGGGGTAATCGGCTATAATGTCCACTTCTATGACATCATAACTCGCTTGATAGAAAAACCCCTCCTTGAGATCTACAGATATGTCTGGATCCTCTTTGAATCCAGGATCCAGGTCCTGATTATGGTCCTCTGGCTGCGGGGCGGGGCTATAAATCTCTGCGATAGCTTTCCTCTATTCCTGTCAAGAAATGATGGGGTTAAGTTCAGCTGGGTATGACTCACGAGGAGCATTAAGTAAAATTACTGAGCGAAGGCTTACCCAACTGGGAGGATTGTACATGGAAAAGCCATCTCGGCACTTGAGGCGAGTGAATTCCTCTTTCTCCCCCTTAAATAGATCAGCCAACATGGCAGCCAAGGCGGCGAAGTTGTCCAGACCCTTACATCCGCATCATAATGCGTCATCTTCTCCATCTGGACCCTTACATCCGCATCATAAAGTCATCTGGATTGGAGTGGCTGAACCCCCCGCGTTATTGAAATCACCATTACCTCAATTATGGACAGTCCGGATTTGGCGAGTGTCTTTATCTTGTCCATTAGCATATGAACCTCCGCATAGTCTTCCTCCTTGAAACTTCGGGGGTGCCAGCTGTGGCGCTTCTTTAATGAAGCATTGGAAAATGCAGGTAGGCCTCGTCGGATTGGGTCAGATAGAACGACATCTTCAATATAAAACCACTCCGAGGCCCACTCTTCGGATGCCTTCTTTGGAGTGCCGGATAGGTATCCTATCCCGGCTATACGCCACACTTCGGCGCCACCCACCTCGAATATGGATCCCTTTTGGGAGCGAGGGACGAGGCAGAAAAGTTTCCTCCATAATTCAAAATGGGCCTCACAGCCTAGGAATAGCTCGCAAAGAGAGACGATGCCCATGATGTGCAGAATGCGGCATGGCGTAAGATTGTGCAGTTGGAGGCCATAGCACTCCAGGAGACCTCGGAGGAAAGGATGGATTGGAAATCCAACGCCTCTTAATAAAAAGGAAACAAAGCACACTCGCTCCCCTTCTGAAGGGTTTGGGAAATTTTCCGCCAGGGCTTCGCCAGTAAAGGAGGTTAATCCTGCCCGAACGGGGACTAGATCCGTTGGGGGAGATATCCCTGCATCTGGAGCTTGGTCAGCTGGGTGTGGGATACAGAACAACTCTCCCAATCGCCTTTTTGCCGACCGTGGGGGCGGGAAGAAGAACTGGGAGCGCTGGCCATGGTTGCGTGGTTTCTTGTGACAAGCTCTAAGGATTTTCCGCCTAGTGTGGAATGGCATCTGAGATTCAATCTCCTTAAATAGACGTCTTCCTTGCACGGCCCAGGTGTTATGTGTAAAAATGCTTGGACCCTTCGTATTTGTCTGACACGTGGGAGTTGGAGCGGCGATGGCACAAAAGCCGAAGGATATAACATTTAATGTAAAGCCAAATACCGAAGATGTACATCTGAATACCGTCCTTTGGTTTAGATGTTTGGAGATCTGCGGAGGAGGAACCCGCCTTGCAATGCCGAAGACAATTTGCGTGCCAAACACGTTGTCATTGAAGACTGGTTCGGGGGCTACTGAGGGAGTCCCAGATTACGAGGTCCTCGGGCGTCTGGGCTATGCAACATGGGCCGGACTAATGGGTCGTGAAGATACAAGATAGAAGACTTTCCCCCGTGTCCAGATGGGACTCTCCTTTGCGTGGAAGGCAAGCATGGCATGCGGATTGATGTCTACTACACAACCTTCTTCTTGTAGACGTTGTTGGGCCTCCAAGTGCAGAGGGTTGTAGGACAGTAGCAAATTTCCCTCAAGTGGATGACCAAAGGTTTATCAATCCGTAGGAGGCGTAGGATGAAGATGGTCTCTCTCAAGCAACCCTGCAACCAAATAACAAAGGGTCTCTTGTGTCCCCAACACACCCAATACAATGGTAAATTGTATAGGTGCACTAGTTCGGCGAAGATATGGTGATACAAGTGGTATATGGATAATAGATATGGGTATTTGTAATCTGAAATAATAAAAACAGCAAGGTAACGAATGATAAAAGTGAGCGTAAACGGTATTGCAATGCGTGGAAATAAGGCCTAGGGTTCATACTTTCGCTAGTGTAAGTTCCCTCAACAATACTAACATTATTGGATCATAAAACTATCCCTCAACATGCAAAAAAGAGTCACTCCAAAGTCACTAATAGCGGAGAACGAACGAAGAGATTATGGTAGGGTACGAAAACACCTCAAAGTTATTCTTTCCAATCAATACGTTGGGCTATTCCTATAAGTGTCACAAACAGCCCTAGACTTCGTACTAGAATAACACCTTAAGACACAAATCAACCAAAACCCTAATGTCACCTAGATACTCCAATGTCACCTCAAGTATCCATGGGTATGATTATACGATATGCATCACACAATCTCAGATTCATCTATTCAACCAACACAAAGGACCTCAAAGAGTGCCCCAAAGTTCCTACCGGAGAATCACGACGAAAACGTGTGCCAACCCCTATGCATAGGTTCCCAATGTCATGAAACCCTCAAGTTGATCACCAAGACATACATCAAGTGTTATCAAATCTTTAAAGACTCAATCCGATAAGATTACTTCAAAGGGGAAACTCAATTCATTACAAGAGAGAAGAGGGGGAGGAGAAACATCGGATCCAACTATAATAGCAAAGCTTGTGATACATCAAGATCGTATCGTCTCAAGAACACGAGAGAGAGAGAGAGAGAGAGATCAAACACATAGCTACTGGTATATACCCTCAGCCCCGAGGGAGAACTACTCCCTCCTCGTCATGGAGAGCGCCGGGATGACGAAGATGGCAACGGAGAAGGATTTCCCCCTCTGGCAGGGTGCCGGAACGGGTCTAGATTGGTTTTTGGTGGCTACGGAGGCTTCTGGCGGCGGAATTCCCGATCTAATCTCCGTTCTGGAAGTTTTAGGGTATATGGAGTTATATAGGCAGAAGAAGCACGTCAGGGGAGCCACGGGGGCCCCACAAGGCACGGGCGCGCTCCTGTATCTTCTGACATGGGGTCCAAGTCCATCAGGTGTGTTTCCTTCCAAAAATAACTTCTCCAGTTGATTTCGTTCCGTTTCAACTCCGTCTGATATTCCTTTTCTTCGAAACACTGAAATAGGCGTAAAACAGCAAATCTGGGCTGGGCCTCTGGTTAATAGGTTGGTCCCAAAAATGATATAAAAGTGTATAATAAAGCCCATAAACATTCAAAACAGTAGATAATATAGCATGGAGCAATCAAAAATTATAGATACCTTGGAGACGTATCAAGCATCCCCAAGCTTAATTCCTGCTCGTCCTCGTGTAGGTAAATGATAAAAAGATAATTTTTGATGTGGAATGCTAGTTGGCATAATTTCAATGTAATTCTTCTTAATTGTGGCATGAATATTCAGATCCATAAGATTCAAGACAAAACTTCATATTGACATAATAATAATAATACTTCAAGCATACTAACAAAGCAATCATGTCTTCTCAAAATAACCTGGCCAAAGAAAGTTATCCCTACAAAATCATATAGTCTGGCTATGCTCTATATTCACCACACAAAATATTTAGATCATGCACAACCCCGATGACAAGCCAAGCAATTGTTTCATACTTTTGATGTTCTCAACCTTTTTCAATCTTCACGCAATACATGAGCGTGAGCCATGGACATAGCACTATAGGTGGAATAGAATGGTGGTTGTGGAGAAGACAAAAAGGGAGAAGATAGTCTCACATCAACTAGGCGTATTAACAGGCTATGGAGATGCCCATCAATAGATATCAATGTGAGTGAGTAGAGATTGCCATGCAACGGATGCACTAGAGCTATAAGTATATGAAAGTTCAACAAAATAAACTAGTGGGTGTGCATCCAACTTGCTTGCTCACGAAGACCTAGGGCATTTTGAGGAAGCCCATCATTGGAATATACAAGCCAAGTTCTATAATGAAAGATTCCCACTAGTATATGAAAGTGACAACATAGGAGACTCTCTATCATGAGGATCATGGTGCTACTTTGAAGCACAAGTGTGGTAAAAGGATAGTAGCATTACCCCTTCTATCTTTTTCTCTCATTTTTTTATTTTTTTAATATTTGTTTTTATTTGGGCCTTCTCTCTTTTTTATGGCCTCTTTTTCTTTCTCTTTTTTTATTTGGGCTTCTTTGGCCTCTTTTATTTATTTTCGCCCGGAGTCTCATCCCGACTTATGGGGGAATCATAGTCTCCATCATCCTTTCCTCACTGGGACAATGCTCTAATAATGATGATCATCACACTTTTATTTTTCTTACAACTCAACAATTACAACTTGATACTCAGAACAAAATATGACTCTATATGAATGCCTCCGGCGGTGTACCGGGATGTGCAATGACTCATGAGTGACATGTATGAAAGAATTATGAACAGTGGCTTTGCCAAAAATACGATGTCAACTACATGATCATGCTAAGCAATATGACAATGATGGAGTGTGTCATAATAATGGAACGGTGGAAAGTTGCATGGCAATATATCTAAGAATGGCTATGGAAATGCCATAATAGGTAGGTATGATGGCTGTTTTGAGGAAGGTATATGGTGGGTGCATGATACCGGCGAAAGGTGCACGGTATTAGAGAGGCTAGCAAAGGTGGAAGGGTGAGAGCGCGTATAATCCATGGACTCAACATTAGTAATAAAGAACTCACATACTTATTGCAAAAATCTATTAGTTATCAAAACAAAGTACTACGCGCATGCTCCTAGGGGGATAGATTGGTAGGAAAAGACCATCGCTCGTCCCCGACCGCCACTCATAAGGAAGACAATCAATAAATAAATCATGCTCCGACTTCATCACATAACGGTTCACCATACGTGCATGCTACGGGAATCACAAACTTCAACACAAGTATTTCCCAAATTCACAACTACTCAACTAGCATGACTTTAATATCACCATCTCCATATCTCAAAACAATCATCAAGCATCAAACTTCTCTTAGTATTCAACACATTCATAAGATAATTTTATTATTCTTGAATACCTAGCATATTAGGATTTTAAGCAAATTACCATGCTATTTAAGACTCCCAAAATAATCTAAGTGAAACATGTGAGTTCATCTATTTCTATAAAACAAATCCACCACCGTGCTCTAAAATATATAAGTGAAGCACTAGAGCAAATGACAAACTACTCCGAAAGATATAAGCGAAGATCAATGAGTAGTCTAATAATTATGCAACTATATGAAGACTCTCTAACATTTATTAATTTCAGATCATGGTATTTTATTCAAACAGCAAGCAAAGCGAAAGAAAATGACATTCTAAGAATGGCAAACATCATGTGAATAAGCAAAAACTTAGGATCAACCGAAACTAACCGATAATTGTTGAAGAAGAATGGTGGGATGCCAACCGGGGCATCCCCAAGCTTAGATGCTTGATACTTCTTGAAATATTATCTTGGGGTGCCTTGGGCATCCCCAAGCTTGAGATTTTGTGTCTTCTTAATTCCTCTCAGATCAAGGTCTCCCTAAATCTCAAAAGCTTCATCCACACAAAACTCAACAAGGACTCGTGAGATAAGTTAGTATAAACAATTGCGAAAAACTTATCATACTCTACTGTAGCAAATCACTAAAATTATTATTCAACATTGCATACTAAATGCCTCTGCATATTTAATAGTCCTATCCTCAAATAGAATCATTAAAGCAACAAACATATGCAAACAATGCAAACATAACAGCAATCTGCCTAAACAGGATAGTCTGTAAAGAATGCTGCAGCATCCATACTTCCCTAGCTCCAAAAATTATGAAACAAAATTCCCACTGTAGTAAATTTATCAGAGCTTAATATTAAAAAGGTTTCAACATTTTATCACATTCTGACTTTTCTAGGGAATTATTGCAACAGAGGTAAACTTTCTGTTTTCAAACAGCAACATGTATACTTGTAACATAGGCATAGTAAAGGCTATCAATGCCACTTTTATTGAAATAAAAGATGCAAAACATTATTATAAATAACAGAAAGCAAATCCTAACAAAATAGATTGACGCTCCAAGCAAAACACATATCATGTGGTGAATAAAAATATAGCTCCAAGTAAAGTTACCGATGAACGAAGACGAAAGAGGGGATGCCTTCCGGGGCATCCCCAAGCTTAAGCTCTTGGCTATCCTTGAATATTACCTTGGGGGTGCCATGGGAATCCCCAAGATTAGGCTCTTGCCACTCCTTGTTCCATAATCCATCAAATCCATACCCAAAACTTGAAAACTTCACAACACAAAACTTAAGGCAGAAAACTCGTGAGCTCCCTTAGCGAAAGAAAACAAAACACCACTTCAAGGTACTGTGATGAACTAATTATTTATTTATATTGGTGTTAAACCTACTGTATTCCAACTTCTCTATGTTTTATAAACTATTTTACTAGCCATAGATTCATCAAAATAAGTAAGCAACACATGAAAAACAGAATCTGTCAAAAACAGAACAGTCTGTAGTAATCTGGATAAAATGTATACTTCTGGAACTCATAAAATTCTCAAATAAATTTATTGACCTGAGTAATTTCTCTATTAATCATCTTCAAAAATAATTAACTAAATATCACTCTCCAAGTAAAAATGGCAGCAATTCTCGTGAGCGCTAAAGTTTTTGTTTTTTACAGCATGATCGCAAAGACTTTCCCCGAGTCTTCCCAAAGGTTCTACTTGGCACAATCACTAATTAAAACATAAATCCACATCTAAACAAAGGCTAGATGAATTATTTATTACTAAACAGGAACAAAAAGCAAGGAACAAAAATAAAGTTGGGTTGCCTCCCAACAAGCGTTATCGTTTAACGCCCCTAGCTAGGCATGATGATTTCAATGATGCTCATATAAAAGATAAGAATTGTAACATAAAGAGAGCATCATGAAGAATATGATTAACACATTTAAGTCTAACATACTTCCTATGCATAGGGATTTTTTGAACAAACAACTTATGGGAGAAATAATCAACTTGCATAGGAAGGTAAAACAAGCATAACTTCAGAACGTTAAGCACATAGAGAGGAAACTTGATATTATTGCAATTCCTAAAAGCATATGTTCCTCCCTCATAATAATTTTCAGTAGCATCATGAATGAATTCAACAATATAACCAGCACCTAAATCATTCTTTTCATGATCTACAAGCATAGAAATTTTACTACTCTCCACATAAGCAAGATTCTTCTCATGAATAATAGTGGGAGCAAACTCAACAAAATAATTATCATGTGATTGAAAATTGAAATCAAGATGACAAGTTTCATTGTTATTATTATTATTTAAATCATACGTGTCATCACAGTAATCATCATAGATAGGAGGCATGCTTTCATCATAATAAATTTGCTCATCAAAACTTGGGGGACAAAAAATATCATCTTCATCAAACATAGCTTCCCCAATCTTGTGGCTTTGCATATCATTAGCATCATAGATATTCAAAGAACTCATACTAACAACATTGCAATCATGCTCATCATTCAAATATTTAGTGCCAAACATTTTATATATTTCTTCTTCTACCACTTGAGCACAATTATCCTTTCCATCATACTCACGAAAGATATTAAAAAGGTGAAGCGTATGAGACAAACTTAATTCCAGTTTTTTGTAATTTTCTTTTATAAACTAAACTAGTGATAAAACAAGAAACTAAAAGACTCGATTGCAAGATCTAAAGATATACCTTCAAGCACTCACCTCCCCGGCAACGGCGCCAGAAAAGAGCTTGATGTCTACTACACAACCTTCTTCTTGTAGACGTTGTTGGGCCTCCAAGTTCAGAGCTTTGTAGGACAGTTGCAAATTTCCCTCAAGTGGATGACCTAAGGTTTATCAACACGTAGAAGGCGTAGGATGAATATGGTCTCTCTCAAGCAACCCTGCAACCAAATAACAAAGAGTCTCTTGTGTCCCCAACACCCCAATACAATGGTAAATTTTATAGGTGCACTAGTTCGGCGAAGAGATGGTGATACAAGTGGTATATGGATAATAGATATGTGTATTTGTAATCTGAAATAATAAAAAAGCGAGGTAACAAATGATAAAAATGAGTGTAAACGGTATTGCAATGCGTGGAAATAAGGCCTAGGGTTCATACTTTCGCTAGTGTAAGTTCCCTCAACAATACTAACATAATTGGATCATAAAACTATCCCTCAACATGCAACAAAGAGTCACTCCAAAGTCACCAATAGCAGAGAACGAATGAAGAGATTATGGTAGGGTACGAAACCACCTCAAAGTTATTCTTTCCAATCAACCCGTTGGGCTATTCCTATAAGTGTCACAAACAGCCCTAGACTTCATACTAGAATAACACGTTAAGACACAAATCAACCAAAACCCTAATGTCACCTAGATACTCCAATGTCACCTCAAGTATCCATGGGTATGATTATACGATATACATCACACAATCTCAGATTCATCTATTCAACCAACACAAAAGACCTCAAAGAGTGCCCGAAAGTTCCTACCGGAGAATCACGACGAAAACGTGTGCCAACCCCTATGCATAGGTTCCCAATGTCAAGAAACCCGCAAGTTGATCACCAAGACATACATCAAGTGTTCTTAAATCTTTAAAGACTCAATCCGATAAGATTACTTCAAAGGGGAAACTCAATTCATTACAAGAGAGAAGAGTGGGAGGAGAAACATAGGATCCAACTATAATAGCAAAGCTTGCGATACATCAAGATCGTATCGTCTCAAGGACACGAGGGAGAGAGAGAGAGATCAAACACATAGCTACTGGTACATACCCTCAGCCCCGAGGGAGAACTACTCCCTCCTCATCATGGAGAGCGCCGGGATGATGAAGATGGCCACCAGAGAAGGATTGCCCCTCCGGCAGGGTGCCGGAACGGGTCTAGATTGGTTTTTGATGGCTATGGAGGCTTCTGGTGGCGGAACTCCCGATCTAATCTCCGTTCTAGAAGTTTTAGGGTATATGGAGTTATATAGGTAGAAGAAGCACGTCAGGGGAGCCACGGGGGCCCCACGAGGCAGGGGCGTGCCCCCCACCCTCGTGGGCAGCTCCCGTATCTTCTGACGTGGGGTCCAAGTCCATCAGGTGTGTTTCCTTCCAAAAATAACTTCTCCAGTTGATTTCGTTCCGTTTCGACTCCGCCTGATATTCCTTTTCTTCGAAACACTAAAATAGGCGTAAAACAGCAAATCTGGGTTGGGCCTCCGGTTAATAGGTTAGTCCCAAAAATGATATAAAAGTGTATAATAAAGCCCATAAACATTCAAAACAGTAGATAATATAGCATGGACCAATTAAAAATTATAGATACGTTGGAGACGTATCACGGATATGAATATTCCTTTCTCTGTAAACCGACTATGTACAACCCTAGCCCCCTCCGGTGTCTATATAAACTAGAGGGTTTAGTCCATAGAGGTGATCATAATCATATAGGCTAGACATCTAGGGTTTAGCCATCATGATCTTGTGGTAGATCCACTGTTGTAACCCCTATACTCATCAAAGTCAATCAAACCGGACGTAGGGTATTACCTCCATCAAGAGGGCCCGTGTAAGTGCATCTAGTGCCCCTTAGTGATTTTGGTGTATTGAAGACTTATAGGTTAAGGGACTAATGGGTTTGTGAGTGTACACAGGTCTACAAGTCTATGAGCAGTTTGATATTTACAGAGAAAGTCGACCCCTAAAAATGAAGTTCTTCGACTGAAGACTTTAGATTTCTGAAGACTTTCTAAAGACTTTGAAAGTGAAGAAATTGGTGTGACCATGAAGACTTGGTATTCATTCAAGGAACATGAAGCGTGAAGACTTTTGTTTTTGTAGTTTCTTTTTCTCTTTCTTGAGTCATAGGAAACACCGAACTATTAAAGGGGATCGAGGAAATACTAAGGAAAAGTTTCCAGGTGATGATCAACTCAAAATCCTACACCTACCAATCCCTTCGAGTGAAGCCATTGGAAATCTCATGCAGTTCAGTCAATTTCTTCAGTGACAGAGATGAATCTCTTCTGTTCTCTGATAAATTTGTTCTAACTGAGGAGTTAGGAATTTGCCAGTAAAGATTGCCTACAAGTGAGGAACATGATAGCCCTGAGGAATTTGATAGTCAAATTTCCGACCGTTGTTGTGCTACGTGCCAGCTGTCCCAAAATATCTCCCCACCTAACGGTCATATCATTTAAGGGCATTTATGTCTTATCATGTTGGGCTGCTCCCTAGGCAATAAATAGCCGCCCCCCTACGACCACTAGCTGGTTGGCCGCTCCGAGAGAAACTGACACTTTTCATTTGAGAGCATCCCATCCTCCGAGGACTTTGAGCGAATATTATCAAGTGAGGAAAACCCAAACCCAAACACCTACAAACCCAAAGTGATTGAGCATCACTGAAGAGATTGATCCTGCGTGGATCCGACGCTTGTTACCTTTGAAGACTATGCATCTTCCAGACGGTTAGGCGTCATGGTCTAGAGCATCCAAGAGGAAATTGCGGATCGCCGAGTGACCGAGTTTGTGAAGGTTTGGAAGTCACATGAAGACTTACCACGAGTGATTGGGCGAGGTCTGTGTGACCTTAGCTCAAGGGGAATACGGTGAGGACTAAGTGTCCTGAGTTGCGTGTTTAGGACTGGGTGTCCGGGACTGTGTCTCCTCAGGTTTGAATACCTAGCCGCCCTAACCAGACGTACAACTGTCACAGTAGTTGGAACTGGTCTACCAAATCATTGTCTTCACCAAGCCTATTGGTTCTATTTCCTCAACCCTTCCATTTCCTCATTTCTGTGTTGTGTGCTTGTTCATATCTATTCCAAGACTCTGACTGAAGACTTTCTCAATTTCCTCAGTTCAATTTCTTCAGTCTGTTTGTCTTCATCATGTTTTATCCTGTGTTTACGCTTTCTGTACTCTGCGTCTTTTTTTCATTTCATCATGATATCCATGTTTGTGTTATGTCATGTATGCATCTGACTACTTATTCTGCTGTAAGTAGTTTTTCGCTTAGGAATTTCCTCACCCTGAAATTCCTCAGTGAAGAATTTATAAAAATCGCCTATTCACCCCACCCATCTAGTCGACTTAACACACTTTCAATTGGTATCATAGCAAGGTACTCCCCTGTTCTGTGTGATTTTTGTTTAACCGCCTGGAGTTTTAGTTATGTCGACCGCAGGAATGAAGACTATGACATGCCCCATCTTCGACGGTCATGATTATCCCAGGTGGAAGGCCATGATGAAGAAGCGCCTCATGGTGATGAACAGCGAACTCTGGACCGTCACCGAGATAGGTCTTACTGACCTATGCAAGATGGCGGAGGCTGATGATATTTGCAAATACACGCTACTCAACCTCACGGTGAAGGACATCATCTGCTCCGGCTTGTCACAAAATCAGTTCAGGAACGTTATGCATCTCTGTCATGTGAAGCTCATCTGGGACCGACTCTCTGAGGTCTATGAAGGCCATCGATCTCACCATGAACCCTGGTTTGAGGACTTCATGGAATCGTGCAAGACTATGACTTTCAATCCAGAATCATCATCCTCTCCACCATGCCTTATGGAAAAATGTGCCAAGCTAACTGAATGCTACTTATCTGAGTCCAGTGATGATGAATCTAGTGATGAATTTGGACCCAGTTATGTCAAACTTGCTTCCCTTGCCACTAAACAACAAAGAGCTTTGGAAAAAGTTCAAAACATGCTAGATGAGAGCGACGATATGTTGGGTGAAGAAATGGATCATTCTAAAGCTTTGGCTAAAATTCTTCAGGGACTCCAGTACAAGTTTGATAACCTTCAGAGTCATCATAACACTCTCTTATCTGATCATGAGAAGCTTTCTTATGAATTTCTTCAAAGAAAGCAAGATCTTGAGCAGTTAAGAGTGAGTTATGAAGATCTTCAGAAGGAGCGTGATTCATTACTTGCTCAACAAATCGGCGCTACTCAGGAAGAATTTATTCCTCCATGTTTGAAGTGCATTGAACGTGAATCTGCTAATTCTTCACCTGAATGCTCAAATGCTTCCATTGCTGCAAATCCTTTAACTATCTCTACTATCACTAATTCCTCATCTGAGGACATTGCTAGTATCACTGATGATGCAGGGCTGAAGGAATTGTATATGACAGGCATGTACAAAAGCCTCAAAGGGCATCAGGCTCTTTGTGATGTGCTTAAAAAGCAGATCCTCAACAGGAAACCTAGGAGAGTGAAGTCTATTTTAAACCTTGATTTTATACATGCAGTCAAAACTGAACCCTAACTTCTCAATCCCTGAAATCGGTACCCTGTACTTGTCAATCCCGATTAATCTCAACCCTGAACCCGTTCAAACCAGTTTGGCATGGTAGGAAAGAACGATCCCGGTCGGGATCACACACTACTCTCACTGACTACACAGGTCCACCTGTCCTGTTCAGCTTCTATCTCATGTCCATCTTCTATCCGTCCCTCTCTCTCTCCCCAAGAACGCGTACCTCGGACTGATGCAGTAGGCACCCAGCTAGGCAATGGTTGGTGCGAGTTGACCGGTCAACGCTTCGGCGCGGGCCCAAGGGTGGGGCTTCGGGTCGCTGGCGATGACGACAACAACGATCGACAGCCTCGTGGTCCGAGCGGGTGGTGGTGGCAAGGCTCGACAGAGCTCGCCGAAGTAGCGTTTCCTTGAAATTGAGACGAGCATGAGGTTAAGCCGAGGGATTTGAAGACTTAGGGTAGAGGAAGTGGAGTCTGGAGGATGGTCTGCGTTGCCTGTCCACGGTGCACCATCGACGGGACGGTGGGCAACCGCTGGCGAGCACCATGCCAGCAGCACAGCAACGACTACCGTGGCGTGTGGGGATAGCAGAGAAGCATGGACATCCTGGTGTGTATCATGGGAAAGAAAATTGAGAGGCATGACCGCATGGGCGCCAGTCTTGTCGCCGTCCATGCAGCGTGTGTTCTGCATGGCGAGCTCTCGCGACGGAGCAAGCAACTGCCTAGTTCGAGCAGTGGGGGAAGAGATCGAGGTATAAGGAGCGATTATAGAGATCATCCAAGGACACGGTAAGCCATAGGGGCGGGCGGAGTGAGCTCGGAGGCGAGGTGAGCTGCTGAGGAGTGCATGCACACTACAACTGTTCGACATAATGGTAGTCGCTCGGCATGGCATACGATGACAGCACGGTTGCACCTCACTACCATAGAGTGGCACGTGACCACATCGTGGTGCAAGTTTCTGGTCTGACTCATGGCGCCAGAGAGGTAGCTCTGATTTGGTTGTCAGCACGTCAGCGACGGCGTTGTGCCTGAAAAGCTGCTGGTGCGCACCGTTCCGAAGTGGACGATGAGGTGCACGGTGTCACGCTCAGCGACCTCGCCGCGTACTACTGTTGGCCGGTGACCATCGTCGTCATCCTCACCCACGCGTCGTGCCTGGACAAGTCGGAGGCCCTAGAGCCATCGTGTGATTCGAGGCTAGCTAGCTGCCGTCCATTGATATGCCTACTGATCGATCTTGCTACTAGTGTATAGTACAGTGTTGAATCGATTGGATTAGGCCGACTTACATGCATGAATGGCGATCCATGCGGTCGCTGCCTTGCATGCTCGTGAGTACGACTCTCAAGGCGGAGGGTGTGCCGTGGAGCGCCATTGCGAGCAGGCGGGCGAATGAGGCTGTGGAGGTATATGATGAGAAAAATATGACATGTTGAGAAAAATATGACATGTGGGACAGGGATGTAAGTGACAGTAGGTTCTGATCCTAGCCGGGTTGGATATTTTCCAGGTGCTCCAAACAGCTTAAGGGTTAATATTGACCGGGATCACAGAGTATAGGGTGCCGATTTCAGGGATTCGAAGGTCAGGGTTTAATTGCGACGAGCCACACGAGTTCAAGGTTTTTTTCAGACTTCACTCACCCTAGGAAAGAGGGTATTGCCTTCAAGAGGAAATTCAATGCTGATGGGACCTACTAGAAACCTGAACAGTATCCCAAAACCTCATGGGTTGCTGCAAAGGGACCTTCAGTGGATCCATCTACGTTATCTGGTTTTACATGTGAATCTTCATATTATTCTAATGAGTCATTTGACTCCAACTATAAACTGTTCAAAATCAGAATGGTGAAGTATTTGCTAGATATGTTGGCACCAACTACAGGAACGGTTCTCCTATGAAGAAAATCTGGGTTCCCAAAAGGTGCCTTGAAAATCTTAAGGTGAATGTCATCATGACACCACCTGTGAAGAATAGGAACCCCAGATCAAATTCTTCGTATGGACCAAATTCTTCATATGGATCCAAGTCCTCATATGCACCAAATTCCTTACGTGGATCAAATTCCTCAAAAGGATCAAAGTCTTCATATGAACATCATCGTGCTAACCCTTCTGTTTTGCAGGGAAGATCTAAGGATTGTGGATATGTGCATTATTCTTCAAATCATTATGTTCATAAGTCCTCGAAGAATGTCTCTACTTACTCTTATGCTTACCCTAACCTTTCTTATGTGAAATGAAGTGGATTGGCATCTATGCCACCTTTCTCTTATGGAGCTCGCAGAATGATGCACTCTTTGCCACCCCTTCAGATGTGGGTGGTGAAGAAAAAGAACTAATCTCTTATGCAGGGTCAGGTCTCCAGACGAACTTAAATGCCTGAAGAATTTGCTGGAGACCTGAATATGCTTGAAAGGACACAAGATAATCATGAAGAAATGAATTCTCATGTCTCACGTCCTCATACTGCTTTATTGCTACCTCTTGAGCACTGCGTTGGTTTTCCGTTGAAGAGGAAAGGGTGATGCAGTAGAGCAGCATAAGTATTTCCCTCAATTTTTGAGAACCAATGTATCAATCCAGTAGGAGGCCACGCACCAGTCCCTCGCACCTACACAAACAAATAAACTCCTCGCAACCAACATGATAAAGGGGTTGTCAATCCCTTCACGGTCACCTACGAGAGTCAGATCTGATAGATATGATAAGATAATATTTTTGGTATTTTTATGATAAAGAGAAATAAAGATGCAAGTAAAATAAATGGCAAAGGAAATAAATATGTATTGGAAGATTAATATGATGGAAAATAGACCCGGGGGGGCATAGGTTTCACTAGAGGCTTCTCTCGAGAGCATAATTATTACGGTGGGTGAACAAATTACTGTTAAGCAATTGACTGAATTGAGCATAGTTATGAGAATATCTAGGTATGATCATGTATATAGGCATCACGTCCGAGACAAGTAGACCGACTCCTGCCTGCATCTACTACTATTACTTCACACATCGACCGCTATCCAGCATGAATCTAGAGTATTAAGTTCAAGAGAACAAAGTAACGCTTTAAGCAAGATGACATGATGTAGAGGGATAAACTCATGCAATATAATATAAACCCCATCTTGTTATCCTCGATGGCAACAATACAATACGTAACTTGCTTCCCCTACTGTCACTGGGAAAGGACACCGCAAGATTGAACCCAAAGCTAAGCACTTCTCCCATTGCAAGAAATATCAATCTAGTAGGCCAAACCAAACTGATAATTCGAAGATACTTGCAAAGATAACCAATCATACATAAAAGAGTTCAGAGAAGATTCAAATATTGTTCATAGATAAACTTGATCATAAACCCACAATTCATCGATCTCAACAAACACACCGCAAAAGAAGATTACATCGAATAGATCTCCACAAGAGAGGGGGAGAACTTTGTATTGAGATCCAGAAAGAGAGAAGAAGCCATCTAGCTAATAACTATGGACTGTAGGTATGAAGTAAACTACTCACACTTCATCGAAGAGGCTATGGTGTTGATGTAGAAGCCCTCCGTGATCGATACCCCCTCCGGTGGAGCTCCAAAAAAGGCCCCAAGATGGGATCTCGTGGATACAGAAAGTTACGGCGGTGGAATTAGGGTTTTGGATCCGTATCTAGTAGTTTGGGGGTAAGTAGGTATATATAGGAGGAAGGAGTACATCGGTGGAGCAACATGGGCCCCACGAGGGTGGAGGGTGTGCCTGGGGGGTATCTATGCCCCCTACCTCGTGCCTTCCTCGTTGATTGCTTAACGTAGGGTCCAAGTCCTCTGGATCATGTTCATTCCAAAAATCACGTTCCCAAAGGTTTCATTCCGTTTGGACTCCATTTGATATTCTTTTTCTGCAAAACCCTAAAATATGCAAAAAACAGCAATTCTGGGGCTGGGTCTCCAGTTAATAGGTTAGTCCCAAAAATAATATAAAAGTGTATAATAAAGCCCAATAATGTCCAAAATAGGATATAATAAAGCATGGAACAATAAAAAATTATAGATACGTTGGAGACGTATCAAGCATCCCCAAGCTTAATTCCTGCTCGTCCTCGAGTAGGTAAATGATAAAAACAGAATTTTTGATGTGGAATGCTACTTGGCATAATTTCAATGTAATTCTCTTAATTGTGGTATGAATATTCAGATCCGAAAGATTCAAGACAAAAGTTTAATATTGACATAGAAATAATAATATTTCAAGCATACTAACTAAGCAATTATGTCTCTTCAAAATAACATGGCCAAAGAAAGTTATCCATACAAAATCATATAGTCTGGCTATGCTCCATCATCACCACATAAAGTATTCAAATCATGCACAACCCCGATGACAAGCCAAGAAATTGTTTCATACTTTTGGTGTTCTCAAACTTTTTCAATCTTCACGCAATATATGAGCGTGAGCCATGGGCATAGCACTATAGGTGGAATAGAATGGTGGTTGTGGAGAAGACAAAAAGGGAGAAGATAGTCTCACATCAACTAGGCGTATCAACGGGCTATGGAGATGCCCATCAATAGATATTGAAAGTGCGTTATATCGACTAGAGGGGGGTGAATAGGCGATTTTTATGAAAGTCTTCAAAACTTGGGAGTTATGAAGACAAACAGTGAAGATTATGCCTATTACTATGCAGCGGAAGTTAGATTACACTATGCCAGCCATGGTCATGTATTCAATAGAGTGAAAGCACAGTGACAAACAGCTTCAGTGTAATAAGGATCAAGTAGGAAGAAGTTATGAAGCCAAGCAGATCATGCATTCACGTTGTGAAGACAAATGATAAAGCAAGCACGCAATGACTTCACAATGAGTAACAGCAAGAGAAGGAAGTGAAGATGAAACCAGTGACTCGTTGAAGACAATGATATGTTGGACCAGTTCCAGTTGCTGTGACAACTGTACGTCTGGTTGGAGCGGCTAGGTATTTAAACCTTTGGACACACAGTCCCGGACACCCAGTCCTGAACACACAGTTCAGGACACCAAGTCCTCACCGTAATCTCCTTGAGGTAAGGTCACTTAGTCCTCGCCCAATCACTCTGGTAAGTCTTCAAGGTAGACTCCCAAACCTTCACAGACTTCGTTCACTGGCAATCCACAATGTCTCTTGGATGCTCTGAACGCGACGCCTAACCGTCTGGAGGATTCACAGTCCTCAAGTGTAATAAGTCTTCAGATCACACAGACAAGAAGACTTAAGTGATGCCCAATTTACTCTGGCTCTGGGTGGTTAGGGCTTTTCTCCTCACTAGGAATTTTCTCTCAAAGGCTTCGAGGTGGGTTGCTCTCAAACGACAAAAGCCGTGCACTGAAATATGAGCAGCCGACTGTTTATGGTTGTGGGGGTGGGCTATTTATAGCCACTTGGCAACCCGACCTGATTTGTTCGAAATGACCCTGGGTCACTAAGGAACTGACACGTGTCTCAATGGTCAGATTTCAAACTCTCATGGCAACTTTACTTGGGCTACAAGCAAAGCTGACTTGTCCGGCTCTGGACAAGATTTGCTCTCATTGTCTTCAGTCGAAGACATAGGTTTTTGATTTAGGCATCACTTAAGTCATTCTGACTTTTTCTCCTGGACCCCACTTAACAGTACGGTGGTTCCTATGACTCAACAAAAATAAAAAGAACTACGAAAGATCTAAGTCTTCGAGTTCCATAGGCTTCATAACGTGTCTTCTGTTGTCATAGTCTTCAATGTGAATATCTTCATATACCACCTTTGACTTCAATGTCTTCATTCATTTTTAGGGGTCATCTCTGGTAGTAAACCGAATCAATGAGGGACTTCTACCTGTGTTTTCCTGCAATTCTCACAAACACATTAGTCCCTCAACTAGGTTTGTCGTCAATACTCCAAAACCAACTAGGGGTGGCACTAGATGCACTTACAGATATCAATGTGAGTGAGTAGGGATTGACATGCAACGGATGCACTAGAGCTATAAGTATATGAAAGCTCAACAAAAAGAAACTAAGTGGGTGTGCATCCAACTTGCTTGCTCAGGAAGACCTAGGGCATTTTGAGGAAGCCCATCGTTGGAATATACAAGCCAAGTTCTATAATGAAAAATTCCCACTAGTATATGAAAGTGATAACATAGGAGACTCTCTATCATGAAGATCACGGTGCTACTTTGAAGCACAAGTGTGGAAAAGAAGATAGTAGTATTGCCCCTTTTTATTTATTCTCTTTTTGGCCTTCTTTTTTTATTTGGCCTTTCTCTTTTTTGGGGGACAATACTCTATGAATGATGATCATCACACTTCTATTTATTGACAACTCAATGATTACAACTCGATACTGGAATAAAGTATGACTCTATATGAATGCATGCGACGGTGTACCGGGATAGCAATGATGCATGAGTGACTTATATGAAAGAATTATGAATGGTGGCTTTGCCACAACTAAAATATCAACTACATGATCATGCGAAGCAATATGACAATGATGGAGCATGTCATAGTAAACGGGACGGTGGAAAGTTGCATGGCAATATATCTCGGAATGGCTATGGAAATGCCATGATAGGTAGGTATGGTGGCTGTTTTGAAGAAGGTATATGGTGGGTGTATGATACCGGCGAAAGGTGTGCGGTATTAGAGAGGCTAGCAATGGTGGAAGGGTGAGAGTGCGTATAATCCATGGACTCAACATTAGTCATAAAGAAATCACATACTTATTGCAAAAATCTATTAGTTATCGAAGCAAAGTACTACACGCATGCTCCTAGGGGGGTAGATTGGTAGGAAAAGACCATCGCTCGTCCCCGACCGCCACTCATAAGGAGGACAATCAATAAATACATCATGCTCCGACTTCTTAACATAACGGTTCACCATACGTGCATGCTACAGGAATCACAAACTTCAACACAAGAATTTCTCAAATTCACAACTACTCAACTAGCACGACTCTAATATCACCATCTCCATATCTCAAAACAATTATCAAGTTTCAAACTTCTCATAGTATTCAACACACTCATAAGAAAATTTTATTATTAATCTTGAATGCCTAACATAATTAAATAAAATTACCATGCTGTTTTGTAGCATTCTCAAAATAATCTAAGTGAAGCATGAGAGAACAATGGTTTCTATAAAACAAATCTACCAACGTGCTCTAAAAGATGTAAGTGAAGCACTAGAGCAAAAACTATATAACTCAAATGATATAAGTGAAGCACATAGAGTATTCTAACAATTTCTGAATCATGAGTGTCTCTCTCAAAAAGGTGTTTGCAGCAAGGATGATTGTGGAAAACTAACAAATAAAGACTCAAATAATACAAGACGCTCCAAGCAAAACACATATCATGTGGTAAATAAAAATATAGCTCCAAGTAAAGTTACCGATAGAAGTAGACGAAAGAGGGGATGCCTTCTGGGGCATCCCCAAGCTTTGGCTTTTAGGTTTTCTTACATTATCTTGGGGGTGCCATGGGCATCCCCAAGCTTAGGCTCTTGCCACTCCTTGTTCCATAATCCATCAAATCTTTACCCAAAACTTGAAAACTTCACAACACAAAACTTAAAGTAGAAAATCTCGTGAGCTCCGTTAGCGAAAGAAAACAAAAAACCACTTCAAGGTACTGTAATTAACTCATTCTTTATTTATATTGGTGTTAAACCTAATGTATTTCAACTTCTGTATGGATTATGAACTATTTTACTAGCCATAGATTCATCAAAATAAGCAAACAACACACGAAGAACAGAATCTGTCAAAAACAGAACAGTCTGTAGTAATTTGTAGCTAACGCAAGATCTGGAACCCCAAAATTCTAAAATAAATTTCTGGACGTGAGTAATTTATCTATTAATCATCTGCAAAAGGAATTAACTAAATAGCACTTCCCAAATAAAAATGGCAGCAGTTCTTGTGAGTGCTAAAGTTTCTGTTTTTACAGCAAGATTAAAAAGACTTTCCCCAAGTCTTCCCAATGGTTCTACTTGGCACAAACACTAATTAAACACAAAAAACACAACCAAAACAGAGGCTAGATAAATTATTTATTACTAAACAGGAGCAAAAAGCAAGGAATAAAAATAAAATTGGGTTGCCTCCCAACAAGCGCTATCGTTTAACGCCCCTAGCTAGGCATAAAAGAGAAGATAGATTTAGGTATCTTTAGTTGGTAATTCTTTAATGAGACATCTATCACCTTTAGGAGTTTCTTTCCTTTTATCAACAATCAAACTTCTAGGCACAAAATCGAAAAAATCATTAGTAGCAAATGGTTCCTTAATGATAGTAAAAAGATTAGGATGAATACTTATAGATCTGAGATCCGCAGTTTCTTTGCTAGAGGATTCACCCTTATTTTTAGGAACATACATGAGCTTGGAAATTTTAGTTGGAGTACTTGGGGTATTCTTTACGGAAGAAAAAGCGGTTCCCATGTTGGTAATGATACCCTCAAATTTATCGATTCTAGTGGAATCATGATTTATTCTTTCATTAACTATGGGTTCATTCTCCTTAATATTTTTCAAAGTGACTCCTACTTTAGATCCATATTGTCTAATTTGGTTGTGGATCTTTTTTATCGAAATTTTCAATTAACTCTACGGTAGCAACTTTATTTTCAATAATTTCAAGTTTTTTCATTACATGCTCCAAAGTTAACATAGTTCCATTAACCAAAAGAGGGGGTGAGCCAAACAAATCTATCATAGCATTATAGGAATCAAAAGTGTGGCTACCCAAGAAGTTCCCTCCGGTAATGGTATCAAGGACATATATGTGCCAAGGAATAACACGTACATAAAAATTGCGAAGAAGAATAGAACTAGATTGCTTCCTGGTAGATCTATTTTGAGCATTGCAAATTCTATACCAAGCGTCTTTTAGGTTTTATCCTTCCCTTTGCTTAAAATTAAGAACTTCATTTTCGGGAGACAACAGAGAAGATAGGGGACTAGCCATAATGACAAGCAAGCAAATCGACACACAAGCAAACAAGAAACGAGCAAAAAGAGGTGAATAGAAAAAAGAGAGAGAGGATAGAGAGAGGGCGAATAAAACGGCAACGGTGAAGTGGGGGGAGAGGAAAACGAGAGGCAAATGGAAAATAATGTAATGCGTGAGATAAGGATTTGTGATGGGTACTTGGTATGTTGACTTTTCGATAGACTCCCCGGCAACGGCGCCATAAATCCTTCTTGCTACCTCTTGGGCACTGCGTTGGTTTTCCCTTGAAGAGGAAAGGGTGATGCAGTAGAGCAGCGTAAGTATTTCCCTCAGTTTTTGAGAACCAAGGTATCAATCCAGTAGGAGGCTGTCGGTGTCAAAATCGACGGATCTCGGGTAGGGGGTCCCGAACTATGTGTCTAAGGCGGATGGTAACAGGAGGCAGGGGACACGATGTTTTACCCAGGTTCGGGCCCTCTTGATGGAGGTAAAACTTTACGTCCTGCTTGATTAATATTGATGATTTGGGTAGTACAAGAGTAGATCTACCACGAGATCAGAGAGGCTAAACCCTAGAAGCTAGCCTATGGTATGATTGTATGTTGTCCTACGAACTAAAACCCTCCGGTTTATATAGACACCGGAGAGGGTTAGGGTTACACAAGGTCGGTTACAAAGGAGGAGATACACATATCCGTATTGCCTAGCTCTCCTTCCACGCCAAGTAGAGTCCCATCCGGACACGAGACAGAGTCTTCAATCTTGTATCTTCATAGTCTAACAGTCCGGCAAATGGATATAGTCCGGCTGTCCGGAGACCCCATAATCCAGGACTCCCTGAGTAGCCCCTGAACCAGGCTTTCAATGACGATGAATCCGCCGTGCAGTATTGTTTTCGGCATTGCAAGGCGGGTTCCTCCTCTGAATACACCACGGAAGAATTTGAATATAAGGATAGTAAGTTCCACATACCACCGTAGAGAGAATAATATTTCCACAAATCCAATCCGCTGACTTGTTTTGGCAACACGACATTATGTCACGGCCCGGTGATTATTCGAACCATTTCCTTTAACTAGCCCCGCACATAACACGAGGCAGTTTTTTGACACGTCTCTGTCAAAGCAGAGATCGTGTCCCCTTATCACGGGATTATCATCAATACGGGTGTGGGTAACCCAACCGCACCATCGATTACGGCGCTTGGGGGACAAGCGAGTTTTACCAGGCTAGTGGGGACGCATAGTTTCGTTCGCCCATATAAAGGGATAAGGATTTACCTTTTCATCCACGCCTTCTTCCTCCTTTGCTCATCCATCTTTGCACACTCGAGCTCCAGCGCCCAAGTTCGCATTTCCCACCTCGACCTTCTCCAACCATGTACGGAGCGGGAGGCAGGTACATGGTCTCCTCCGTCACGGAGGGACACATCAAGAAGCTGAGGAGAGCCGGATACCTGCCCGACGACATCACGCACCGGCTCCCAGATGAAGGGCGGCTCATCCCCACCCCAGGCCCCATGAGAGAGTAGTGTTCCTTACCCATTTCCTCCGCGTAATGGGATTCCCTCTCCACCCATTCATCCAGGGGCTCATGTTCTACTACGGCCTGGATTTCCACGATCTGGCCCCGAACTTCATCCTCAACATCTTGGCGTTTATCGTCGTGTGCGAGGCCTTCCTCCGCATCAAGCCCCACTTCGGCTTATGGCTGAAGACTTTCAATGTCAAGCCGAAGGTAGTGAGCGGCCGCCAGGCGGAGTGCGGAGGCGCCATGGTGGGCAAGATGCCCAACGTCACATGGCTCGAGGGCTCCTTCGTGGAGACCATAAAGGGGTGGCAATCGGGGTAGTTCTACATCACCGAGTCGTGTGACACTAAATGGGCAGCGGCCCCCGAGTTCCGATCTGGCTTCCCCATGCGGCTCACCTCCTGGCAAGAGAAGGGCCTGTCCAGGGGTAGTTCGGGAGAGCTGACCGGACTCCAAACATGTATTCAAAACATGGTGAACAAGAAGCTCAAACTTGTCAACATAGTCCAGGTCATGCTCAACCGCCGGATCCTCCCGTGCCAACAACGGGCTTTCAACTTGTGGGAGTTCGACCCGGCGCAGCACCGAATTCTGAACAGGCTCTTCGACCCAACTCATGAAGATGCCTAGAAGGTGCTATTCAAGAGCGTCGAGGTTCCCCCTCCCACTATTGAGGATCGTGGATTCAGCGCGAAGCGCCAAGCCAGCGCGGTAAGTTGTTTTACCTCTTACAGGATACTAGTTTTTCATAGTTTGACTCCATGCGGGATATAAACTCCCGTACATTTGACAGGACTGGCAGGAGACGGCCGGACAGAACGACTGTCCGGCTCCATTGCCCAAGGGCCCAACAGACACTCTTCTGATGAAGATGCTGACTCCGGCTCCTTACAAGGTGCCAGAGAAGACCAAGAAGGCCAAGGGAACCCGAAAGAGTTCCCGATGCCAGGCGTCATTGGACTCACCGTCTGATGACTCTACGACGCACTCCTCCCCCGAAGACGAGGAGGCAGAAGAAGATGCTCCCCCTCCAGACGGGGAAGAAAAGAAAAGGAAGGCCGCCCCAACTGGGGAGGCCGAAGGGTCCAAGAAAGGAAGGACTCTCCTTCCGGACAGCTCTACCACCGCCGCCGACGGCGAAGACGAGTGGCTTCCCAGGGCCAAGCCCCTGGGGAAGTCGTAAGTATTCGGATACCATAGTAACTCATAGCATTCCTTTATCGCACTGCTTCACCTAACGCCGAATATGAATATGCAGGCCGCCATGAGCCCGTATCGATGTATCGTTAGAAGGCTCCCTGGGCTCGTCGGATATGGATAGTGATCCAGTTACGACCACCACCTCCCCTCACCTTGCGGACGATGCCGAGGTATTGTCTCGAGAGGCACCGGGTCGAGGGGAGACAGTCCCGGAGGCGCCTCAAGGCGGCCTTCCGGACTCCGGGAGCAGAGGGGACAAGGCCCCTGAGGGCTCCGAGTTCGGCCCTCAGCCGAACACCGCGCCGGAACCTCCAGTGGTTCCGGACTCGGGCAGGCGGCCTCCTTCCAAGAGGGGCAAGACGCCTATACCGGTGACCTCTGTCTATCCAGAGGCGCCGGACAATCTGCTGGAAGCGCTTCGCAGTGCTTCCATCGACGAGGAGCACCGCACTATTATGAGTGTGGTGATCCAGAAGGTTCAGTCCGCCAAGAGCGGATTGACTGAAACCTGTGCCAGCCTTCTAACAGGCTTTGAGGTAAGTGTTTAAAATATAGAAAAAATATTACCGCATAGACAGTAGCCCCTGATGCTCTATTCGGTGTTCACAAAGAAAAGCCGAACAGAGGACCAAACAATATAGCAGGAGTCTAATATAAGTATGTTAATATGCATATGCAGGCTTCGCTGCTGGCGTCAGCCGCACTGACTACGGAGGTCGCCGTATTGAAGCAGGACCTTAAAGGGTCCCATGACGAGCTCGGCTGTAACGCCCCAGATGTAACTTTCCCTATTTGCACTCCAACTCTTGCCGTTTCCGGCGTTAAGTTATATTTATTTCTCGCGTTCGGGTCTTTGTCTCCGTGTGTTGTTCTCGTTTTCATGCATCTCATATCATGTCGTCATGTGCATTGCATTTGCATACGTGTTCATCTCATGCATTCGAGCATTTTCCCCGTTGTCCATTTTGCATTCCGGCGCTTCGTTCTCCTCCGGTGGCCATTTCTAGCTTTCTTTCGTGTGTGGGGGTTAAGCATTTCCGGATTGGACCGAGACTTGTCATGCGGCCTTGGTTTACTACCGGTAGACCGCCTGTCAAGTTTCGTATCATTTGGACTTCGTTTGATACTCCAACGGTTAACCGAGGGACCGAAAAGGCCTCGTGTGTGTTGCAGCCCAACACCCCTCAAATTTGGCCCAAAACCCACCAAACTCTGCTCCATGCCCTAGAGCGTTCGATCACGATCGCATGGC
This sequence comes from Triticum urartu, assembly GCF_056163025.1. Taxonomy (NCBI): domain Eukaryota; kingdom Viridiplantae; phylum Streptophyta; class Magnoliopsida; order Poales; family Poaceae; genus Triticum; species Triticum urartu. The sequence continues at coordinate 168,520,687 of NC_141878.1, read as the reverse complement.
CGAAAACCGCACCTCATTTGGACTCTCCTAACTCCACTTATGTCTATAAATACCCCCTCCATTTTCGGATCTCGTCTTCCCCGTCCAAACCCTACTCAAAAAAAAAGATCTCCACCGACGGACGTGTCCGCCCCCGGCCGGACAGCGTCCGCCGCCGCAGCCCGCCCACTCGTCAGCCGCCACGTGGCAGGACCACATCGCGGCGGCCGCCGGCCCGCAGGCCCACGGGGGCCCTCCCGGCCCGCGTCATCGCCCCGCCGCCGCACCGGCCACCGCCGCCCCGCGCATCCCTCGCCCGCGCGCCCGCGCCCCGAGAACCCCGCCGGCCGCTGCCGCCACCTCCGCCACCGGATCCGGCCGGGGCTGGCCGGATCTGCCTCTCCGGCGACCTCCGGCGTCTTCCCCGACAACTCCGGCGAGCTTCTCCGGCCGACCTCGGTTCTCGTGCAAATCTGGATCTGAGATCCGTTTTGACCTAACGGTTGACTTTTCCCTCTCCGTCCAGATTTTTATGCCTACTTTGACCGCCCGTAATTTTGCATCCGTAGCTCCGATTTGGGTGTATTATATATCAAAATGTTCGCCTCGACGAGTACATCATTTCATTCCATTGCATCATTTTCATTTGAACTCATCTTGATGCCCTAAATGCTGTTAGAAGGAGGCTTTGTGAGTTAATTGTCACATCTGCTAGTTCATCTTAGACTTTTGTCATTTTTGCCATGATTATTGTGTGCATGCTATGCCTGTGAGTCCTTCATATGTTTTATTAAGGATTTTGTCTTATTTCTAGAGGTGCAACCCATGCATTTTTAGGATGTGTGTGGTGACTTGTGCAACCTTGCAAAGAGAGGCACCTGGGAAGTCAAGGATATTTTAGTTCATGATGCCATATGTTCAGCTTGTTTCCTAGTGATCCGTGCCTCTTTTGAGGATGATCAGTAAAGGAGTTTTGGTAATCATGTTATGCTCTCTCCATCCATGTCTTTGTTTGCAATTATGGAGCACCATAGCTTGAGTCAATCGAGCTCTACTTTTGCTTCGTGGTGAATCTAGGCAGATCGTCAACTCGTTTGCGATTTTGCCGTTGTTATTGTAGATGATCCGTGCATGCTATGCCATTGTTATTGCCATGTATAGCTTTGTATTTTGTGCCTTATTAATGGATGTATGCTTTCCTTGCCATGACTTGCACCGTGGTGAGTGCATCGAGCTCGTTTACATGCCTTCGTGAGTTATATTTCAGCATGTCTCAGTTTTCACCAAGTCTGAAAACTGATTGTGTTTTAGCTATGTTCGTGTGCCCGTTAATATATTTTGTGAACCCTTTTGGCCCTAGGTCGATTTGGGTCTTTTGTTAAGCTTGTTGAGTAGCTCCAGGCCATGTTCTTACTTGTCTTAATCAGGTCATGTATCATGTTGTTTTGCTGCTCCGAAGAGGGCTTCGTGATCTGAAATTTCAGACTAGTGTTAATTTCACTAAGTCTGGAATCTGTTTTGCATTTGTGTTTTTGCCATGCTTGTTTGAACCTCTTAATGGATGAATTGGCCGTGGCTCAGTGCTAGTCTTTTGTTAAGCATCTTGTGTGCATCCCTGCCATGTATTTTGTTGTCATGATTGGTGGATGTAGCATGTTCATTTCGTTGCGTTTAGATGCCTACTTGCTGTAAATCGCAGACCGGTGTCATATCTTAAAACGCTTGCCATTTCCAAACCGTAACTCCGATTCCAATGATCTTTATATCGTTTTCAAGCGATTTCATCCCCTCTATCCAGTGGCACCATTGGAATTCCAAGTTGAGGCCAGGTTCATGCATTTCCTGTCATATCTTGCATTTTGCATCCCGCATCGCATTCCATATAGCATATCATCATTTCATCATATTGCTTGGTCTTGCACGTGGTTGATTGTATCCTTGTTGCTTGTTTGTCTTCTTGGGTAGATCCGGGAGACGATTTCGCTACCGAGGAGCCCGTTGAGTTTGCTTGTGAGGATCCAGTCAACTCTGACAACTGTGCAGGCAAGATGATCATACTCTCAAAATCACTACTATCTTTGCTATGCTAGTTTGCTCGCTCTTGCTATGCCAATGCTACGATGCCTATCTTTTGCTTGTCAGCCTCCCAATTGCCATGTTGGAACTCTAACCCACCTTGTCCTAGCAAACCGTTGATTGGCTATGTTACTGCTTTGCTCAGCCCCTCTTATAGCGTTGCTAGTTGCAGGTGAAGATTGGAGGCAGTTCCTTGTTGGAACATCATTCATTTACTTGTTGGGGATATCATTATATTGCCATGTTATCTTAATGCATCTATATACTTGGTAAAGGGTGGAAGGCTCGGCCTCTCGCCTAGTGTTTTGTTCCACTCTTACCGCCCTAGTTTCCGTCACATCGGTGTTATGTTCCTGGATTTTGCGTTCCTTACGCGGTTGGGTTATAATGGGAACCCCTTGATATTTCGCCTCGATTAAAGCTTTTCCAGCAATGCCCAACCTTGGTTTTACCATTTGCCACCTAGCCTTTTCTTTCCCTTGGGTTCTGCAGACTCAAGGGTCATCTTATTTTACCCCCCCCCGGGCCAGTGCTCCTCTGAGTGTTGGTCCAAACTAGAGCCCCTTGCAGCGCCACCTCGGGGAAACTCGAGGGCTAGTTTTAGTTGTACGGATTGCTTATCTGAGTGTGCCCTGAGAAAGAGATATGTGCAGCTCCTATCGGGATTTGTCGGCACATTCGGGCGGTGTTGCTGGTCTTGTTTTAACCTGTCGAATTGTCTTGTTGTACCGGGTTGCCGAGTCTGATCGGTGTGTCTCGGGTGGAGGTCTATTCCTTCGTTGACCGTGAGAGCTTGTCATGGGCTAAGTTGGGACCCCCTGCAGGGATTGAACTTTCGAAAGCCGTGCCCGCGGTTATGGGCAGATGGGAATTTGTTAATGTCCGGTTGTAGATAAATTGAACCTTAATTAATTAAAATGAATCAACCGTGTGAGTTACCGTGATGGCCTCTTCTCGGCGGAGTCCGGGAAGTGGATACGTTGTTGGAGTAATGCTTGCGCAGGTTGCTCTTCTAGATTCTCGCTCGCGCTTTGCCTCCTCTTCTCGCTCTCTTTTGCGTATAAGATAGCCACCACATATGCTAGTCGCTTGCTGCAGCTCCACATATATTTGCCTTATCCATTCCTATAAGCTTAAATAGTTTTGATCGCGAGGGTGCGAGATTGCCGAGTCCCTGTGGCTCACAGATACTATAATTCCAGATGCAGGACCAGGTGATTTCGCTCCAGGTGACGAGTACGAGCTCAAGTGGGAGTTCGACGAGGACTCTCAGCGTTATTATGTTTCCTTTCCCGATGATCAGTAGTGGTGCCTAGTCGGGGTTTGATTCAGGGCCTTGTCGCATGTTGGGTTTTTCTTCTATTTTGGCGCCGTAGTCGGGCCATGAGTGATTGTTTGATGGATGTTATTTATGTACTCTGATGTGACGTGGCGAGTGTAAGCCAACTATGTATCTCCCCCTTTTATTATGTACTACATGGGATGTTGTAATGATTGCTTGACTTGCGACATTGCTTTCAATGCGGTTATGTCTCTAAGTCGTGCCTCGACACGTGGGAGCTATAGCCGCATCGAGGGCGTTACATCGGCCTTGCCAAGAGGCAGCTCGAGGAGAACAAAGGTAAGTAGTACCTAGTCTATGGAGATGTATAAAAAGAATGCGATTGCAAAATGACAGGATCATGATGAATTTGCCAAGGGCCATGTACGAAATGGCGACCCTAAAGCAAGCGCTGTCCGAGGCCGAAGATAAAGCGGCCAAGGAGCGCCCCGAGCGAGAAAGGCAAGAGGCTCGGGTGGGCGAGGTGCAGCAAGAGCTCCAGGCTCTCATGACGAAGCACGAGGCGTTGGAGCTTGACTCGAAGACGCGAGAGTCTGAGCTAGCTGCGGCCCTCGAGAGCGCAAAAAGTGCCAAGGCCGAAGCCCAAAAGGCCCTCCAGGAGATCGACACGATGAAGAAAATAGCGGCGGGTAAGGCATTCTATATGCAAAGCAAGCATGTAAAAGTAAATTACCGATTACTTACCCGAATCCAGAGCTCTCCAGGAGCATTCGCAGATTTGCCCCGCAGCGTGTCGAATGCCACGAAGTTTTACTGGGCCGAGGATGGAAGCTCCACAGAGAAGTTGTTTTGGGCCCAATATACTGGGACCAAACACCCAGTGTCTGTGAGCGACCAGCTAAAGCAGCTGGTCAAGTTCCACAAGGCGGCCAAACAGGCCATGAAGGGCTTTATAGTCCGACTGTGGCCTAGCAACGCCCTTCCGAACAGCTACTTCGGCCTGCTGAGGCGGCTTGTGGATGCCTGCCCATGGCTGGAAGTCATCAAGCGGTCCATCTGCATCGAAGGTGCACACCGAGCTTTCTCCCGTGTGAAGTTGCAATGGGTCAAGCTAGACGCCGTGAAGCTGTTCAAGGAAGGGCCGCCGGAGGGCAAGGAGCATCGTCACCCCGAGATGTACTACGAGGGTGTTCTGAAGGGTGCCCTTCTCATAGCGGACGAGTGCACGAAAGATGTAATATGTGAGTGAAACTTGCCTGTGTGATCCTGTATGATGAAAACTTGTTTCATATGCGCTATGCAACGCTTATTTTAAAATATTACCTTATGTTTGGTTGTTTATCCAATCTGAGAGATGGCTAGTCCTCGGCTTCTGCCCCCATGCCACGAGTGCTGGGGTGTTCGGGATAAACCTGAGCACTCTTGTTCCCATTTTTGGGTCCTTTAAGGGAGGCGCTCAGCACAACGAACAAGGCAACCGGACTAATAATGCTTTATCACTCTCACTTAGCCATAGAATTCTATAATTCTAAATTTCGGCGAAGCCCCTGGTATTCGGAAGGCCGAATTCGGGGCACGATACATGCCTTTAAGCCGGATAGGGCCGGCCCCTCGCTCTAAGCGGCATAAGTCTTTAGGGACTCGAAACCTTGCCGAACAGCGACCATGAAAGTGCAACTATCCCTATGTGGTTTTGGTAATTCATAACAACATATAGCTCATTGAGCTAATGCTATTCCAAGATGATTATTTCAGGAAAGCTCAATGATTGGCATGGCATGGATATGAAAGTGGAACCCTCAAAATGCTAAGGACAATGGATTGGCTCAAGCTCAAAAGCTCAAGACTCTTCATTTTATATTTTAGTGATCAAAGATCACATTGAGTCCATAGGAAAAGCCAATACTATTAAGGAGGGATGAGGTGTTGCTTAATGAGCCTCTTGCTTCATGTGCTTAATGATATGCTCCAAAACCCTCAACTACTTTCCCATATCCACATATGACCTATACTCTAAGCCAAACTCGGTCCTACCGATTTTTCCTATCCGGCGCCACCGAGTTTCACTTGTCATTAGCCACTGCCAAACCCTAGCAATTCGGTCCTACCGATAAGGTTCTCGGTCCCACCGAGATGGGGTTGCAAACTCTCCGTTTCCCTTTTGTAACTTTTCGGTCCTACCGAAAGAGCGAATCGGTCCCACCGAGATTGCAATGTAAACTCAGTGTTTCCCCTTTGTAACTTTTCGGTCTCACCGAGTTTCACTCGGTCCCACCGAAAAAGCAAATCGGCCCCATCGACTTTGCCTGACCAACTCTCTGGTTAGCTAATTACCAAACTCGGTCTCACCGAGTTTGTGTGATCGGTCTCACCGAGATTACGTTATGCCCAAACCCTAACCGAATCGGTTCTACCGAGTTGCATGTCAGTCCCACCGAAATTCCTATCGGTCACTAGGTTTACATTTTCGGTCCGACCGAGTTTTATGATTCGGTCCCACCGAGATTGGAAAACTGTGTAACGGTTGGATTTTGTGTGGAGGCTATATATACCCCTCCACCTCTTTCTCATTAAAAGAGAGAGCCATCAGAACACACACACCATTCCAACTCATTTGTTCTGAGAGAGAACCACCTACTCATGTGTTGAGATCAAGACATTCCATTCCTACCATATGAATCTTGATCTCTAGCCTTCCCAAGTTGCTTTCCACTCAAATCTTCTTTCCACCAAATCCAAATCCTATGAGAGAGAGTTGAGTGTTGGGGAGACTATCATTTGAAGCACAAGAGCAAGGAGTTCATTACCTACACACCATTTGTTACTTCTTGGAGAGTGGTGTCTCCTAGATTGTCTAGGTGTCACTTGGGAGCCTCCGACAAGATTGTGGAGTGAACCAAGGAGTTTGTAAGCGCAAGGAGATCGCCTACTTCATGAAGATCTACCGCTAGTGAGGCAAGTCCTTCGTGGGCGACGGCCATGGTGGGATAGACAAGGTTGCTACTTCGTGGACCCTTTGTGGGTGGTTGCTTCTTCGTGGATCCTTCGTGGGTGGAGCCCTTCGTGGACTCGCGCAACCGTTGCCCTTGGGTGGAGCCCTGTGTGGACTCGCGCAACCGTTACCCTTCGTGGGTTGAAGTCTCCATCAACGTGGATGTAGGATAGCACCACCTATCCGAACCACGGGAAAAACATCCGTGTCTCCAATAGCGTTTGAAATCTCCAAACCCTTCCCTTTATATTCTTGCAAGTTGCATGCTTTACTTTCCGCTGCCTATATACTCTTTGCATGCTTGCTTGAATTGTGTGATGATTGCTTGACTTGTCCTAAAATAGCTAAAATCTGCCAAGAACTAAAAATGGGAAAAGGCTAAGTTTTTATTTGGTCAAGTAGTCTAATCACCCCCCTCTAGACATACTTTCGATCCCACAAGTGGTATCAGAGCTTTGGTCTCCATTTGCTTGATCTCCATAGCTTTTGGTGGTCATAGCCTTGGTTTCACAACCTAGGAGAGTATGGCGTCTAGTGAGGGAAATTATCACCGTAGAGGTCCTTACTTTGATGGTACTAATTTTTCTAGTTGGAAGCATAAAATGAAAATGCATATTCTTGGACATAACCCCGCCTTTGGGCTATTGTGTGTGTTGGTTTGCAAGGTGACTTCTTTGATGGGAGAGAACCAAACCGTGAAGCTACCGCGGAAGAGTTGAAGATGTTGCAATACAATGCTCAAGCTTGTGATATTCTCTTCAACGGATTGTGCCCCGAAGAATTCAACAAAATCAGCCGCCTTGAGAATGCAAAGGAAATTTGGGACACTTTGATTGATATGCACGAAGGTACCGACTCCGTCAAGGAATCCAAGTTGGATGTGCTTCAAAGCCAACTTGACAAGTTCAAGATGAAGGATGGTGAAGGTGTCGCTGAAATGTACTCTAGGCTTGCTCTCATCACAAATGAGATTGCCGGCTTAGGAAGTGAAGAGATGACCGATAAATTCATCATCAAGAAGATCCTAAGAGCCTTGGATGGAAAATATGATACCGTGTGCACATTGATCCAAATGATGCCCAATTACAAAGATCTCAAGCCAACGGAAGTGATTGGAAGAATTGTTGCTCATGAGATGTCACTTAAGGATAAAGAGGAACTTCACAACTAATCAAGTGGTGCCTACAAAGCCTCATGTGAAGCCCCTACATCATCTAGTGAGAAACAAGACTTCAATGAAGAATTGAGCTTAATGGTGAAGAACTTCAACAAGTTCTACAAGAATAGAAGCAAAGATAGAAGCTCCAAATCAAGGTCCTACAATGACAAAAGATCTTCTAGTCGAGAGCGAAACTGTTACAATTGTGGAAGACCCGGACACTATTCCAATGAGTGTACGGCTCCCTACAAGAGAAGACAAGATTCTCAAAAAAGAAGAAGCAAAGGATCACCACCAAGAGAGAGAAGGAGTAGAGATGATCGTTATGAATGAAGATACTCACGGAGAAGCAAGGATTCAGAAAGAAAGGAAAAAATCATCAAGGAGCTACACAAGACGAAAACATCAAGCTCATGCTGGTGAATGGGTATCCGGCTCCGACTCCGACAGCCACTCCGAGAGAAGTTATCACTCTGACTCCGAAGATACTCAAGATGAAGGTGTTGCCGGTCTAGCACTTGTGTCAACCAACTCCTACGACATATTTGACTCACCAAACGAAGGAATTGGAAGATGCTTCATGGCCAAAGGTCCTAAGGTAACACACCCCGAGTATGTTGATTTCAATAGTGATGAAGATGACTTGTTAGGTGATGATTTGATTGGTGACAACTCTAGTGATGAATACTATGATGAAAGACCAATTAATCATGCTAATCAAGATAAAACAAGTGACAATGATAAGGAGAAGATTGAGGCCCTAACTAAAGAACTAAAAACTCTTAAGTTAGCTCATGACACTATCTTCGAAGATCATCGAGAACTTTTAAGAGCTCATGAGAAGCTACGCTTTGAAAAGCTCAATCTTGAGCAAGAGCATGAGTTCTTAAAAGCAATCAATGATGATCTCCGCAAGAAAAGTTCTCCTTACATTGCCAAGCGTTTACTCTTATCCACTTACATGCCTCAAGTCAAGTCTATCAAGAAAGATTCTTCCTCTAGTAGTAACAATGATCATGCTAAATCCAATATTGTTGCTTCTAGTAGTTCTCTTGATTCCACTAATGATTCTCTTAGCCAAGTTACACTTGAGCAAGAAAATAGCTTATTGAAGGGAATTATAGAGAAAGGAGTGTACAAAAGCCTTGCCGGGAGTAAGCAATTTGAGGAAATTGTGCGCAAGCAAGGAATGCACCGGAAGAATCATGGTGTTGGTTTTGAACGAAAGTTCAATGCCAATGGAGTTGAATGGGAAGAAGATCAATACCCCAAGACAAAGTTTGTCCCTCAACAAGAGTAGTTTTTCAAAGGGACACAAGCTCAAGATGATCTTCCACCACAAGACTACGAGCAAAAAGGCAAGGACAAGCTTCAAGAGGAAATTGATGCATTTGAAGAAGCTCCTAAGACCTCAGTCAAGTGGATTCCCAAGACTACTTCAAGTTTCACTTCATCAAGTACGACTACAACTCCAAGGATTCCCATCAAGATGATGTGGATCCAAAAGAAGAAGAACTAGAGAGTTCTTGAGGGTGACTCCGCCAACATACTTCACTCTTATCATTTTGGCGAGAACAAGTGCAATCAACTTCCACATCTTGCACTACTTCAAGGAGTCACAAACCCTCTTGTTGGTAAGACAAGGGACAAGGTAACCTAAAGTTTTCATGGACATCATCTTGTGTGTGCATCACTCTATGTCTATGGATATCCTTGTTTGTTCCTTGTGGGACTAACCCATGTAGGTATTGAAAGTGCAATTCACTCAAAAGGATAGCTCCAAGAGATCTACATCAACATTGAGCATCCACATCTTCAATATCTACATGAAGTCATCATCGACAAAACCCAAGGTTAGTTCATCCCTCTTAGGGGGGATATCACATCTAGGGGGAGCTTTACTCTAAGACTTGAGTTAAAGCAACTCTAAAGATGTGAACAAAACAATGCTTTATGTAAAAGTGGTAACCCCACTTGAGCTTAAACGATGAGTATGACCTACGATCAAGTGTTCTCACTTGACTCCTAAGTCAATATACTCATATATAGATGACCTAGTCATCGCAAATTGCTTGATAGATGCCAGAATTGGTTGTGCATGCTTTGCCACATATTTCATTTGCCATCTTATTGTGTGAGCATGCTGATTGCATATTTTACTCATTCGAGGACATCCACTTGTTGCTTTGATTGTTTGGCTTTATCTTCTTTTGCCAAGTGGATGGACAAGAATGCCTAAGAACCTCCTCTAGCTATCTATGCTTTTCTCGTCTCAAACTCTATTCATGCTGCATCACAAAATTTGATCAAGTCAGATTCGAACCACTCTGTGTGAGGAGCGCTCGGAGTCCCCGATTCGTCATAGACTTAAACTTCCAAAACCTCTTTATGAATCTCGGTCTGACCGATACTCCATTTCGGTCCTACCGAGTTCATTAAGTTGATCTAGGTTTTCGATCTCGGTGCAACCGATTTGAACTTTTCGGTCACACCGAGTTGCAAAAACTGCACAGAGTTTTGCATCTCGGAGCCACCGAGTCGTTCCACTCGGTCACACCAACAGGGTCGGGCTATGTATAGTGACGGGCAGAATTTTGGAAATTTCTCCGAAACCTCCTCGCCCGCGCGATAGCCTGCTCTGCCCCCGAGGTCTCCGGATTGTCTCCTCGCCGCCAGCAGCCTCCAGTCGCTGGTCTTCGCCGCCGTCAACAGATTTCTGCCCCGCCGTTGCCGCCGTAGCAAGTCCACGCCGAACTAGGGTATGGACTTGATCATTGTGCTATTCCTCAATCTGATTCCTAGCACATTGTGATCATCATGATTCTTGCCACGTTTGATAAACTCCTATCCAGTCAAAACGCTCATAGATTAGGTTTAATTCGAAAATTCTAGGTTTAGGTTTCCGCCGAAACCATCTCGGACCCACCGAGTTGAAAAACTCGGTCCCACCGATCTGGCTTTTGCCATTGCACAAGTGAAACTCGGTCTGACCGAGAATAACTTATCGGTGTGACCGATTTTGGAATTCTATGAAACCCTAGCAATCTCGGTGCCACCGAACTGTGACTCGGTCTGACCGAGTTCACCAGTTCTGGTGCCAAAACTACTTCGGTGTCACCGAGTTTGAAAATCGGTAGATCCGAGATGCTTTCTGTGGAAAACTAAAACTAAGTTTTTGAATTAATCTTTTGCAAAAATCTCTGCTTTTTGTGATGCTCATCCACTCTATCTTATCCATAATCTATTCACAGGGTCAGCAGTCAGTGAGCAACATGTCTGATCAAAGTGACAGCCAAAACCTCTCAGAGCAGCAAGTTGTCATGAGTGAGGGCACTAGCCCCTCAAGTTCTTCTGATGATGGCAGCAGGAGCACCCCCAGCAATCTGCCTAAGGCTGCCACACGTCAAAGAAAGAAGAGAACGTCTGATTCTGAGGATGAAGACTATGTGGTAGAGGAAGAGGCCACTTCCAAAAGGGTTGAGCTAGCTCAAGGCTCAAAGCCAGGCCTGAAAATCAAGAGGCCAGCAGGGAGGCAGCCAATGTCAAAGGCTAGAGCCTCAACTGAGAAGCCTGCACCTGCTCCCATTGAGCCTGTTGCAGCTGAGGGCAAGAAGAGGAAAGAAAGAGTGAAAAAGACTGTAGCCAAAGTGCTTGGGAGAGCCTCCATCATGGTAGAAGAGGAGGAGGAAGAAGAGGCAGCTGCACTAGCGCCCAAGGCACCCAAACTCATGGGAGATGCCATAAGGTCAGGGGGAGCTGCTTCCAAGGCCAAGCCAGCTCCAAAGCCTAAGACAGCACCCAAGAGAAACACAAGGAGTATACCTGCTGCAGAAAAGAACAAGGCCCCAGTGCCTGAAGCTATTGAAGAAGAGGAAGAGAGTGTCCTCCGGAAGCTCAAGCCCAAGATCCCAGACCACAACGATGCTCATCCTGTGGCTGAGGACATGAAGCTCAGGAGAGATTCAGGGCTCAGGAAATGGAGAGAAGCAGACCCGTATCCTTCTAGGAGAAGGAATGCCGTGGATTACAGGTTTCACACCAAGGAGCAACAAGACTTTTATGAGACTGTTTTGCTTGACAAGAAGCCAATCGTTTGTGACATGAGATGGGTCGACTGGACCTACATCAAAGAGAATGAGGAGTACTTCCCAGGAGTTCAGGACAGCTTAAGAGCGTGTGGAGTAGAGGACTTTGTTGGGCAGAAGCTCACAAAGTGGAACGAGGAACTCATCATGCAGTTCTACTCCACAGCTCACTTTTATCCAGACGGGAGGATCACATGGATGTTAGAGGGTACAAGGTACCAATCTACAGTGGCTGAGTGGGCACAGATCATCAATGCCCCAGAAGTGCAAGATGAGGACTTGGACATCTATGCCAAGAAGAAAATGGACCATAACTCCATGTACAACATGTACAAGGAAATCCCCAATGAAGCTCTTGACACATTCAAGTTTGGGTCAGTGCACTATCTGCTCTCAGGATTGCCTACGATCAACTGGATCCTAAGGCACACCCTTCTGCCCAAGTCTGGAGATCACAAGATGATCAGAGGTCACGCGATCAACTTGCTTCATGTTTTTGACGTGCCTCAGAAATTCAAGGTCATGAGTCTCATAGTTGAAACGATCAAAAGGACAGCTGCAGATCAGAAGAGGAGCTGTGGATATGCCCCTCAGATTCAGGAGCTCATCAACTCCAAGATGGGCACGGGCATATACCGTTGGATAAGGAACACCTGCCCATCCATCCAGAATTTGAGAACAATGAAGTTGTGATGACAGAGAATGAGCCATCGTCTGCACAAGCATTTGCAAAGAAGGAGAAGGCGAAGAAGGAAAAAGCTACCAGGATGCCTACTCAAGAGGAGGCATCTGAGTACTTCTTAAAGACCAAACAAGAGCAGCTCAGTTACTTGATTGCATCCTCGCTGAGACTTGAGCAGAGTCTAGCCAACCTCACTAAAAATCAGCAGAGCCTAGAGAGGATCATGGAACAGAAGTTCTACGACTTAGCACTATGCATTTTCTAGGAACTTTTTGGTAACTTGTTGCCAAAGGGGGAGAAGATGTATAGATCATAGGCTTCGAGAGAGAGAGAGAGAGTGTTGCTTTTCTCTCTTGCTTTATTTGGTGGTTTTTCGAACTTTGTTTGCCTTTGAGTGCTTGATACTATGTCATTATTTGTGAGACATCGATGATCATGTGTTTGATCATAAGCTACACTTAATGTTTGCTTAATTCTTGCTTAGATATTATCATTCTATCTATCATTTGTGATCATTCACTATTCTTGGTGATGAGTGCATGTATTTCATTCCTATCATTTTGAGCGCTCCACCAAGATCTATGTGACATGGAAGAGTAACCCATGATTCTAACTCTTTGTGCATTTGCAGTCCAAAGCAAATTTTAAATATGCACAAATTTAGGGGGAGCTCTTACTTATCACATACTTCTCAAAGCGACGATATATTTCATGCTTATTATCATTTGTCGAAGCTTTGATCTATATGTTGTCATCAATTACCAAAAAGGGGGAGATTGAAAGTGCAACTATCCCTAGGTGGTTTTGGTAATTCATAACAACATATAGCTCATTGAGCTAATGCTATTCCAAGATGATTATTTCAGGAAAGCTCAATGATTGGCATGGCATGGATATGAAAGTGGAACCCTCAAAATGCTAAGGACAATGGATTGGCTCAAGCTCACAAGCTCAAGACTCTTCATTTTATATTTTAGTGATCAAAGATCACATTGAGTCCATAGGAAAAGCCAATACTATTAAGGAGGGATGAGGTGTTGCTTAATGAGCCTCTTGCTTCATGTGCTTAATGATATGCTCCAAAACCCTCAACTACTTTCCCATATCCACATATGACCTAAACTCTAAGCCAAACTCGGTCCTACCGATTTTTCCTATCCGGCGCCACCGAGTTTCACTTGTCATTAGCCACTGCCAAACCCTAGCAATTCGGTCCTACTGATAAGGTTCTCGGTCCCACCGAGATGGGGTTGCAAACTCTCTGTTTCCCTTTCGTAACGTTTCGGTCCTCCCGAAAGAGCGAATCGGTCCCACCGAGATTGCAATGTAAACTCAGTGTTTCCCCTTTGTAACTTTTCGGTCTCACCGAGTTTCACTCGGTCCCACCAAAAAAGCAAATCAGTCCCACCGAGTTTGCCTGACCAACTCTCTGGTTAGCTAATTACCAAACTCGGTCTCACCGAGTTTGTGTGATCGGTCTCACCGAGATTACGTTATGCCCAAACCCTAACCGAATCGGTCCTACCGAGTTGCATGTCAGTCCCACCGAAATTCCTAACGGTCACTAGGTTTACATTTTCGGTCCGACCGAGTTTTATGATTCGGTCCCACCGAGATTGGAAAACTGTGTAACGGTTGGATTTTATGTGGAGGCTATATATACCCCTCCACCTCTTTCTCATTAAAAGAGAGAGCCATCAGAACACACACACCATTCCAACTCATTTGTTCTGAGAGAGAACCACCTACTCATGTGTTGAGATCAAGACATTCCATTCCTACCATATGAATCTTGATCTCTAGCCTTCCCAAGTTGCTTTCCACTCAAATCTTCTTTCCACCAAATCCAAATCCTATGAGAGAGAGTTGAGTGTTGGGGAGACTATCATTTGAAGCACAAGAGCAAGGAGTTCATTACCTACACACCATTTGTTACTTCTTGGAGAGTGGTGTCTCCTAGATTGGCTAGGTGTCACTTGGGAGCCTCCGACAAGATTGTGGAGTGAACCAAGGAGTTTGTAAGGGCAAGGAGATCGCCTACTTCATGAAGATCTACCGCTAGTGAGGCAAGTCCTTCGTGGGCGACGGCCATGGTGGGATAGACAAGGTTGCTACTTCGTGGACCCTTTGTGGGTGGTTGCTTCTTCGTGGACCCTTCGTGGGTGGAGCCCTTCGTGGACTCGCGCAACCGTTGCCCTTGGGTGGAGCCCTGTGTGGACTCGCGCAACCGTTACCCTTCGTGGGTTGAAGTCTCCATCAACGTGGATGTAGGATAGCACCACCTATCCGAACCACGGGAAAAACATATGTGTCTCCAATAGCGTTTGAAATCTCCAAACCCTTCCCTTTATATTCTTGCAAGTTGCATGCTTTAGTTTCCGCTGCCTATATACTCTTTGCATTCTTGCTTGAATTGTGTGATGATTGCTTGACTTGTCCTAAAATAGCTAAAATCTGCCAAGAACTAAAATTGGGAAAAGGTTAAGTTTTTATTTGGTCAAGTAGTCTAATCACCCCCCTCTAGACATACTTTCGATCCCACAGACCAGTCTCTTGCCTTATCATGATAGTCAGTTTTAGCTTTCTCTACTGAGGTGCTTAGCCCAGCAGAACCGGGGCACAATCGCAGTAGGTCTCCTAGCGCTACCTTAGCCGATAGAGCAGAACGTAAGGTACCAAAACATAGGAGCCGGGCAAACCCAACATTTGACCGAAGACATGATTCGGAGCTGATGCATATAATGCTATAAGTTCGGGGTGCCGCACTTGTGAAAGTGTTCGGACTTCTCACACCATATTGTGGGTACTTAAGCCCTTGGTGTATTGGTTGTACCAAAGTGTACGGTTGCAAGGCGTCATTAATGAACACACACATATATATAACAAGAATGCCATAATAGTTGTAATGTTATGCATTGTTTATTCAAAAAGGTGCGTTAAAGCGAATGATACACATAGTGCGATAAGCCAAAAGTAGGACTATGTCCCTTCCAAGGGCAAGCTGAGGAATAGTATTAAAGAAAATATTTCGCTCATTATCGTAATCCACCTGGGAATTCCATGGTGTGACGTAGCTTTCTGCCTCCTTGGTTGTTGCATCATGTGTTCGGCAATCATGCTGCCGGATAGGGTTTCCAGAGATTAAGGTCCTGAAAAAGAGAAAAATAACAAAGCGGGAAGCCCCTAGTGCTGTTTAAGCCGCGTCTTGGGGCGTGCCGCAGTTGTGCCCCCCTCCCCACCTGTGCCCATGGTATTTTTAATGCGTAATTATGTACGCGTGGCACGAGTTTCGCCGTTTGGCTGGGACTGGGGTGGGGCCGCATTTCTACACGAGCTCAGATCGTGCCAGGTGGTCTAGTTGCCGATTACTCCGAGCGCGCTTGAAGGTGTCCGGGTCTTGAAACGCCGAACTGGTGGATTGCCTTGAGAGGCTGCTTTGCGCTTCTGCTGCGAGGGCCGCAGTGTGCTTTTCCGTTCGGAGAGAGCGCTCTGTGTTTCCATTGACTGTAATAACCCCACGAGGTCCTGGCATCTTGAGCTTGAGGTATGCATAATGCGGTACCGCATTGAATCTCGCAAATGCGGTTCGCCCGAGCAGTGCATGATAACCACTACGGAACGGGACTATATCGAAGATTAACTCTTCGCTTCAGAAGTTATCCAGGGATCCGAAGACCACTTCCAGTGTAATTGAGCCTGTGCAATGGGCCTCTACACCTGGAATGACGCCTTTAAAGGTCGTTTTTGTGGGTTTGATCCTTGAGGGATCTATACCCATTTTGCGCACTGTGTCCTGGTGTCAGGACCCCGATTCCAAGTCACATCGATCTAGTCGGTAACACCTCATATCACATTGCGGCCGCACGCATGGTATCCCCACGGGTGTCGCCTTACCATGGTCCGGGACCGTTTGTGCCTTTTGGCTCACGTATATGATAGTGTCGCTAGCATCCATATGAATCACATCGAGCATGTCGGTCATCAGCGAGTGAATCCAGGCTGTAGCACTAGGCTAACAGGACTCCGGGGAACCCGGGCTGTAGCAGGCTAGGAAGGACTCTGGAAGTCACCGCGTGACATTTCAACGAAGGGACAGACATAGGAATGAAGTGAAACACATGCCGGCCAGTCAAGTGTCCTGAGCAGTAGTGCTGGGCTAGCAGGACTCCGGTGAACTGGGCTGTAGCGGACTACTATGGCTCGAGGAACACTAGACTACATTTCCCCATAAGAAAGGCTGCCAAGGATAAACAACTAGATTGTCGGATCCCACACATACCAAGCATTTCAATCATACACACAATATGCTCGATATGTGCAAATACAACTCAAGTACTTTATTTAAAGGCTCCAGAGAGCCATACATAACATGTTCATACAGGTAGGAGTCACATGAGCCGACACTCAAGTCATACAAGCATACAAGCACATGCGGAAGCAAATAGTCTGAGTACAGACACCAGAAAGAAAGAAGGCTTCTCGAAGCCTGTCTATCTACATAGGGTCCTCCATGGCCAGGATCACCACCTGGGTGGCAAGTCACTCATCGACGTCGAGGTCTACATAAAAACCATCGGAGGGGCCGGTGTTGTCGTCTGAAAATAGTAATTAAGCAAACATGAGTACAAAGGTACTCAGCAAGTCTTACATCAGAACCTACTATACATGCTCATTCTCAAGAAGGTGGTGGAGTTATTGCAGCAAGCCAACTTTGACTCTTGGCTAAGCTATCCTATGGAACTCCACTAGTAAAATAGTTTTCGCACACGAGTCCACTACTCACCAACACAATACTCCATCGAGGATCCTCCATCGTCATCCTACGAGAGGGCCATCCTCGGTACTCACACTTATCTTGAGTCTTTTAGTAGTATCCATTAACTTGTCTATGAACTGTATAGGAAACCAAGTAGTCCTTTATCGCAGACGTGGCTATTCGAATAGATGATGTTAACCCTGTAGGGGTGTACTTCTTCATACACGCTTCACCACTTACCGCCGTTTACACGACATGTACTCGGCAACCTTCAAGCGAAAGCCCAACGAGGGTGTCGGCCACGGCCTACCTAAACACTCAAGTCTCTAGTCCAGGTTTATCGCCTATCCAGGTTCCATCCGCAGGGAGTCCGGCCGAGGTTTCCACATACGGCCCCGAACGATGTGAACAGGGTCCCGAGACGCCAAACAGGCGCCCGGCATACTCGGCCACGGTGTATCTACCGCAACATAGCCCACCCCTAGGGTCAGCGTTACGCACAGCCGCCAACACATAACCTACAAACACCAGAAACTAATTGCAACTCCTGGACAGAGTACTAGGGTGATTAAGAAGCCGAGAGGGTGCATTGGTTTCGGGCCCAATGTATGGTAGTAACTGAATCTTAAATCACACATACAGATCTCAGTTCTTAGGGATGGCCTCAATGAAACAACCCACCATGTACTCCTACATGGCCTCTCATCGTTACCTTTACCAAATCATGTTCAACACATCCCTCACATTACCGACATAACCATTTCACTCTAGCCCATCACCCAGATGAACCAGACCTGACACAACTCTAAGCATAGCAGGCATAGCAAGGTAGGAAACACATACATGGCTCAATCAACTCCTACACATGCTAGTGGGTTTCATCTAGTTACTGTGGCAATGACAGGTCATGCGGAGGATAAGGGTTCAACTACCGTAGCACACATCAGTTTGAATCGCGTTGTCTTAATGCAGTAAACAAGAGCAGAAGCGAGAACATGGGTTTGTATCGGAATGATCAATGGGTTGCTTGCCTGATGTAGTGGTAGTAGGGCACTGCCCTTCATACGGATACTCGGGGTTATCCTCGGAGGCAGAACCTACCACGAAAGATACACCGAACATAATCAACACATGACAATATGCAACAATATGATGCATGCTATGACATGGCAAAATGAATGTGTCTTGGCCTAATGCAAGCTAAAACATAAGGGAATGAACTCATTAGAATCAAAGATTCAAATGTTAGTTCATTTAACATAGTCTTATTAGTGCATTATCTTATTTGCTTAAACAGCAAGGTTAACTTGTTTTGTCATGCATGAAACCATTACAGATGGATAGATTGAATTTTTCTAATCATTTTTCATATATAATTTGTTTGATTTGGAGCTATGGTTGATTTTCTATGATTTTTAGAAGTTTTGGCTATTTTCTGGAATTTCCTATTAAAGAATAAATCCAGAAAAGGATTTACTGCGTCAGCATTGTGTCATTGTGACGTCAGCGAATCAAAGGCGCCAGGGCCAGTCAAACCTGACTGATGGGCCCTGTCTGTCAGTGACTCAGCTAACTAACAGGATTAAGTTAGTACTAATTAACTGTCAGTGGGGCCTGGGCCCACATGTCAGTGTCCTAAACTAACTAAAATTAGTTAGTGTTAAACTAATACTAACCTAGCTTAATTAGTGGCCTCGGGCCCACACGTCAGTGAGTCAGGGGAAGTCAAACTAGGGTTAACCCGGGTCAAACTCGCCAGAGTTGACCCGGGGCTCGTCGCCGGCAGGGCCAGGGACGGCGGAGAGGTGCGGTTTTTGCACTCCGGCGACCAAAAGGACGGCGGAAACCATCTACGTGATGCGGGGAGTGAGCCGCGTCGAGTGGTGGCAGTGGGTTGAGCTGGGGTGGCCGGAAACGTCGCCGGCGTCGACCTTGGCGGCGGCCGGAGCTCGGGTGAGGTCGAACTAGTCGCTAGGAGGCACGGAGAGGCGCATGGCTTAGTGCGTTGAGCTCCTGGGGGTGCGGTAGGGCTAGTGGACAGGGTGGCGCGGCCATTGGGTGGCCGGAGCCTTGTCGGCGACGAGCTCCGCGGCGGCACGTGCGGTTGAGCTACGTGCAGTCGCTACGGGGCTCGAGAGAGGAAACGGAGAGGGTGGGGAGGTGGCTGAGCTCACGGGGGTCACGTCGAGGCAGTCGGCGAGGTCGGGGATGAGCTGATGCGGCAGGGACGGCAAAGGGGATCTCCGGCGGCCGAAGTTGGGGAAGACGGGGTCAGGGCGATTCCAGAGTGGGCGAGCGCTCGGGGCTCGGCCTGCTCGATGTAGTCGACGATGGCGGAGCTCGTGGACACGATGGCACGGCGCGAGGACGACGGAGGGCGCGGCTACGATGACGGCGCGAGGACGACGGAGGGCGCGGCTATGACGACGGTGCGGCGGCAGGGGCGTCGGCCATGGTGGGGAACGGCGAGGGAGAGGCGTTGGGGACGAATGAGCGTGTCCAGGGGCTTCGGTGCACGACGTGGAGGCGTTCGCGGCGTCGAGGCGGTGGCCAGGTGAACATGGAAGCAGGGAGGTGGCATGGCGAGCTCCTGTGCTCGCCATCGAGCACCTACTGGCCTCACTGGCTAGGCAAAGCAGCTGCGTGGAGCGGCTGCTGGGCCGGGCCAGCTAGGTGGGCCGGCTGGTGGGTTAGGTGGGCTGCGCCAGGTAAGTATCTGTTCTCTCTCTCCTTTCTGTTTTTTCATTTATTCTATTATTTCTGTAACTTCATGGCTTTATTAAAAATGCCAGGGCGTTTCCAAAAATCATAAAATTAATCATGGCTACTGCTTAGAATATATCCAACAGCAAACATTTTAGTTTATGATTATTTGAGCATTTAAAATATTTTATAGCATTTAAATGCCCAAATGCAAATACTATAGGAATTAATCCAATGACCTTAAGATGTCCTAGAAAAATGTGCACCATTTTTGTCAAAGGTTTTAGCCCAAAACAAAAAGGGTGGGCTTTTTAGAAGGGCATTCCAGGTTCATTGAAAAAGTTTTTAGTAAACCCTAGTTGTTCCAGGGGGGTGTTGGGGGTTCTGTCATCCCCATTTCAGTTTTCTGGGAATTTAAACATGATGCACAGGTTCAACCAATCCTAATGCATGACTAACACAGGGATGTGACACCTGGTAAAGCCGGTTCAGGCTGCTGCCGCCATCCATAAGGACTCGAGTGAGGTGAAATCCGTCAATGATTGGGTCTAGGACCAGTGCGGCAAATCCGCCATGATGGATACTAGTGGGGTGGTCCCTGCGATCGAAGGTGATCGGACAGGAGGACCATGGGTTGAACTTTGGGGTGACTGGCTCCAACGCTTATACGTCCCTGAGCGCACGCTTCCGCTCCCTCTTGGGGATGTGGGTTGTGTATATCATGTTCACCGTCCGCACTTGTGGGGGAAACCTCTTCTATCCTCCGGTGTGTGGCTTTCGGGGCTCCTCCTCGTCATCGCTATGTGGCCCTTATCCTTGTTTTCGGCAATTAACTTGTCGGCCTGCTTGAACACCCAACAATCCCTGTTGGTGTGATTGGCTAGCTTGTCTGGGGTGCCGTGTATTTGACACGAGCGATCGAGTATACGGTCCAAACTGGACGGGCCCGGCGTACTTTGTTTGAATGGCTTTTTCCGCTGACCAGGTTTAGAGCCTTTGAATCCGGCATTGACTATCGTATCCTCAGTATTATCGCTGTTAATGTGGCGCTTATGTTTGTTGCGACGTGACCTACTATTGCCGTCCTTGGTATCCGAAGTACCATGGTTCTTTGACATATTGTTACTGCGAGCCAGCCAGCTGTCTTCTCCCGCACAAAAGCGGGTCATGAGTGTCGTGAGGGCTGCCATAGATTTCGGCTTTTCCTGACCAAGGTGCCAGGCTAGCCACTCATCGCGGATGTTGTGTTTGAAAGTTGCTAGAGCCTCTGCATCCGGACAGTCGATGATTTGATTTTTCTTTGTTAGGAACCGGGTCCAGAATTGCCTAACCGATTCTTCTGGCTGCTGAATTATGTGGCTCAAGTCATCGGTATCTGGTGGTCGCACATAAGTGCCGTGAAAGTTGTCGAGGAATGCGGCTTCCAGATCTTCCCAACAGCTGATGGACTCTGCTGGCAAGCTGTTAAGCCAATGATGCGCTGGTCCCTTGAGCTTTAGTGGGAGGTATTTGATGGCCTGTAAGTCATCACCACGGGCCATGTGGATGTGGAGGAGGAAATCCTTGATCCATACCGTAGGATCTGTTGTGCCGTCGTATGATTCAATATTTACAGGTTTGAAACCTTCTGGGATTTGATGATCCATTACTTCGTCTGTGAAGCATAAGGCGTGTGTGGCGCCTCTGTATTGGGCTATATCGCGACGCAGCTCGAATGGGTCTTGCCCGCTATGTTCAGCCCGGCCAGATTTACTTTTACTGTATCTGGCGTGACGTTTATCGTCTCGCATAGTGGCGCACCCTCGTGATCCGTAGATCGATCTTGCATGTTTTGCTTTGTCCTCCAATACGTCTCGTAGGTCTGGCGTGTTTCCCCATGCTTTTTTATTTGAATGGCGTCGGGGTGCAGGCTGAGCTTTTGGCTGGAATGCCTCTCTATCACGGCCACGAGGTGGCCGGTCAGCCGTGTCATATGCTTCTTCCAACAGTCGAGGTAGCAACCTGCATTTTGGGTAACTCTTGGAGGGGCGCTCGAGTTTATATTCCTTGGCCGCGAGGACTTCAGTCCATCTGTCAGCTAGCAGATCTTGATCAGCTTGAAGTTGTTGATGCTTTTTCTTAAGGCTATTTGTCATGGCCATAAGCCGGCACTTTAAGCGCTCTAGTTCGACGGGATCCTCTAGCACAGCGAATTCTTCATCGCCGAGGCTTGCCTTGTCTTCGGAGAGGGGCATGTAATTATCATCCTCCGCCTCTCCATCTGCCGCTCTCTTAGGAGGGCTGGCTCCTCCATCCTCCTGCTCTAAATCTTGCTAGAGGGGGTTGTTGTTGTCTTCGACACTATCCAGAGTGTTATTACCTCCTGTGCCGGTATCACCACTTTTGCCTTGGCGGGACTTAGAGCGGCGCCACTGACGTCAGCGCTTGGGTTGCTTCTTGGAGGGGTCATCCTCCGCTGTCTCGTCGCCATTGCCTTATTTGGGTGTATCCACCATGTATATATCGTATGATGAGGTGGCTATCCAGTGCCCTGTGGGCAGTGGTTCCTCTTCGTCTCCCGCATCGTCGTCCATACCGTTGATATCTTCAGAGTCCAAGTCGATCATGTCGGTTAAGTCATCGACTATGGCTACTAAGTAGGTGGTGGGTGGGCCGCGAATTTCTTCGCCGTCCGCATCCCAGTCCTGCCGGACATAGTTCGG
Source organism: Triticum urartu (assembly GCF_056163025.1). NCBI lineage: Eukaryota > Viridiplantae > Streptophyta > Magnoliopsida > Poales > Poaceae > Triticum > Triticum urartu. The sequence continues at coordinate 168,498,271 of NC_141878.1, read as the reverse complement.
CCAGGATCCTCCTGACAAGGAGAGAGACCTTAATAAGTTCAGTATATCTCCGAAGGGCGAGTGCTAAAAGATATCCGCGGAGCTAAACTCCATGATCGGCGCCCAGCCAGATTCGATAGGAACGGGCGCAGGCGGTTCAGAGTCCGTGGCCGGAGAAGGATCCGGCAGTTTAACAACACGGCTCTCGTGTAAGGTAAGGTCGATGTTCGGCTCGATCGCCGCTGAGGGTAAGGCCTCCATGGCAGGGTCCATCCACCCGTCCGCGGAAGGCGCAGCTGGCTCCGAATTGAGGGTCGAAGCGGCTGCCGGTGCGATCTCCTTAGCACTGTCTGATGGTAGAGCTAAATCGTACTCATCGTGACCGCGTGACGCACAAGGCAGAGGCTCGAATCCGTCAAAGATCAAGTCTCCGCGGATATCGGTCGTGTAGTTTAAGCTTCCAAACCTGACCTGGTGGCCAGGGGCGTAACTTTCAATCTGCTCCAGATGGCCAAGCGAATTGGCCCGCAGTGCAAAGCCGCCGAACACAAAGATCTGTCCGGGGAGAAAAGTCTCGCCCTGGACTACATCGCTATCGATGATAGTAGGAGCCGTCAAGCCTAACGGCGACGACACAGAGGAACTCTCAATGAAAGCACCAATGTCGATGTCAAAACCGGCGGATCTCGGGTAGGGGGTCCCGAACTGTGCATCTAAGGCAGATGGTAACAGGAGGCAGGGGACACGATGTTTTACCCAGGTTCGGGCCCTCTTGATGGAGGTAAAACCCTACGTCTTGCTTGATTAATATTGATGATATGGGTAGTACAAGAGTAGATCTACCACGACATCAGAGAGGCTAAACCCTAGAAGCTAGCCTATGGTATGATTGTATGTTGTCCTATGGACTAAAACCCTCCGGTTTATATAGACACCGGAGAGGGTTAGGGTTACACAAGGTCGGTTACAAAGGAGGAGATACACATATCCGTGTTGCCTAGCTTGCCTTCCACGCCAAGTAGAGTCCCATCCGGACACGAGACGAAGTCTTCAATCTTGTATCTTCATAGTCTAACAGTCCGTCTAATGGATATAGTCCGGCTGTCCGGAGACCCCATAATCCAGGACTCCCTCAGAGGCCACGCACGAGTCCCTCGCACCTACACAAACAAATAAACTCCTCGCAACCAACGCGAAAAAGGCGTTGTCAATCCCTTCACGTTCACCTATGAGAGTGAGATCTGATAGATATGATAAGATAATATTTTTGGTATTTTTATGATAAAGTGAAATAAAGATGCAAGTAAAATAAATTGAAAAGGAAATAACTAAGTATTGGAAGATTAATATGATGGAAATAGACCCGGGGGCCATAGGTTTCACTAGAGGCTTCTCTCGAGAGCATAAGTATTACGGTGGGTGAACTGATTACTGTTGAGCAATTGACGGAATTGAGCATAGTTATGAGAATATCTAGGTATGATCATGTATATAGGCATCACATCCGAGACAAGTAGACCGACTCCTGCTTGCATCTACAACTATTACTCCACACATCGACCGCTATCCAGCATGCATCTAGAGTATTAAGTTCAAGAGAACAGAGTAACGCTTTAAGCAAGATGACATGATGTAGAGGGATAAACTCATGCAATATGATATAAACCCCATCTTGTTATCCTCGATGGCAACAATATAATACGTGCCTTGCTGCCCCTACTGTCACTGGGAAAGGACACCGCAAGATTGAACCCAAAGCTAAGCACTTCTCCCATTGCAAGAAAGATCAATCTAGTAGGCTAAACCAAACTGATAATTCGAAGAGGCTTGCAAAGATAACCAATCATACATAAAAGAATTCAGAGAAGATTCAAATATTGTTCATAGATAAACTTGATCGTAAACCCACAATTCATCGATCTCAACAAACACACCACAAAAGAAGATTACATCGAATAGATCTCCACAAGAGAGGGGGAGAACTTTGTATTGAGATCCAAAAAGAGAGAAGAAGCCATCTAGCTAATAACTATGGACCCGTAGGTCTGAAGTAAACTACTCACACTTCATCAGAGAGGCTATGGTGTTGATGTAGAAGCCCTCTGTGATCGATACCCCCTCCGGCGGAGCTCCGGAAAAGGCCCCAAGATGGGATCTCGTGGATAGAGAAAGTTACAGCGGTGGAATTAGGGTTTTGGCTCCGTATCTAGTAGTTTGGGGGTACGTAGGTATATATAGGAGGAAGGAGTATGTCGGTGGAGCAACATGGGCCCCACAAGGATGGAGGGCGCGCCTGGGGGGGTAGGCGCGCCCCCCTACCTCGTCCCTTCCTCGTTGATTGCTTGACGTAGGGTCCAAGTCCTGTGTATCATGTTCGTTCCAAAAATCACGTTCCCGAAGGTTTCATTCCGTTTGGACTCCGTTTGATATTCTTTTTCTGCGAAACCCTAAAATAGGCACACAAAAATAACAATTTTGGGCTGGGCCTCCGGTTAATAGGTTAGTCCCAAAAATAATATAAAAGTGTATAATAAAGCCCAATAATGTCAAAAACAGGATATAATATAGCATGGAACAATCAAAAATTATAGGTATGTTGGAGGCGTATCATTTATCTATTCTATTGCTTGATGAAATTGATATCATATTCTTCACTAATGAAGTATATGAGTTCGTAAGCTTCACTGATGATCAACCCAAAGCCACTGAGTGGGTCCTCGATAGTGGATGTACAAATCACATGACCAGTGACAAGAATCTACTGATGGGCGCTCCCTTATCTCCATCGCATCTGAAGCATATCACCTACGTGACAAAGGAAAAAAATCAAGGTATTGGGTCTAGGTAAGGTTGCAATCTCAAAGGATCAACACATGGACAAAGTCATGCTTGTTGAGTCCTTAGGGTTCAACCTCATGTCTGTCTCAATGCTTTGTGATCTTGATATGGTTGTTGTCTTTGGCAAGTATCGTTGTGTTGTGATCATGGAAGCTGACAATTCCAAAGTCTTCGAAGGATTTAGGAGGGGAGATTTGTATATTGTGATTTCTCTATAGGACCACAACTTGCTACATGTCTACTTGCAAAAGCTTCAGAAGGCTGGCTATGGCATCATTGAGTTGGTCATGCTGGGATGAGGAACTTGCACACGCTCGCAAAGAAGAAGCATGTCATTGGCATCGAGGGTGTCAAATTCCTCAAGGACCATTTGTGTGGAGCTTGTGAAGCCGGAAAGATGACCAAGGCCAAGCATCCCTCAAAGACCATGATTACTACCACTCGCCCATTTGAATTGCTTCACATGGATCTATTTGGCCCTACTCACTATGCCACATTTACTAATGTTGCATCTTTATATAGCTTTATCATTGTTGATGATTATTCTCGATATACATGGGTGCATATCATCACTTACAAAACTGAAGTGTAGAAAGTCTTCAAACGATTTTCCTCGAGGGCTTCAACCAACTTTGGTGTGAAGATCAAGCACATCAGAAGTGACAATGGAACTGAGTTCAAGAACACTAGTCTTGATGACTATCTTGATGAACTTGGTATACTCATGAGTTATCTGCTCCATATGCTCCTTAGCAGAATGGCGTCGTGGAGTGCAAGAATAGGACTCTTGTTAAGATGGCTCGCACTATGCTTGATGAGTACAAGACGCCTACTCACTTCTGGCCTGAGGCAATTGATACTGCTTGCCACATCATCAACAGGGTATATCTTCACAAATTCTTCAAGAAGACTGCATATGAACTCCTCACTGACAAGAAACCCAATGTGAGTTATTTCAAAGTCTTCAGTGCTAAATGTTGGATTAGAGATCAAATTTGCACCGAAAGCGCATGAAGGTTTTATGCTTGGTTATGGTAAGGACTCGCACACCTACAGAGTCTTCAACACCTATCACCACAAGGTTGTTGAAACTGTAGATGTGCGGTTTGATGAAACTAATGGCTCGCAAAGAGAGCACCTACCTCTTGTGACAGATGAAATACCTCCTGGGGAATCTATTAAGTTCAAAGCTACAGAGGATGTCAGTCCTACCGAAGAATTTGCTGAACAAGTTGTTCCAGAACGTGAAGAACGACATGTTGATGCACCTGAAGAAAATGGTGCTGAGGAAAACGCTGATCAAATTCCTCAACGATAACCAGCTCATCCTCGCGTTGCAAATGAAGTGCAGATTGAGAAAATCATCAGTGACATCAACATTCCAGGTCCTCTCACACGCTCAAGAGCTTCACATTTATCTAACTTTTGTGGGCATTTTGGTTTCGTCTCTATCACAGATCCCACTAAGGTAGATGAAGCATTTCTGGAGCCTGAGTGGATTCAAGCTATGCAAGAGGAATTACATCAATTTGAGCTCAACAACGTCTGGGAATTGGTCAAACGTCCAGATCCTCACAAGCACAATATCATTGGCACAAAGTGGATCTACCGCAACAAGCAATATGAAAATGGCCTTGTGGTGAGGAATAAGGAATGACTTGTAGCTAAGGCTACACATAGGTTGAAGGAATTGATTTCGATGAAACTTTTGCACCTGTTACTAGACTTGAGGCTATTCCCATATTGCTTGCTTATGCTAACCATCATGGTATCATCTTACATCAAATGGATGTGAAAAGTGCATTCCTCAATGGTAAGCTTGAGGAAGAAGTATATGTTGCTCAACCCCCAGGTTTTGAAGATCCAAAGCATCCTGACAAAGTCTTCAGACTCAATAAGGCCCTCTATGGCCTCAAGCAGGCCCCTCGGGCGTGGTATGATACTTAGAAGGAATTCCTCATGAAGAAAAGCTTCAAACCCAGTTCACTTGACCCAACTCTTTTCACTAAATCTTATGATGGTGAATTGTTTGTGTGCCAAATATATGTTGATGCTTTCATTTTCGGCTGTACTGACCAACGTTACAGTGATGAATTTTCCTATATGATGAGTGAAGAATATCAAATGTCTATGATGGGAGAATTGAAATTCTTCTTAGGTCTTCAGAATCATCAACAGTGCAATGGCATATTCATATCTCAGGAGAAATACCTCAAGGATGTACTGAGGAAATTCGGCATGCAAGATTGCAAAGGAGTCAAAATCCCTATGCCCACAAATGACCATCTATGCACTGATGAAAATGGCATTGACTTCGATCAAAAGGTATACCGCTCCATGATTGGTTCTTTATTGTATTTATGTGCATCTAGCCCAGATATTATGCTTAGTGTTTGCATGTGTGCCTGATTTCAAGCTACACCGAAGGAATCACACCATAAGGCTGTGAAGCATATTCTTCGATATCTAGCTCACACGCCAACACTTGGATTATGGTATCCCAAGGGCTCGGCTTTTGATCTCATTGGATATTCAGATTCTGACTATGCTGGTGATCGTGTGGACCACAAGTCAACATCAGGCACATGCCATTTCCTCGGACGATCCTTGGTCTATTGATCCTTGAAGAAACAGAACTGTGTATCACTGTTTACTGCTGAAGCTGAGTACATTGCTTCTGGTTCTTGCTGTGCTCAATTACTGTGGATGAAGCAAACCTTCAAGGACTACGGCATCAACATGAAGAATGTGCCTCTCTACTATGACAATGAGAGTGCCATAAAGATTGCTCATAACCCAGTTCAGCACTCGAAGACAAAGCACATTCAAATTCGTCATCATTTTCTTCGTGATCATGTGTTGAAGGGCGACATCGCTATTGAGCATGTGAAGACTGAAGAACAGCTAGCCGATATCTTCACAAAGCCCTTGGATGAGAAGGGATTTAGCAAGTTGGGGTGTGAGCTAAATATCTTAGAATCTTCGAATGTCCTTTGAAAAGGACACACATCCTAACACTTATGGAAAGTTGATGACTTAGATGTGCAACACACGAAGTAAGTTTTTCTTCAATCAATGAAGATTAACCCTCTAAGTGTGAAGAATTTGATTCTCAGAACCCTATGACAATTGTACGCGGTGTCTGAAATCATCATTCTTATACGGTGGGTCACGCCACCAACAAAAGTTGAAAATCTTCAATTTGAGTTTTTGAATTTCCTCAGTTGTTCATTTTCTTCTACTTTGCAATATCTTCACTCTCTCTGTTGTTGTTCTTCATTGGCAATATATATATATATATGAGTTTACATCCTCTACAGCATTCACTTATAGCTATTTCTTCAAGTTGCTCTTTCTGCTAAGTGAATGTGATCGGACCCTTCCCCCTCTATGCTAAACTCAACCCAGTCTATTCACAAATTCTTCATGTGTGTTCTATTTGAACCTCATTCAAAATCTTCATTGTGTCCTTGTTAGCTGAAGAATTTGCGAACGGAACTTTAAACTTATCTTATCTGAATTTTTGGCTTTTGCCGCTCAAACCGTTCCACCTTTTCGCGATATATTATTCTATTCACCCATGATCGCACACGATCGTCACCTCTTTGTACATGGGTGACACATGTCACGCGAATGAGAAGGGTCAGGGGCACGTTTGTCCAATTTCCTCGGGTGAGCAGTTTTTCACTTCGGCTATAAATAACCCCCTCCCTTCCTCACTTCGTTTTTACTCCGCTCGACCTCACTCCCTCGCTCAAGCTCTCAAACCCTAGCGACGCCGCTACGTCCATCGTCACTGGTGAGGGAGAGCTTCACTTCCTCGACCTCGTCGCCGTCGTACTCGCGCCGGCTGCGGATGTCTTCACTCCGCCGCCACGGTAGCTATCTTCCTCAGCCAAGTTAGGGCGTGGAAGATCCGAACTGACGAGCTTCTAAATCTACTCTTCATAGTTTGCCGTGTTCTTCGTCAAGGGTAATTAAAAGTTACCTTTACTACCCTTGTTGATTCTGATATTTTCTTCAAATCTTCAAAAGGTGTTTATTCCTCAAATCTTCACACACTAAACACCTCATATCATCTATTCTTGATCTGTTTCTCTAAGCATCATTTCTCTTCAAGATTCATCAATTGTGTGGATTTTCAAATCTGTACAACTCTGGAACCTAAGTCAAAGAACGCTTAGTGAAATTCCTCAAGACTGATTCGGTTAAATTCCTCAAACTTGTTCTTTTTGCACAAACTTCTGAGAACGCATATGACCTCTCCAAATTCTTCGCACCCATACTCTGTTCACAAGTACAATGTCTGCTGCTGAATCTCTAGGTTCTCATCAACTTAACTCATTTGCAGCATTCCTCGAAGGAAAACTGCATACCTCTTCAGAGAATTCAACTGTTCAATATCCTCGGCTAAAGAAAATGGCCGACGGAAAGAAACTGGAAGTCAACACAGCTTTTGAGATCCCTGATGACATTTACAAGGATTATTGCACTCCTGATGAGGCCACACATGGAAAGGAGGACAAAAATCAGCGCAAGGTGTGCATTCAAAGGATAGAGAGGAGATGGTCATGAGAATGGAGAGAATACAGATATCTCACTCCAAAATATATGAAGAAATTTTCTCTTCACCCTCCTTGCCCAAGACCTCCGTTGGCACCTGGTCAAGAAGCTGATCCCACTGGCCTCAAGTGCGGTGAGGACTATCCTGATGAATGGGCAAAGCATCAATCTAAGTTGGCCAGAGTAGCAAAAGAGGCAGTGAGGAAATTCAATGAAGACTCTGTTGCTGCTGCTGCCACTACTGAGGCCTCTGCTAGCAAGCCGAAGAAGGCTATGCCTAAGAAGCCTACACACAAGCTCAGTGCCCCTTCTTCTTCAATGCCCGCACGGCGAAGCTCCTCTGCAATGCCCTCATGACCAACTTCTGCTAAGCCCTCACGACCATTTCCTCAAGGCGCCCCGGTTCCTCAAGTTGCAAAATCCTCAGCTCCTCTGTCAAAGTCCTCAACACCTGCGCATCTCGCCTCGTGCCAAAGGACAATAGGCATCTCTATTGCCTCAGGAGCCTTTGCAAGTTCATCAGCTCCTCTGCATTCTTCAATTGGCCCCACTTTGCTGAAGACCAAGGGCACTGCTGGACGAGGCTCTAGACCAAGTCTTCAAAAGAAGCAGGTCGCCTTTCAGGTCCCGCCCTCTGGGGATGAAGCTGATGATGAAGAACTTGAAGAAATCATCAAAGACAGACAGCACAGGGCCGCTAGAGCCAAAGGCAGTAACGTGACATTGATACTGGATCCGAAGTTCATCCTTGACTTCATCGACTTATGGCACAAGGACCCCAACACACCTCTGCCTGAGATGAACCTCACTCCTGGTCAAAGTCATGTGTTGACTGCCTTCATTGATGAAGAGAAATGGAAGTTTGAGAAGGCCAGACAGCTGAAGAAGGCGCAATACAAGAAATAGCGCCACCAGAAGAAAAATGTTGTCAATATGACATCTGATGAACTTCTGTCTATTCAAACTGAGATCAAAGGACTCAGTGATGAATTCAATGTCTACCACACAAGGACCCCAACACACCAGTCAGGTTTGTGAAGTTAGCTAAAAAATTCACTACCAATGTTGCAGCTCCAACGCAACAAGAAATTCCTCAGGCTGAAGCATCTGCTCGGCCTACTGAAGAAAATGCCAGCACCACTAATGACAACCAGTGTCGGTGTGGAATGAAACCTATGGGATCACAAGAACCCCTACTACGGTTGCCGGGTAGCGGGGCTGTGAGAAGAGCAGGATTAGTAACCAGCACGAGGATTGTTTACCTAGGTTCGGGCCGCGAGGATGCGTAAAACCCTAGTCCTGCTTTGGTGGGTGTATTTCAGAGAGTTCTTGAGCTCTCAAACTAGCTGCGGTGAGTGTGTGGTTCGAAAAGGCTGAATCCTTCTCCAGTATGCCATGGTCCTCCTTTTATAGTCGAAAGGGGCTGCCACAGTGGCACATGGGAGGTGGAAAGGCGCACGGTGCCATGAGCTTATCGCTCGTATTATAGGACAAGGCGCATTTAATGCATCGCTTAGGTGTCCCCTTGCTTTATTGGGGACGGGAACGAGGCCGTCCCATCCGTCGCTGCTCCTCCTTGCTTCGACACGTGCCCTGGTCAGCGATGCATGCTGCGCCATGTAGGCAGGCAGGCAGCTGAGGTGGCGCGGTGGCAAAGCCTTCACGAAGATCTGCATGCCGCCACATAGGCACTTGCTGAGTTGGCCTGCGAGCTGCATGTTGCCACGCAGGTGCCTGCCCAGCTGGTTGGGCTGGCAGCTGCATGCGAACGGTGGTGGAGACTTGGTTGGTGCGGGCTTAGTAGTGGCCCTGCTGGCGTCCTTGGTGAGGGCCTTGCTGGGTGGCCCGGCAAGGGTCTTGCCGTGGCGCGCTGTCATCCCCGGCAAGGACCTTGCTGGGGGTCTGGTGGCCTTCCTCGGCAAGGATCCTGCCGAGGATCTTCGTCTTCTAATCCTCATCTGATCTTGAGTGTTCCTTGCCTTCACAAAGATCTGCATGCCACTATGGAGGTGCCTCCCGAGCCCTGGGCCAACGTGATGTTGGAGACCGTGGGCTCAAGGGTAGCTCGCTCTGTTGGTGTGGGGCGAGCTGCCCCGACAAGGGTCTTGCTGGGGGAACCTGCTTCGTCCCTCTGCTCTCTGTGGTCTTGGCCTTGGCGTTGCTCTAGCTGTCTTGGGCTTCGGTTTTACCTCGGTTCACCTCCCCTGCTCTGCTTGGTGTGGCCACGGGCGCGGCTCCGACTGTCCGTGCACCGGTAAAGGGGTACAATAGCACGCCCCTTCTTTTGTACACCGATAGGAGCCCCTGGGGCTAGGCCATACATAAGCACGACACGTTGTTGGGCCAGGCCCAAAATGGTGCGCAGGTAGGCGGGGCGGTTTTTACCGCGGTAAAACTTTTCACACGCTGCGCTTCCCACGACCCGGGCACGGCGTGGCGCAGCATGGAGGGGTGCGCGTGACGTGGGCGGCATGCGTGGGGCGGTTCCTGCACGCATGTGTCACATTGCAGTGAATGGGCAGCTCACGCCTTCCCCATGAAAGGAGGGAGGCGTGGAGGTGCGGCTTATTTACTGCGCGGGGCTGGGTTGCGGTCTCCAAGGCGTCCACACCCCATGATCACGGGGTAGGGAGAGGTCGCCTCACCCGTCCCCTCGATTCTGCACGTTTGCCATGCGGCATCCATGCGCTTGGGGTGGCAAGCGGTGGAGGCGGGAAACCGGGCCGTCGCTGGTTGGGGCAGCAGTCGGTCTTGATTCCCCATTCCTCTGGTGGCTGGATTGGCCGAGCGGGGCGGCCGAGCCCCGACCCCGCCCCTTTATAAGTAGGGTGAAGGGGGGAATGGCATCCCGCACTCTTCTGTCATCATCTCCTCCTGCTTCCGCTTCTTCCTTTCACTCTCCAGGGAGAAAGGGAATCCTGGTCCTTCGTCGGTGGCGGCGAGGGTCGCCGCTCGACAGCGCGTCCCTCCCCCTCCTGAGCCCGCGGTGGTGGAATCGGCCATGAGGGGAAGGGGGAGTGAGGGAGTCCTGGATTAGGGGGTGTTCAGATAGCCGAACCATACCTTCAGCCGGACTCCTGGACTATGAAGATACAAGATTGAAGACTCCGTCCCGTGTCCGGAAGGGACTTTCCTTGGCGTGGAAGGCAAGCTTGGCGATACGGATGTTCAGATCTCCTACCATCGTAACTGACTCTATGTAACCCTAACCCTATCCGGTGTCTATATAAACCATCCACCTGCCTCCCGCTCCGTACATGGTTGGAGAAGGTCGAGGTGGGAAATGCGAACTTGGGCGCCGGAGCTCGAGTGTGCAAAGATGGATGAGCAAAGGAGGAAGAAGGCGTGGATGAAAAGGTAAATCCTTATCCCTTTATATGGGCAGACGAAACTATGCGTCCCCACTAGCCTGGTAAAACTCGCTTGTCCCCCAAGCGCCGTAATCGATGGCGCGGTTGGGTTACCCACACCCATATTGATGATAATCCCGTGATAAGGGGACATGATCTCTGCTTTGACAAAGACGTGTCAAAAAAACTGCCTCGTGTTATGTGCGGGGCTAGTTAAAGGAAATGGTTCGAATAATCACCGGGCCGTGACATAATGTTGTGTTGCCAAAACAAGTCAGCGGATTGGATTTGTGGAAATATTATTCTCTCTACGGTGGTATGTGGAACTTATTTTGCAGGGTCGGACACTATCCTTGTATTCAAATTTTTCCGTGGTGTATTCAGAGGAGGAACCCGCCTTGCAATGTCGAAGACAATACTGCGCGGCGGATTCATCGTCATTGAAAGCCTGGTTCAGGGGCTACTCAGGGAGTCCTGGATTATGGGGTCTCCGGAAAGCCGGACTATATCCATTGGCCGGACTGTTAGACTATGAAGATACAAGATTGAAGACTCCGTCTCATGTTCGGATGGGACTCTACTTGGCGTGGAAGGCAAGCTAGGCAATACGGATATGTGTATCTCCTCCTTTGTAACCGACCTTGTGTAACCCTAACCCTATCCGGTGTCTATATAAACCGGAGGGTTCTAGTCCGTAGGAAAACATACAGATCAACAATCATACCATAGGCTAGCTTCTAGGGTTTAGCCTCTCTGATCTCGTGGTGGATCAACTCTTGTAATACCCATATCATCAATATTAATCAAGCAGGACGTAGGGTTTTACCTCCATTGAGAGGGCCCGAACCTGCGTAAAACTTCGTGTCCCCTGCCTCCTGTTACCGGATCCTAAACGCACAGTTCGGGACCCCCTACCCGAGATCCGCCGGTTTTGACACTGACATTGGTGCTTTCATTAAGAGTTCCTCTATGTCGTCGCCGTCAGGCTCGATGGCTCCTACGATCATCGGTAGCGATGCAGTCCAGGGTGAGACCTTCCTCCCCGGACAGATCTTCGTCTTCGGTGGCTTCGCACTGCGGGCCAATTCACTTGGCCATCTAGAGCAGATCGAAAGCTACGCCCCTGGCCGTCAGTTCAGATTCGGAAGTTTAAACTACACGACCGACATCCGCGGGGACTTGATCTTCGACGGATTCGAATCACTACCGAGCGCGCCTCACTATTACGACGAGCATGATTTAGCTCTGCCGCCGAACCATGCCCTGGAGGCCGCACCCGCATTGGCTCCGACCCTTAGTTTGGAGCCAACCGCGCCGATCGAGGATAGGCGGTTGGACGCCACCTCGAGGGCCGCGATCCCAACGGCGGTCGAGCCGAACACCAGCCCAGTGCTCTGCAAGACTCGTGACTCCATGGAGCCAGATTTTTCTCCGGACTCCGAACCCTCCGCGCCCCTGCGGGGCGAATCCGATTGGGCGCCGATCATGGAGTTCACGGCCGCGGACGTCTTTCAGCACTTGCCTTTCGGCGATATCCTGAAATCACTAAAGTCTCTCTCTTTGTCAGGAGAGCCCTGGCCGAACTACGGTCAGCAAGGTTGGGCTACGGACGATGAAGAAATTCAAAACCCACCCACCATCCACTTTGTAGCCACTGCCGACGACTTAACCGACATGCTCGACTTCGACTCCGAAGACATCGATGGTATGGACGCCGATGAAGGAGATGATGAAGAACCAGCGCCTATCGAGCCCTGGAACGCCAACTCGTCATATGACATATACATGGTGGACGCACCCAAAGATGACGACGAGGAGCGGAAGGACGCACCGAAGGATTGTTCCCTCGAAAAGCAGTCAAAACGGCGACGCAAGCGCTGACCCAATCCCGCCTCGATAGAAATAGCGATCACACTGATCCAGCGCTGGAGCAGGGCGAACCGCTGCCAGACAACGGCAATCCGGATAATCAAACCGAACAAACAAATCCTATCAATGATAATGGTCCGGACGAGATAACGCCAGACAGGCACTCGGAGCAGCAGAATGCCCGTAAAAGGCTCGTTGCCACCGCAAGGAGTCTCAAAAAGCAGAAGCGGAGGCTCAAGGCCGCGCAAAACACGCTCCAATTCAGATGGAGCAAAATACTCAACACTGCAGCAAGCTACGGCGACAATCGCCCCTCCAAGAGCTACCCAATGCGGAAACTGCTACCCGAATTCGATAAGGAGGCCTTAGACCCCCCACAACCAAATATCAAAGCAGCCACCTGGTCAGATAGACGACCCCTCTACCAACACAGAACGGCATTCAACGCCGCTCACAATACAACACGCGACCCATGCGAGGGCTCGCACCCAAAGGATGGTGCAACAAGATCCATTTATGGACCACGCAAGCGCGCCCCAGCATACAATACAACACAACAAACATCCGAACAACACGGCACACCCAGCTACAGGGGTGCCGCACACCCCCTATGTTTCACCGATGAGGTGCTGGACCATGAATTTCCAGAGGGATTCAAGCCCGTGAACATAGAGGCATACGACGGAACAACAGACCCTGGAGTCTGGATTGAGGACTATATCCTTCATATCCATATGGCTCGGGGGGACGATCTCCATGCCATCAAGTACTTACCTCTCAAACTCAAAGGGCCAGCCCGTCACTGGCTCAAAGGCCTCCCCGACAGCTCCATTGGAAGTTGGGAAGAACTCGAAGACGCCTTTCGGGAAAACTTTCAAGGGACTTATGTCCGACCTCCGGATGCGGACGACCTGAGTCACATAACTCAACAGCCCGGAGAGTCAGCCCGAAAGCTTTGGAATAGGTTTCTTACCAAAAAGAACCGGATTGTCGACTGTCCGGATGCCAAAGCCTTAGCGTCTTTCAAGCACAGCGTCCGCAACGAATGGCTCGCCAGACACCTCAGCCAAAACAAACTGAGAACGATGGCCGCATTAACAAACCTCATGACCCGCTTTTGCGTGGGTGAGGACAGCTGGCTAGCCAGATGCAGCACCAGCGACCCCAGTACATCTGAAGTTAGAGATGGAAACGGGAAATCACGGCGCAATAGCAATAACAAACGCCGGAATATAGAAGACAGCACGAAGGGCACGGCAGTAAATGCCGGATTCAAAGTCCCTCGGCCAAACCAAAAGCCGCCTTCCAAAGGCACCAGGGATGAACTGTCCAGCCTCAACAAAATTCTGGCCCAAGTATGTCAGATCCATAGTACCCCTAGCAAACCTGCTAATCATACCCACAAAGAATGTTGGGTCTTCAAGCAGTCCGGCAAGCTTAACGCCATACACAAGGGGGAGGATACACCAAGTGAAGACGAGGACGAACCTCCCAAACAAGACAAGGGGGAACAAAAGAAATTCCCACCCAAAGTCAAAACAGTAAACGTGCTACACAGGATCAAGAGAAAAAACAACGCGGCACTCCCAGAAAAATATACCAAAACGCCTGTCCGCGCGAAGTCCCGCCACTGGTCATCTCAACCAATCACCTTCGACCATCGCGACTACTCCTCAAGTATCCGGCACGCAGGATGGGCTGCCCTGGTATTAGACCCAGTAATTGGCGGATACCACTTCGCCCGAGTCTTGATGGATGGCGGCAGTAGCCTAAACCTAATATACCAGGATACAATCCACCGGACGGGGCTAGACCCAACACAATTTCTCCATAGCAATACTACCTTTAAAGGAGTAACGCCAGGCCTAGGGGCTCGTTGTACAGGCTCCCTCCTACTACAAGTTATATTCGGCTCCCCCGATAACTTCCGTCGAGGGCTTTTAACTTTCCACATCGCTCCGTTTCAAAGTGGCTATCAAGCACTACTCGGACGCGAAGCTTTCGCTCGCTTTAATGCAATACCACACTACGCCTCCCTAACACTCAAGATGCCCGGTCCACATGGCATCATTTCTGTGCATGGAAGTATCAAGCAATCTCTGCGCGCCGAAGAGAGTGAGGCTGCCTTGGCAGCCGCACACTAAAGGCGCCCATACCATCAAGCATCCAATAGGTCGTCAAGACCACAGGCACAACTAATCAAGTCCGGCGCCACTACTCATATCGAATAAACGGCCACACCCCTATCTTTCAAAAGTGCAAGGGGCTCAACGCACGCAGACGAGTGGTGATTTCTTCTTATCTTGAATTATATGTGGTTTCTTTAGAAAACTATCCTTTTGCACGACAACCTTTTTACCTAACTTCCTCTCTTTTACAAACGATCATTGTGCTACACCCGTCCAGGATACGGCACAACGGAGACACAGGCGCAGACATGCAGCAGGGACCCGCCCCAAGGATTCTTTTTAGATTAAGACCCTGCATAAACCTTTTTTATTGTCTCTTGTTGATACATATCCACCGTTGAGAAGGATGCTGACGTCTTGGCATGTGGCCACGCCAGAACAATGCACGTACCTGGACACAAGGGGCTTCTTACAAAGGCCATTCTTCAGGCCCGGTTTATACCACAAAGACCGAATACCTTAGGGAGTGTTCGGCGTCACGAGTTTGGCCCTATATGCATCAGCTCCGAATCATTGTCTTTGGTCAAATGTTGGGATTGCCCGGCTCCTGTGTTTTGGTGCCTTACGTTCCGCTTTACCGGCTAAGGTAGCACCAGGAGAACTACTGCAATTGTGCCCTGGTTCATCCAGACGAGCACCTCAGTAGAGAAAGCCGAAAACTGACTGTCATGATCTAGCGTGAGACTGGTCAACCACTAGATGACCTATGGGAATGTTAGAATTCCTCTGCCTTAACGAAGGGCCGCTTTCCGGCCAGGCATAAACGCACCCCGGGATCGGGAGAGTGCGGAGCCACCAGGGGCTATCTAGTAGCCCCACTGTCAAACTCCTATGGCTAAGTGAAAGTGTTAAAGCATTATAGTCCGGTTGCCTCGCTCGCTCCACTATCACCTCCTTAATAGGACCAAGACGTTGGGTTAAGTGTGAACGTGTGTTTCTGCGAACACCTCCGCATTATATGCGTGGGGGTTGAAGCCGACGACTGCAATCTTTCAGGTTATACACATGTATACATAAACGGCCGCCCAGGAGGCATCACATTACTTTCAGGAAAAAGTATAAAATTAGCCTTATAAAAATTTCTAAAAACATTTCGCTTACAACGAGATTACATGTCACTCAAACATAATATTTTTTGAGCACTGGGTCTCTATCAAACGAGCACCCTCAAGAACTTCCTCAAAGTAGTGCTCAGCAGCCCTTCGACCTATGGCCGAATCATGCGCTGCAACAGTGGTAGCATCCATCTCTGCCCAGTATGCTTTAGCATGGGCAAAGGCCATCCGTGCGCCTTCTGTGCACGCCAACCTCTTCATCGCATTTATGCGCGGCACCACATCGAGGACCTGCTGCACCAAGCTGAAATAGCTGCTCGGTTTTGACCTTCCCGGCCATAGCTGATCCACAATAGACCTCATGGCGAGTCCGGACAGCCTATTTAGTTCGGCCCATTCGGCTAATTCGTCCGTCAACGAAAGCGGACGCCCGGGAGAAAGGAATTGCTTCCAAAACAGCTGGTCCACTTCACGGTCCGTCTGACTCTGGAAGTACTTAGCCGCATCGGCAGCGCTCACCGCCAAATCCATATACGCATCCTCCAAACTCCACAGCCGATCCTGAGGGGCATACCGTGGATCTCCGTACTTCCTCTGCAGCATAAAGGACTTCCCGGCTATAATATCCCCGGCTTCCCGCAGCTCCTCCTTCTTTGCCCTCATAGCAGAGCAGAGGTCTTTTCCCGTTACCGCAGCCTTCTCAAGGTCTGATGCCTTCGCCTGGTTCTCCTTTTCAAGAGCCCGGCAATGGTCTACGGCGGCTTTTAATTCTACGGCCATATTGGCCATCTTCTTACGGCTCTCGCCATGTGCGGCCTTCTCGGCTCGCAACTCTTCGGCCGCCTTCAAAGCAGCCGCATTACCCAATCTTGCTTGTTCCTTGGCTCGGGCAAGTTCCGCCCGCAAGGCTTCAGCAGTGGCAGCTCCATCTGCAGTCATAACATGTCAAAAACACTGGCATCATACTCTTCCTATATGGCATTTACCAGATAAGGATACTTACCATGCGCCTCGTCAAGCCTTCTGTTAACAAGCTCGATGTCGGCATCTGCCGCATCCAACGGGCAAAATGGCTAGTCCGGCTGGCCACCGGAGTTTCCATCTCCTGCACATAAAGGCAGTATGGTTATTACCTGGGAGTATGATCCTCCGTTCATCATCGTTTCCGACGACAACCAGAGTCTCAGGGGCTACTATCTACACAGGGCACACCTAACATGTGCAGGACTATTACACATTCCTTTTTACGTACCTCAAAGCCTATCAGTAGACTCATAAAAGCTTCATGCAATCCGCTTTCGGCGGATGATATCCTCTCCATCACCATATTCATCAGCACACGGTGATCATCTGAGATGGCCGCTCGCCCCACCAACCCCCTCGGAGCGTCCGATCGCACACTAGACGGTGCCGGACTCTTTTGTCTACTCTCTTTGGGAGCCGGACACTGGGAGCCTCGGGGATCAATTGGATCACCTTCTGACCTCTCCACACTCGGAGATGCCCTCCGCGACGATACTTCAGGGTCGCCCGCTTCCGGAGCGGAGGAGTCTGGAGGAGGCGTCTCGCTCTCCATCATCTCTGGAAGAAGATCCCCCGAAGACGAGCTCATTTGAGAGGGGCTAAGGCCCGAACTGCACAAATATATGCGGCGGTTATTTTCTCAAAAGAAAAGGATGGCATATCTGTACTATTAAAGTTTTCGGGTCACTTACGACTCTCGGGAGAATTGATCCCCCCGCAGACTTTGTGCGGCAGCAGCGCCCCCCAAGGTAGGGCCCCCGGTGGAAGATTTCTTCTCCCGTTTGGAAGCTTCAGCTTCCGAATTCCCGGGCGCAGTCCTTTTTCTCTTCCGGTCGTCTTCCTTCACGGAGACGCTCGCTCCCTCAGTTAGAATAGGCAGCGTTGGGGGCCCGCGTCCGCCCGCGTTACCCTCTACAATATCTTCCTTCAAGGGATCTGGGCAAGGTGCGGTCAGGAGCATCTTCTCCAATACCGGATTCTCCAAACCCTCAGGGAGGGGGGCCGAACACCGAATCAACTTCGCCTTTGTTAGCCAGTCCTGGTCGAAAAAGCAAACTCTCAGAAATAACTTCGTAACGAAGGAAAGATAATATGTTTGTCCGGAAAATTCCTTACCTGTTCGGCGGCGTAGTCACTGCTCAGGCCCACGTCCTCGGTGATTTCCGGACACTCTACTTGAGGTCCGAAGAATGACTTATACATATCCTCATGCGTCAGGCCGAGAAAATTTTGAATGGCACACGGACCCTCGGGATTGAACTCCCACAAGCGAAGGGGCCGACCTTTGCAAGGCTGGACTTGACGAACCAGCATAACTTGTATTACCACAACCAAACTGAGATCGTCGTTGAAGAGATCTCGAATGCAGCTCTGCAATAAAGGCACGTCCTTGGCTGGACCCCCAGCTCAGTCCTCTGCTGATCCATGACATCAGTCGTGGTGGAGGGCCCAAGCGAAAAGCAGGGGTGGCCGCCCACTTGGCGCTTCTAGGAGTCGTGATGTAGAACCACTCCTGTTGCCACAATGCAGACACCTCTGGGATGGAACCTTTGGGCCACGGAGCTCCGGTCATCTTGCGTATTGAGGCGCCTCCACACTCTGCATGTTGCCCTTCGATCACCGTTGGCTCTACTTCAAAGGTCTTGAGCCATAAGCCAAAGTGGGGGGTAACCCGGAGGAAGGCCTCGCATACGATAACAAAGGTCGTGATATGCAAGAAGGAGTCCGGAGCTAGATCGTGGAAATCTAGCCCGTAATAAAACATCAAGCCCCTGACGAAAGGATCCAGAGCAAAACCTAGACCTCGGAGGAAGTGGGAGACAAACACGACATTCTCGTTGGGTTTGGGAGAAGGGACGGCCTGCCCCCGGGGAGGCAGCTGATGCGACATTTCGGCGGTCAGATACCTGACCTCCCTCAACTTTTTGATGTCTTCTTCTGTGACGGAGGAGGGCATCCATCGGCCTTGAAGGATGGATCCGGACATGACTGAAGGTTCGGAGCACCTGACTTGAGCTTTGGGCGTTTGAGCTTGAGGTGGGGAAAGGATTCGATTAAGCACGGGAGGGAAGAGGTAAAAGCTTTGCCCCTTTATAAAGAGGGTGGATATCGAGCGTCCTCCCCGTGTCCGTTTGGACCTTCCTATGATCTAGGAATCCTAGAAGTGGTTGGGTTACCCACGCCCGTATTGATGAGAATCCCGTAATAAGGGGACACGATCTCTGCTTTGACAAGACGTGCCAAGGAAACCGCCTCGCATAACGCGCTGAGGTGGGATAATGAAACAATTTGGATAAAGGCTTGGCCGTGGCGTGTCGCACCACGGAATACGTTAGCAGATTAGATTTGTGTTAACATTATTATTCTCTCTATGGCGATATGTGGAAACTTATTGTTGCAGAGCCGGACACTATCTTTGTGTTCAAAATCTTCTACGAAGTACTTGGAGGAGGAACCCGCCTTGCAATGTCGAAGAGAATTTGCGCGCCAGACCCGTCGTCATTGAAGCCTAGTTCAGGGGCTACTGAGGGAGTCTTGGATTAGGGGGTGTTCGGATAGCCGAACTATACCTTCAGCCGGACTCCTGGACTATGAAGATACAAGATTGAAGACTCCGTCCCGTGTCCGGAAGGGACTTTCCTTGGTGTGGAAGGCAAGCTTGGCGATACGGATGTTCAGATCTCCTACCATCATAACCGACTCTATGTAACCCTAACCCTATCCGGTGTCTATATAAACCGGAGGGTT
This sequence comes from Triticum urartu, assembly GCF_056163025.1. NCBI lineage: Eukaryota > Viridiplantae > Streptophyta > Magnoliopsida > Poales > Poaceae > Triticum > Triticum urartu. Next base: position 168,478,657 of record NC_141878.1, on the reverse strand, counting down.
CTAGTCCGTAGGACAACATACAGATCAACAATCATACCATAGGCTAGCTTCTAGGGTTTAGCCTCTCTGATCTCGTGGTGGATCAACTCTTGTAATACCCATATCATCAATATTAATCAAGCAGGACGTAGGGTTTTACCTCCATCGAGAGGGCCCGAACCTGGGTAAAACTTCGTGTCCCTTGCCTCCTGTTACCATCCAGCCTAGACGCACAGTTCGGGACCCCCTACCTGAGATCCGCCGGTTTTGACACCGACAGGGAGGGGGCGAGGCCGTGGGCGAGGCCGAGGTAGAGGTCATAGTGCTCGGGGAAGAGGAGGACGAGGCGGCGCGCCGGCTTCGCCCCCGCCAATGATGCCTTTTCTGATGGAAGGCCATGTTGGAGACCAGCCCCGTGAATTCTTCATTAGGCTGTGTCGGCCTCCGCGTCACCATCTTCGTCTTCCCACCCTGTTTGCTCGGGAGATGGAGCGTGACCCGCCCCAATCCCTCAGATTGCATATGAGGGGTTGTGGGAATGGGGGCACGCGGGTCGACGTCGACTTCCCGGCCCCTCGGGTCATGTACCTCCGTCGTGGATGGAAGACGTTCGCTCGCATCCATAGCCTGACGGAGGGGCTCGTCCTCTACTTCAAATTAATGGAGGACGGCCTGCTCTCCGTCAAGGTCTTCGGAGGCTTCGGGACTCGCCTGAAGTGCTACATGGAGAGCTCCTCCGACGGAGCTTCCGACGATGGAAGCCCTTCCTCGAGTGGAAGTGATGAGGAGGACAGCGGGGCAGATGACGGGGACGTGTCCGACTAGGCGTCGGACGCCCCGCGCCTAGGCGGGTGCGGCAGCTGCAACATCTGCACCTGGCCGCTCCTCCGGCAGAGTTTTTCCGGGGGCGGGGCCAGCTCCTTGAACTTCTCGGGGCCGTCTCCTTGGGCGGCTGGTGTTGGGAGGCTGCGGAAGAGGAAGAGGGCGGGCGGCAAAGCTGAAGATGTGAACTCTTGGGTATTGGACTGGATGACAGAGAATACACACTTTGAAGCATCAGCCTCTGAATTGCTTCATGCCCTGCCTATCAGTCCTCCCCTTGAAGGCGCTCGTTGCACATACCATGAACGTGAACTTACCGCTCACTACATGCAAGTGTTGATGAAGCCGCTGAAGCCCAGTCAAGCCCCAAGGACCAAATTCCTCATGAAGGAATTGTTGTTTGTGCCTAGAACTATCTATCGCATTCTGACGAAGATATTGAGTCCTATTAAAGGCCATGATTTGAATGACGACAAAGTTGTTGGCAACATGAAGAATCTGCTATTCAATATCATTAATGGAATTCCTATAAACTATCATGATTTCTTCATGAGGACTCTGGCGAATGTTAAGGAACTTACAATCTAGTGCCCCTTAGTGATTTTGGTGTATTGAAGACTTATAGGTTAAGGGACTGATGCATTTGTGAGTGTACACAGGTCTATAAGTCTATGAGGAGTTTGATATTTACAGAGAAAGTCGACCCCTAAAAATGAAGTTCTTCGACTAAAGACTTTGGATTTCTGAAGATTTTGAAAGTGAATAAATTGGTCTGACCATGAAGACTTGGTATTCATTCGAGGAACATGAAGCGTGAACACAGGCCCTGAGGAATTTGATAGTCAAATTTCCGACCGTTGTTGTGCTACGTGCCAGCTGTCCCAAAATATCTTCCCACCTAATGGTCATATCATTTAAGGGCATTTATGTCTTATCATGTCGGTCTGCTCCCTAGGCTATAAATAGCCGCCCCCTACAACCACTAGCTGGTTGGCCGCTCCGAGAGAAACTGACACTTGTCATTTGAGAGCATCCCATCCTCCGAGGACTTTGAGCGAAAAGCATAAAGTGAGGAAAACCCAAACCCAAACACCTACAAACCCAAAGTGATTGAGCATCACTGAAGAGATTGATCTTGCGTGGATCCGACGATTGTTACCTTTGAAGACTGTGCATCTTCCAGACGGTTAGGCGTCATGATCTAGAGCATCTAAGTGTCCTGAGCTGCGTGTTCAGGACTGGGTGTCCGGGACTGTGTGTCCTTAGGTTTGAATACCTAGCCGCCCTAACCAGACGTACAACTGTCATAGCAGTTGGAACTGGTCTACCAAATCATTGTCTTCACCAAGCCTACTGGTTCTATTTCCTCAACCTTTCCATTTCCTCATTTCTGTGTTGTGTACTTGTTCATATCTGTTTGAAGACTCTGACTGAAGACTTTCTCAATTTCCTCAGTTCAATTTCTTCAGTCTGTTTGTCTTCATCCTGTTTTATCCAGTGTTTACGCTTTCTGTACTCTGTGTCTGTTTTTCATTTCATCATGATATCCATGTTTGTGTTATGTCATGTATGCATCTGAGTACTTATTCCGCTGTAAGTAGTTTTTCTCTTAGGAATTTCCTCACCCTGAAATTCCTCAGTGAAGAATTTACAAAAATTGCATATTCACCCCCCCTCTAATCGACTTGACGCACTTTCAGCCCGAACCTGGGTAAACATCGTGTCCGCTGTCTCCTGTTACCATTGATCCTTAGACGCACAGTCCGGGACCCGCTACCTGAGATATGTCGGTTTTGACACCGACAGGTGTCTCTGCAGCGACGTACTGTGGCCGAGTAAGGAGTGGCACGTGTTAAAGTAGAGGCGCCGATGTAGCATGTCACACAGTCCTGTCTATATCGTGTACATGTACGTACGGCCACGTTGCAAGATAATAAATACGGCTACGTACGTACATACGTGCGGGGTCTCTAACACGGACAGCGACTAATCCTGCTCATCGGGAGCCAACCGGCTGGGTCGGAATGGAGAAACTGCGTCCTGTTCATGGGGAGGCAACGAAATGCGTCGTGTTCATCGGGAGGCAACAGAATACGTCGTGTTCATCGGGAGCCAACCGGCTTGGACGGAACAGCCGAAACGAGGTCTCGCGTACCGTAGAACGAAGGAAACAGGCCTTCTGTTCGACCGTGTACAGTCGAAATTGGGTCATGTTCATCGGGAAGGGTCTGCGTACCGCAAAACGGAGGAAACTGACTTGTGTTCGACCGCGTATGGTCGAAACGGGGTCTTGTTGATCGGGAGGGGTTTGGCGTACCGCAAAACGGACGAAGCGGACTAGTGTTGGACCGCCTATGGTCGAAACGGTGTCCTGTTGATCGGGAGGGGTGTGGCATACCACAAAACGGGACTCCACGGGCTACTATTCATCCACCATCGACTTCCTCCAACCTCCACCTGCTACTATTCATCCACCGTCAACTTCCTCCAGCCTCCACCAGCTACTGTTCATCCACGAGGTCCTGTTCATCCAACCTCCCCGACTACTGTTCATCCAGCCCTCCACGGGGTCATGTTCATCCGGCCTCCACCAGCTACTATTCAACCAGCCCTCCACGGGGTCCTGTTCAACCAGCCCCTCCACGGGGTCCTGTTCAACCACCCCTCCATGTACGGGGTCCCTCCACCAGCTACTGTTCATCCACCCCCACGCCTCCTTGATCGGGATCCTGTTCATCCAGCGGCAACTATTGTGGTTCTAAGTCTGACAGTGGAATGGGGGTAGGTATGAGGAGGCAAGATCCTGGCTACGGTGAAGTTGTGCACGCAAGATTTACGAGTTTAGGCCCTTCTCAGAGGAAGTAACAGCCCTACATCTCGGTGCCCTGAGGCTGGTCGATTGGATTATGCGTGAAGTTACAGGGGGTGCGAACCCTTGTCCCAGAGGAGCGGGTGGCTTATATAGAGTGCGCCAGGACCCCAGCCATCCCCCGTTACATAGAGTTCAATGTACATAAAGTGGGGACGTTACTGGTAACGTCAACATTAAAGGGATATAAATGATCCTTAAGACTACGGAGTGAACGCATGACCATTGCCATCTAGAGTGACCTTAGATCTTCTGTACTTCGAGTGGTTTCTGATGTGGTCGAATGATTATATCCTGGTCGAATAGAATTGGGTTGTCCGAGTGGAACTCATGGTCGAGTGAGTTGCATCCTGAGATGATTTCAGTCGGTAGAATTTGATTTCCTTTGAATGTCTTCGACTGTAGGGCAGTGTCCTTGGGAAGGGTGCTTAGATCAGGTCTGTCGTGGAATTGTCACGGCAGAAGTCCTAGTGTAAGGACTTAGTCGCGAGGCCAACGCATCTATGTGGTAGCTTGAAGGGGTTGAGCAGAATCGAGAGACACAGCGCACAAGACGAGGATTTAGATAGCTTCGGGCCCCGGGAAACATCATCCGGTAATAACCCTGCGTGCTGTTTGTGGCTAGGTCTCATTATGATCATGAGGGAGTCGCCGTAAGCCGGCTCTCCTCTTTCATTGGCCCTAGATATTGTTTCTTGTTGCTTATCCCTCTTTGGGGAGCCCTGCCCCTCCTTATATAAGTTAGAGGGGCGGGTTACATGTGGAGTCCTAGTAGGACTAGGATTAGTCTATCTTCTCTTACAGGTTGATTACAAGTCCGGGTCTTGCTTCCTCGTAAAGGAGATATTCCTCACGCCTTTCCTCTTAAGCCAGCCTACCATAACGTACCCGGCCTTCTGGGCCTTGAGCCTCTCAGGCCCCCGGGTCTTGTCGCTCCTTTGATCCGCTTGCCAGGTCACCCATAAGTCGCCTGGCTCGGGCGGGTCACTTAGTGAGTCGTTCAGTCAGGCCGGGTCATTAGTGAGTCACCAAGTCCGGCCGGGTTATACATCTAACCGGGTCATACCGCGGGGTATATCCCCGACATTATCCCCCAAGTTTAATTTGGATTTATCCATGTTAAACTGATCTGCAACATAAACACAAGAACAAATTGACAGGTTGCACTCCGGGTTAAATATTCTTATAAGACGGCACTTGATCATCCTTAAGTCCTTGTCATCTCCTCCTTCTGGAAAATCTGGGTCAATGGACCAACTTCATAGTCAATTTGCTTGTAGAAGAAATATTGTAAATAAAGCATCCATTTGAGTCGGCCTTCAATGCTCTGACTTGACAAAAATATTGGTCTTCAAATATTCAACTTATATTCAGCCGACTTGAGATATAAAACTTGCCGGTTTATGATTACCAAAATTGTCGGGTTATAAATAGATGATGCCGAGTCATAATTGTCGCCGACGCCGGTTTATGATTTTTGCACACAGCGGGTCAATCTGATTTACTCAAACTGAAAATTTGAGGATATTTCTCCCTTATATCCATAATACCTGTAGCCCCCAAGGGCCGATTTAATCAGCATGAATAAGCCGGGACTTATCACCATGGCTTTAAATGAAATCCAGTTGTGTAGCCCCCATGAGTCGGCTATAGTCATAGTAGTGTAGCCGGGTCATCCTAGAATTGTCTTAAGAAAAGAGCAATATGCATTAGCCCCCAAGTGTCGGGTCATTATGTAATAATGAGCAGGGACTTTGTAAATATGATGATGTAAATTTGAGCAGTAACGTGTAGCCCCCAAGGGCCGGCTTAGTAAGATAATACTAAGCTGGGACTTTTCATTGAAAATAATATCATATGATGTAACCCCCATCCTGGGGCTTGAACCCACGTCCACAAGGTTAAGAGCTTTATGCTTTACCAACTGAGCAGTGGATCCTTCAATTATAATGGAATAAGGCTTGTGTATCTTGAATTTTAACAGGAGCAATTGGTAGCCCCCAAGGGCCGGCTCATTACAATGGGATGAGTCGGGTCTTCAATAAGGCCAGTAAAAATGACTTTGCATTAGCCCCCAAGTGTCATGGTGCATGCTTGCAGCGACATGAGACTTGCATATTTGATGTAACCTCAACTTGAATAATGTAGCCCCCAAATGCCGGGTCGTAAGCCTCCAGCGACTCGGGACTATTTCCTCCATTGTAAAATAAATCACGCCCATTGATAAAGATAATAGCTGTGGCGCTAAAGCGACTTTGAAAACCTCAATCATAATACTGGTTATTGATAATCATAATAGAAATCCAGCCATGTTGGCTATTCAAAATTTGAATAATATAATCCGGTATGAAAACCTCAATCATTCAATATCATCATTGAAAATCCAGCCATGTTGGCTATTTAAAGAATTCAAATACCTTATCTGTTGACAAGTAAATCCGGAGTTTAAATACCCGGCGGCTCTTGGCCAATGGTGATTCAATACGCCTTCATTGTAAACCGGAATTTTCATGACCCGGCGGCTTATAGCCTTTTGAGAAAAATCCAGAACGGATAATCATTTTGAAGCATCAACTTTGGTAATGAGCTTGAACTTAATCATTTACATGTTATATTTCTACAAATCCTGCAGAGAGTTTAAACAACATATGCCATGGCGACTTAGCGTCAAAACCAGGGTGGGTCATAATATCTCACATATAACTACTGTGATATTGAATTTGTACTGCCGGCTTACATAACCTGTGCAGTAAGGGTGATAACCCAATCCTTAAAAGCCAATGCTTCCAAATATATGATGATTGTCACATGCTGGCGACTTATTATCCAAAGTCAAGCCGGGTTTAAACGAAAACACACTTATACTTAGATCTGAACAAAAAAAGTCTCAAGACAAAACCAAATATTGTTTGCAAAAAACTTAAACCAAATAAAAATTGAGGTTTCTGATTCGAATACGATCAGTAAAACGTTCCAAAGGGGTTAAGCTAGGATTCGAATACGATCATGTAGCCCCCGGTGGCTTTGGCGTTGCGCCGATCAAGAGGGTACCGACAGCTATGTTCTCTTCGGTTCGAATACGACCTATGTTTGAACAGGAAGCCCCCAAATGACCTTGAGAGGTTTTTAATGACCCTGATTTGAATACGATCCAAGTCGGACCCAAAAAGGGGTTAAGCTATGATTCGGATACGATCAAGAAGCCCCCTAGTGAGTTTGGCTTTGCACCGATCAAAAGGGTTACGACAGCTATGTTCTCTTTGGTTCGAATATGACCTATGTTTGAACAGGAAGCCCCCAAGTGACCATATAAATTTTGGCATTGCGCCGATCAAGAGGGTATTCATAGCTATGCTCGATGAGCAGGAAGCTCACAAGTGATCATAATAAGATAAGCCATAAGGTGGGATACCCATGTTTGAACCGTGCATCATGGCAGCAAGCTCTTTTTGGCACCCTTTAATCTTTCTGAGAACTCGAAATTGCGAGAGATTAATCATTTTTAAACCGGAACTTTAAACCGGACTTAAAAGCTTCAAAACTTTGTCAGAGATAAATTTACCTTGAGCCGGATTTTGAACCGGATTTGATAGCTTCAAAGCTTTGCAGGACAGAGATGTCTCTTGAACCGGATTTTAAACCGGAATCTTTATTTTGAACCGACAATTTTCTGACGGTCTTTAAATTTTCATCAATATGGCGGTGTCTTCCGGAACCGGGTTATCATTTCCTCCAATGACCCGGAGTTCCCGATTCATGTCATTGTAGCCTCCGAGTCTTAAGACTACTCGAGGAGTTGGCTTGAGACTCTTCATATTTGACCGTGATATAAACCGGTATGAGTCATTCAACATCTCAGTGATATAACCTATCCTGCACTGGAGAACTTGCAAGCCAGAGTAATTGCTCTTTTAAAGAAAGCAATATATAATATAAAATATACTGAATGGATTTCACCTGATGCGTCAGGTGAGTAATTATCACCGTGGAGTTGATGATCACCATGGTGAAGCTGAAATCAATCACGGCCAAGTCGACCGCAGGAGCAGACAGATGAGCCGGTCACGGCGTTATAAGCCGGTGCGGTCGAGAGAGTCGTCGACGGTGTTGATGTAGAATGAAACGCGGGGGCGACGGCTCGCATATGTATCCGTTAGGTAGCGCAACACGGATGACACAGGCAGAACAATACTAGCGTGCGCTCCGTATGCGCGATAGTCACCACTTTTGTAATTATCCTGCATAAAAAAAACACCGCAGGCCAGAATAATTGTTGTAGAAAGAATTAATATATGTGATGAAAAAACATAGAAAAAATGACACCTGATATTTTTGTCGGATGAGCATGGACGCTACCGTCCGATAACACTGGACATATCCAGGATGAAAAAACAGCATAGGTAAATGCCAATTTGATGGGACGTGAGAAGTATGATTTTCTTAACATCATGTGGCTAGCTTGGCCGCTTCTTCCTCTCTGTATTTCTTTTGATCAGATGGTTTCGGCCAGGTTCCAATTTGAATGAACTTTCATATGTGCAAACACCATCCGAGCAGTATAAATATGGAGGTTTGTACTGGATATTCACATCAGGTTAATTACGACCATGTAGAATTATATTCCGAAATTCGCTCAACCGAATTTTCTATTGACGCATGTGGCATGTCAGATCTTCTTCGGCCATCAATTGATCTGTGAACAGTCTTGGAATCCTAGACTTTTTCTCCTTTAACACATAACCTCAAACTTAAGCTAATTTCAGAGACAACCCATCTATGAATAGTACTCATCTTGCCCCCAAAGCATCAGCCAAGATATTAAGCTTGCTAATAGGCGCCAGTTTAACAGCTTCCGCGTAACTGAAGCCACAATCGAGCCCAGTATAGTATGCTCTTGGGAATGTCAGGACAAATTAGCCCCCAAGTTATCCTCAATATCTGATTTTGGCTTAGTAGGTAACGTTTGAAAGCCATTGTCAAAAATCTTGTCTCCAAATTAACGTCGTAGATCACCCTGACCTCTTCTGCGAAAACTTTCAAATACACGCCCATACTTGCTTTCAATATCTGATGAGGCAGAGAACTGTGGCGGGTCTCCAAGGCGCAGTTTCACGGCAGAAAGCGGCCGTGGAAGTAGACGGCGTTTTGACACGCCGGCAAGGGCGGCTCAAGCGCGGCCGGCTTGACGACGATCGGCGAGTTGAAAGTGGACCACAGCAGCGGGCGGTTCGCAGGCAGCAGACGGCTATCCGGTTGCGGCGACTCGAGGCGTTGAGGGCCACGGCGACTTACCACACTGCCGTAGAAATAGCAGGGCCGACCCCGGTGGCTCAGAGGCGTGGCAACTCGGTAACGATTCAGAGTCAGAGACCAGCGATGCGGTTTATGACAGCAACTTAAGGTGACTCGCTATCGAAACGAGACTGCTTGGAGATGATTCGGCCCTGACGGGGACGGAGCACAGCCAGGGCGGCTCAAGGCGGCTCGACAATAGCACGGGAAGGCCGGCTCGGTTTAGACCACGCCCGGGACGGCGGCTTGGCCACTGCGCGAGGCAACGACAGCGGGAGCGGCGACTCGCAGGTGAAGCCGGGCGCTTGGCGGCTCATAGCGGCAGTTTGGTCAGAGGCCATCAGCGATCGTCCACATTGGCGGTGAAGGCATCAGGCGGGTGTGGGTGGAAACGATCCAGAAGGAGCTCGAAGTGGAAACCAGCCAGAGGAGATGCGGGCGTTGGAGAACAAGGCACATCAGGTCTGAAATCGTAACGGAGACAAAATCCATCAGGCACGAGGCCAAGGCGACGGAGGCTAAGGCGGTCTCGACGGCACGTTGAACTCTGCCAATCCGATCCAGTATTGTAGTCCTTGCTCGAACATGCATGCTCGTTTGATGGATCACTTTATGCGAACAGTAGTAACGTAGTGTTGCCTTCAAGCAATCACTAGCATAATTGTTTATTAGAACTAGTACTACTCCGTGCAATAGTAGCAGCAGTCTTTTAGCAGATCAATTTATGAAATTGCCTTGGGTTTTGATCCCCGTCTCCTCACGCGTGTGTTGATTGACCCGACCCGGCGTACGGCAGCTATAGAAAAACTCATGTCGGCCTTGGCAATACAGGGCTGTAGCGGCAAAACTGATCTGGTACTCGGATTCGACGGACCGCGTTGCAACGACGACGCAGAAGAACATCAAACCCTATCTTCCCTTAAACTCAAAACTCATACTGTTAGCTCCAAGGCTAATACCAATTCTGACCACAAACATTGAATTTGCCGGCTCTGCCAAAAAACTGTCCCATGCCGGACCATCTTGCGTGATTCTTCCGCACCGGTTCTTCTTCATCCGGCTAATTTGCGAACTTCTCGAAACCCGGATAAAGATCCCTTCAAGAACTCAACACCACCGTGCGCAAGCCCTACGATGGGCGCCAACTGTCGTACCCTAGGTACATATCATCGTCATTAGCCCCCGAATGGTTCTGGGTCCGAATGGAGATGGAGTTGAAGATGGTTCCAACTCGATGTTCATGCTTCGGAAGCATTTTACTTGGATTGGTGAACCATGCAAAAATTCTGACTTCATTTCCAGTCGCCTTGAGCCATTCAAAGATTGTCGAGTGAACTTTAGTTGATAAGCTTCGAATGTTGATACGGCATAAAATCTTTGGCACGATCGACTGCACTGTCATTCCTAGATCTCGCGGGATTCAAAATCTGGGGAAGCGCGCGGGACGTAGAGAGCCGTAGTAAGCGGGGCGGATTAGGCAGGGGCGCCTCGATTCTCGCGCGGCCTTTTTCGCCACGTATCGAGCACGTGACTGTTGCGGGATTTGGCAGGATTGCCTGGGTCCACAAGTCAGTCACTCGAGGAATAGGACCATATAAGGCGTCCGGGCCGGTGTCTTTGCACAGTGCGCCCCATTTTCCCCCTTCTTCCTCTGCTTCTCCACTGCATCCGCCTCCGCCCTCGGCGTCACCGCCCAGTCTGAGCTCAACCTGCTGCAATGGGGAAGGACAAGACGGCGGTTTTGGAGCGCGCGAAGAAGGTGACGACGAAGGCGAAGAGGAAGAAGACGAGCCAGGGAGGGTTGTTGTCGAGAACTGGCCTGCCGCCCAGCTGGATCCAGTGCGACTGGATCCGGTTGACGATCCAGCGAGAAGACATGGAGGATCTGGCTGAGGGGGGCTAATTCCCCACGAATCTTGGCGGATTCCGGAGGACGAGACCGAGCCGCGACCACAGGAGGGTGAGTGTGTCCTTCTTGCGATCCACGTCGACCGCGGTTTCTCTTTGCCTGCCCATCCTTTCTTCCGGGGTTTTCTGAACTTTTTTGGAGCCCAACTTCATCACTTTTCTCCCAACACCATCACATACCTTGATGCATACGTGTCCATGTGTGAGAACTTTCTAGGCTCTCGACCGCACTGGGGTCTCTTCAAACACATTTTCACCTGTCGTTCTCAATCTGTAAAAAAGGCCAATCCGAGTGATGAGAGGACACACGTGATATAGATGTGTGGAGGTCTAGGGATCTAGATGAGGAATAAAAGCGCGTTCCCTACTATGATTCTTCCCGAGTCAGTCAGAGGGTGGTAGTCGACCTGGTTCTATTGTAAGGACCAACCGACCCCGGGTCAGTCGACTAGCCTCCTCCGTTTTCCATAGGACGAGTTGAGAAGCCTTCTCCCTTGAGAGTGACTCCAGATGAGAAAGTGGAGGTGAATATGTTGGTTGAGCGAGTAGTCCAACTTGTCCGCGACAGCGTGACTGGCATGGACTTGCTAGAGGTGTTCCTTAGTCGACGCATCCAGCCACTCCAAGCCCGTGACCATCCAATGTGGATGTATTCGGGTATTGAAGACAGCACTCGGATCCACCCAGAGGAAGTTGACGAGGGGACGGTGGCACAGTGGCTGCAAGGTATTACCGGCAACAAAGACAACCCCAGGGGGTCTAGGAGGATTCCTCCACTCGACAACACAAACGAACTTGGCAAGGTCTGACTCTTTTCTTCCAAGTGTCTTTTGTTCTGATATGCATTTGTTCTCGAAACTGATTGATATCCACTCAACTCTATGCCTTGCAGATCTATACTGAGATGTATTCGATGCCCAACGGAGAGTAGACGCAGGAGGGAGAGGCGAGCGGGGGCGACAGCGGCGACTGGCATTCTGACAGAAGAGGAGACGGGGAGAGTGAGGACTTGAGCAGTGGTGAGGAGGTCGACTCCCCTCCTCGCACGGAAAGATGCTCCAAGCAGAGGCGGGACCCAGCAAGTGTCCGTGGCAAAGCAACTCCGCCGATTGAACAGACCTCAAAGCACACACGAACATCTTCTCCTATGCCAACTAAGAAAGCTCTGAAGCAACCCAGAGTCGTGTCGTCAAAACCTTGGAAGGACTTGCCCAAGATTAAAGTGGACGTCCCTATCGCTTCTGGGTAATCATTGAGCTCGACTTCTTAGTTTTTGCATGACTTGATCTTTGGTCGATTCACTTTCCTGTTTTAACCGAGTGAATTCTGAAATTTGCAGTGCTGCTTCTGGGACTTCTATTTACCAAGATGATGATGACGAGGAGATGGAAGACTCGTTCACCTCCAACGCAGGTATAAGTTTTTTCATCTTGTCTTTACTTTATCAGCCATTTTGACGGTCGACTGAACTCTTGCAATTGATTGCTTTGCAACTCCACCCAGTGTGATTGAACTTCTAGATGACGACGAAGATGTGCCATAGAGACCCATGGGAAGGAGGGGCGGGACTTCGAGCAGGAAGGCACCAGCTGGCAAGACGTCCCAGTCGACGCCGGTCATGGAAACAGTGATTCAGCAGTCCGGAGACGTGAACTGGGCTTCTATTACTTTTGTTGTTCCAGTGTCGAGTGAACGCCCTTCATCATCGACTACACAAGTCCCTATTTCTTCTTCCCAACACCATGCCTCGGATCCTCAAGCTGCCGCGACTGAACCACCATCTCCACTGATCGTCACCCATCATGTTCCGGAGGACCAGGCAAGTGGATGAAGACAGTGCATGAGACCAGCCAGGCTACCTATGATGCCAGTGCAGCCCTCAAAGCCAATGTCTAGGTCAGTTGGTTTCCGATTGATCTCCTAGCTTGACGCTTGTTCTGTAAGGATATGCTACCTGAAAACTTTTTCATTGTGCATCCATTTGTCAGTCTGTACTTCGCATCCGTACACCCACTGGTTGTTTCAATTTATGCCAAGTAGTTTTTCCAGTTGAGTCAACTAGGTTGTGTCGATTGTAACTTTGGACTAGTGGGGGCACGCAGAGTGCACCCACTGGGTGTAGTCCCCGAGACCGTCGTCGAATGTGTGATTCGGCGGGGGTCTTGATAAAAAGATCTTGTTCTTCAGTTCTTCCACTCGGTCTGGGCGGACCATGTCGAGTGGAAGCTGAACTAGTGGGGGCACGCTGAGTGCACCCACTGGGTGTAGTCCCCGAGACCGCGGTCGATTTCGGGCAGTCAGTTGTGGTCTGAGAATAACTGTTGCCGCTTTTCTTTTCTTTTTCCACTCGGTCTGGGCAGACCGTGTCGAGTGGAACCTGGACCAGTGGGGGCATGCTAAGTGCACCCACTGGGTGTAGTCCCCGAGACTACTGTTGAATGTTTGATTCTGTAGTAGTCTTAGAATTTTTTTCACTCAGAAGCGAATAATATTTGATTCTGTCCACTGATGTATCTTTTTACTGACTTCAGAAATCCTGTGAGCTCATCTCCAAATTTGCTGAATTCGAGGAGAAGCAGAGATAGCTCAACCTTGACTTGGAGTTGGCCAAGTAGAACTTGCAGAAGGCCAAAGACGAAACAGCTGGTATGGAAGGTAGCAACTTGTCGACTGTGTGATTGGACTGTCTCTCAAGTCATCTCCTCGTTCTTCTCTCTGAACCGAGTGCCATGTGTGTGTGTGTGTGTGTGTGTGTAAAATAGATGGGGCACCTAGGTGCCTGGCACCTTGATCATTTCGGAAACTGTGATATATTTAATTCGTTCCTTAACTATTCTTCATGCAAGACTTTCCATGGTTATGTTTTATTTTTGGTTCTAACAATTGGACATGCAAGACTTGCTATAGAATCAAACTATTAATGTTGACTTTTTTTTGAATTGCTGCAGGTATATAATGTGCGTATTTTTGTTCCTAACTATCTAATACCTACCGATGAAATTATATGCATACGCATGTATATATGTATTCAATAAATTTTTTTTCAACTATTACATTTATTGTTTCCTAATTATCTAAAATGGGTATCATATACTTACTAACGAACGTATGTACGTACGCGGGTATGTATATACACAATAATTTATTTGTTGACTAATTGCATTTTATTTTTGTTTCCTAACTATGCAATACGGTTATATAATACTACTGACAAAAATATTATAATACCCGGTAGACGTATATAACCTGCTATATGAAAAAGGGTATAAAAATATTGTATATACTCAGTCGAGTATATACCCGACTATGTGAATAAGTGTAGGAAAATATTATACATCCAATAATATTTTTCAAGTGGCACACTTGTATGCCCGGCTGTACGAAAAAAACATAAAAATATTATACATAATCAGTCGACGTATATACCTAAAATAAATATGGCTACATGATGTACGTCTATCTAATATATACCCAACATATTTCGAGTACAAAAACATACTTAAGATATTTTGGGTTATGTATGTATATACCTAGTGATTTATTCAAGGTATTAGACACTCGGTGAAAAATAAAGGCGAGCAAATAAAAAAATATGATATCCATTGTACGCGAAAGAATACCCGGCTACGTGACGTATGAGACATGCATGGGCTTAATTTGGTGGGTATTAAGTGTCCATATTAAGCAATAATTAGCAAAATTTCTTTCCTAATACAAAATTAATTAATTTATCAATTAATGCTAATACTAATTACACGTGCACACATCTTAGTGTCATCCAACAGTTTTTAGGCAAGGTGCCTAGGCACGTAGGTGTCCCATATTGGCGTCCTATATATATAGGCTCTGGCGCAAAAGGACCTTGATCTCGCCGCAGCACAGAAGGAGGCTCAGGAGAAGAGAACACTCACCGACAAGAAGCTGGCTTCAGTCGGGGCTCTAGAGGAAGACAACGCCAAGCTGAAGACATCTCTTGCCGAGGCTAACAGAGAAGTGACTCGTCTGAAGAAGGACAACATAGCCTTGAACGACAAGATTGAAGACATTTCTTGGAAGAGAAATGACCTGGAGGATTATCTGGAGGGACTTGCCAAGAAGTTATTCCTTATGCTTGAAGGTACCCTTCTTTGTCCGACTGTCTCGCTATTGTCGATTTACCATAAAGCCGTCGACTCACTAGTTCTTTGTGGTTGTAGAATTCTGTCAAAACTTTGAGGAAGAAACTTGGCGAATCGAGACAAACTTGGACCCCATCAATTCCCCTGTCAAGGATGAAGCTGCCATGAACGTGCTTCGACTAGAATCCCGTCTTGCCAGCATTACAGACTACCTCACTCAACTGAAGGTTGCGGTGTCGCGAATTGACATGGCGCTTTGGCCAAAGGAGACGCTCCAAAATGACCCCGAGTCTTTGATGGCTCGACTCAATGAGATCCTTGGTCGAGTGCAAGAATGGAAGAAATCGTCTGCTCGATGTGGTGCTGACGTAGCTCTGTCTCTTGTTCGCATCCATTGCAAGGAGGCCAAATAAGAGAAGCTAGCAGTGATCAAAGTTGCCAACACCAAGAGACTTGACTTCCAGTCTTTTATGGAGACCTTCATTGCTGCTGCTACTCGAATTGCAGATGGAATCGACCTCGATGAGTTCGTCGAGCCTGCCAGCCCTCTTCCTACGGAGTGAACAAACTTTTTACGATCCGATTAAATTTGCCTCGATATGCCGAGTGGTTTCATAACCGTTTAAACTCCTTCGGGCCTGATGCCCGAGTACTTTAATCTGCGGTCTGGAACCTCGTAGGATTTATCTGAACTTTGTTGTTTTTGAATCTCTTGACTCTGAGTGGAACTTGATTCTTCAGTCTGAATTGTTACTGACTCTGTGATGCGGCTCAGTCGAGTGGACCATGAACAAGGGCACTAGGGGCCGTCCATGACCTGCACCTCGTCATCCTTGTGGATTAAGATGGAGCGCACATTATACTTGTGCCGCAGCTCTGAGGGTAAGGTCGTAGTCGACCCGCACCTCATCGCCCTTGCGGATCGAGATGAAGCGCACATTGTACTTGTGTCGCAGCTCTGCGGGCAAGGTCGTAGTCGACCTGCACCTAGTCGTCCTTGCGGATCAGGATCGAGCGTGTTTTAATCTTAGGCGAGTACGGGACTGCAGCTAAGCCCCCGAGTGGGAGGGTTGCTCTTCACTCGGTAGGATTTTTTGACCTTAGGCTAGTACGGGACTGCAACTAAGCCCCCGAGTGGAAGGGTTGCTCTCCACTCGGTAGGATTTTTTAACCTTAGGCGAGCACGGGACTGCAGCTAAGCCCCCGAGTGGGAGGATTGCTCTCCACTCGGTAGGATTTTTTGACCTTAGGTGAGTACGGGACTGCAGCTAAGCCCCCGAGTGGGAGGGTTGCTCTTCACTTGGTAGGATATTTTAACCTTAGACGAATACGAGACTGCAGCTAACCCCCGAGTGAGAGGTTTGCTCTTCACTCGGTAGGATTTTTTAACCTTAGGCAAGTACGAGACTACAGCTAAGCCCCCGAGTGAGAGGCTTGCTCTTCACTTAGTAGGATTTTTTAAACTTAGGCGAGTACGGGACTGCAGTTAAGCCCCCGAGTGGGAGGGTTGCTCTTCACTCGGTAGGATTTTTTAACCTTAGGCGAGTACGACACTGCAGCTAAGCCCCTGAATGAGAGGCTTGCTATTCACTCAGTAGGATTTTTTAAATTTAGGCGAGTACGGGACTGCAGCTAAGCCCCCGAGTGGGAGGGTTGCTCTCCATTCGATATGATTTTTTAACCTTAGGCTAGTACGAGACTGCAGCTAAGCCCTCGAGTGAGAGACTTGCTCTTCACTCGATACGATTTTTTAAACTTAGGCGAGTACGAGACTGTAGCTAAGCCCCCGAGTGAGAGGCTTGCTCTTCACTCGGTAGGATTTTTTAAACTTGGGCGAGTACGAGACTGTAGCTAAGCCCCCGAGTGAGAGGCTTGCTCTTCACTCGGTAGGATTTTTTTAAACTTAGGCGAATAGGATTCGCAGCTAAGCCCCCAAGTGAGAGGTTTGCTCTTCACTCGGTAGGATTTTGTTTTTGAAACTTAGGCGAATCGGATCGCGGCTAAGCCACCCACTGGGAGATTTTGGACACATGTATAAGTAATAACAATCATTTAGGAGACTGTAAAACCATGTCCTTGATAAACAAACTGAAAGGTACTTCTTATTACATCTCGATAGTCTGACTGCTTAAGTATTAAAATGGCGGAGAAGCTCTGCATTCCAAGCGCGTGGCTCATCTTTCTTATGTTCCACATTGTACAGGTGGTATGCTTTGTTGTGGAGTACTTTGGTGATGATGAAGGGGCCTTCCCAGGCGGGAGCAAGCTTGTGTGGTCGTTTCTGATCCACTCGGAGAACTAGGTTCCCTTCCTGAAATGCTCGACCTCTTACGTTCCTAGAGTGGAACCATCGAAGGTTTTGCTGATAAATGGTCGATCTAATCAGGGCCATCTCTCTTTCTTCTTCCAAAATATCAAGAGCGTCTTGCCAGGCTTGTTCTGCTTCTGCCTCTGAGAAAAGCTCCACTTCCGGGGCATTATGGAGTAAATCAGTCGGCAGCACGGCCTCAGCTCCATAAACCATGAAGAAGGGAGTCCGGCTAGTCGACCGATTGGGCGTTGTTCTCAGACCCCACAGTACTGATGGTAATGAATCTACCTAGGAACCAGCCGCATGCTTGAGCTCGCGCATCAATCTGGGCTTCAACCCTTGTAATATCAAACCATTTGCTCTTTCTGCTTGTCCATTCGACTGTGGGTGAGCGACTGAAGCATAGTCGACTCGGGTGCCTTCGGAAGCAGAAATCTCTGAACTCATCTGAATCAAAGTTTGAACCATTGTCTATGATGATGTTGTGCGGGACTCCATATCTGAATGTTAACTCTCCGATGAAGCTGACGGCGGTTCCCGAATCAAGGTTCTCGATGGGTTTGGCTTCAATCCATTTAGTGAACTTGTCGACTGCAATAAGCAAGTGAGTGAGACCACTTCTGCCAGTCCTCAAGGGTCCAACCATATCCAACCCCCAAACAGAAAATGGCCAGACGAGTGGAATGGTCTTTAAAGCTGAAGCGGGCTTGTGAGACATGTTGGAGTAGAACTGGCAGCCCTCACACTTGTCGACTATTTCTTTTGCCATTTCATTCGCTCGTGGCCAGTAAAAACCTGCTCGGTATGCTTTGGCCACGATTGTCCGAGAGGACGCATGGTGACCACAGGTCCCCGAGTGGATATCATTGAGGATCATTCGACCTTCTTCTGGGGTAACGCATCGTTGAGCAACTCCAGTCACACTTTCCCTGTACAGTCGACCACTTCTCAAAGTGAAGGCTTTGGATCGATGGACAATATGTCGTGCTTCATCTTCGTCCTCTGGAAGTTCTTTCTTGAGAATATATGTGATACACGACACTGTCTAGTCAGGAATGACGACCAAAACTTCCATGATTAAGTCAACCACGGCTGGGACCTCAACTTCAGTCGGATCAGTAGAACTCTTAGGTTGCGGGGGCTCTTCTGTGAAGGGATCCTCTTGAACTGATGGTGTGTGAAGATGCTCCAAGAACACATTGCTGGGAATGGGCTCCCGCGTGGAACCTATCTTTGTTAGCTCATCCGCTGCCTGGTTCTTCAGTCGGGGAATGTGGTGGAGATCTAGCCCTTCAAACTTTTTTTCCAACTTTCTTATAGCATTCCAATAACCAGCCATAGCTGGGCTTCTGACGTCCCACTCCTTCATCACTTGATTGACCACCAAATCTGAGTCGTCGTAGACCATTAGGCGACGGACACCGAGTGAAATGGCCATTCGCAATCCATACAGAAGTGCTTCGTATTCAGCTTCATTGTTGGAGGAATCGAAGTGAATCTGAAGGACATAACTGAGTTTGTCACCTCGCGGGGATACCAGAACTACCCCAGCGCCAGAACCATTCAACATCTTGGATCCATCAAAGAACATAGTCCAATGTTCCGAGTGAACTTGAGTCGGTTGCTGTTGTTCGATCCACTCGATGAAGAAGTCTGCTATTGCTTGGGACTTGATTGCTTTCTTTGCCTCAAACTTAATATCCAACGGAAGGAGTTCAATCGCCCACTTTGCCACTCGACCAGTTGCATCTTTGTTGTTCAGAATTTTTTACAATGGAGCATTGCTAACGACTGTGATAGAATGATCTGAGAAATAATGTGCAACCTTCTTCGTGGCCAAGTAAATTCCATAGACAAGCTTCTGATAATGCAGATATCTCTGCTTGGACGGAGTTAAGACTTCAGAAATATAGTACACTGGGCGCTGAACCTTATAGGTTTTACCTTCTTCTTCCCGCTCGACCATGAGTACTGTACTGACAACTTGTCCAGTGGTTGCAATATAAAGCAGTAAAGCCTCTTTGCTGATTGGAGTAGCGAGCACCGGCTGGGTGGAAAGCAGGGTTTTGAGCTCTGCAAACGCTGCGTCAGCTTCAGGAGTCCACTCGAATTTATTAGATTTCTTCATCAATCCGTAAAGAGGCAATGCCTTTTCACCGAGACGAGAGATGAATCGACTCAAGGCGGCCAAACAACCAGTAAGCTTCTGAAATCGTGTATGCGCACAGGGCTTTTCATTCGGAGTATTGCGCCAAATTTCTCTGGGATTGCATCGATCCCACGTACGGAAACGAGGAAACCGAGTAACTTTCCACCTGGAACTCCGAATGTACACTTCGACGGGTTAAGCTTGATATCATATCTTCTCAGATTGGCAAAGGTTTCAGCGAGGTCAGTCAGCAGGCCAGAACCTTTACGCGACTTAACCACGATGTCATCCATGTATGCTTCCACATTATGACTGATTTGAGTAAGCGGGCACTTCTGTATCATGCACATGAATGTGGCACCAGCATTCTTGAGACCAAAAGGCATAGTAAAATAGCAAAAGCACCCGAATGGGGTGATAAAAACTGTTTTTATTTCGTCGGGTCCATACAGTTGGATCTGATGGTGCCCAGAGTATGCGTCCAGAAAGGACAATCACTCACACCCAGCAGTCGAGTCGACTATTTGATCGATGTGGGGAAAGGGAAGTGATCTTTCGGGCAGGCCCGATTGATATGCTTGAAGTCAATACACATACGGAGTGAATCATCTTTCTTGGGGACCATGACAATGTTTGTGTCAGGGATATACCCCGCGGTGTAACCCGGTCGGACTTAGCGACTCACTGGTAACCTAGCGGGTAGGACAGACGGATGACAAGGCCCAAGGCCCAAAAGGCCGGTTCATACTATGGTGAGCCAGTTTACAAGGAAAGGCATAAGGAATATTCCCTTATAAAGGAAGCAAGACTAGGACTCCAATTGTAATAGAGTAATCCTAATCCTACTAAGACTAGTCATGTAACCCGCCCCTTCAACATATATAAGGAGGGGCAGGGCTCCCCAAAGATGAACAAGTTTTCACAAGTTGGACAGGTTAGATTTAGACAGACAAGTCAATAGCTCTCAAGATAGAGCACCCTTGTAATTGTGATCATCATCATCAATATCAATGAAGCAGGATGTAGGCTTTTACCTCCACCGTGAGGGGCCGAACCTGGGTAAAACTTCGCGTCTCTTGTCCCACTCAACCCCTCTCAAGTTACCACATAGATGCGTTGGCCTCACGACTAAGTCCTGACACTAAGGACATCTACCGTGATAATTTCACGACAGTTGGCCCCACCATGGGGCCTGCGCACGATGGTGTTAAGTTCTTGAAGGGACATTTTCAAGGCATCAAACAAAACTTGTGATCGACCGGATTAAGAAGAGTCATTATGGAAGGATTTGGATTATTTCGAAGGCACGCGGTCGCCGACGTAAGTCACCGAGATTGGCAGGAGAGTTTCCGTCGCACA
The DNA here is from genome assembly GCF_056163025.1 of Triticum urartu. Classification (NCBI taxonomy): domain Eukaryota; kingdom Viridiplantae; phylum Streptophyta; class Magnoliopsida; order Poales; family Poaceae; genus Triticum; species Triticum urartu. The sequence continues at coordinate 168,457,850 of NC_141878.1, read as the reverse complement.
TAAAGTATATTGCAGGAATCCATTGTGGTCGTTGATGAGTTTTGCTATGGATTTGATAGACGGGTCGGATCGCTGTTAGGTGGTCGCTATAAAAATCAGTCCGAACAGTGGTCGTCAGATCTATTCCGTATAGCTATTGGATGGGCCCTTGCACCATCGATATTTTCTGCCAAGTACTCCTACGCAGCAAAGGGATCGATCTGGTTTAGGACTGCAATTACTCAGCCTCGAGTCATCGTGGATAGACCGAAACGGACGTGAAGCAACCCTACACTGCGGTTAAGTCGCCATAGTCCCTTGTTTTCCTCCAATGGATCAAGCACATATACGCATATGCAAGGGGGATCGGTCATGCGGTGTCCTCACGTGAAGCCTGCAAAACAATGGGAAGACACCTCTGTTCGGACGAGACAACGGTAGCGATTGTACTACTCCAATTAGTACGCTGCCACCTGATGGTCAGGTTGATCTACAACTCAAAAAAAATTATTGGCCAAAACTGCTACGTGAGGAAGCGGCCAGATTGGAGCGGCCTTTGCAAAATTCATACACAGAGTATATACTACCAAGAAGACTAAAAGCTCTCACGTGGTCAAAAAAGTCCATCTTGGTGCTAGATGTGATGGCTAGTACGAAAGTGGTCAAAAGGAAAAAAAGACAAGGATTAGCAAAGTCAGACGATGGAATCTAGCCCGTGGACATCAAACCATGTCAGTCAGAAATTGTCAAATGCACCGCTTCGGCCCTGCTGAGTCGCCTACTTGCTGGGTTGAGCTGGCTTCGTCACGTGGCAGTGGCCCAGCCGGGTCTCGCTGCCCGCGGGCCGCCTCAGCTGCCGCACGCTGAGTCGCAGAACGCCGCCGACTGCCTCTGCTCCGGGTCACTGAATACCCCGAGCGGCCTCAACTCTGCCGCCGTCGTGGCTCGCTGACCCGTGATTGCCGTGAGCTACCACCTCCGCCTTGTTGCACCTGCTTGGTGGGAGGACAGGCAGATCAATCTTGTGGGACAAGCACCTGCTTGGTGGGAGGAATTTTCTCAACATTTTGAGGAAAAGACAAACGAAGACCCACATGGATGCTCAGTGCTACATCACGTAGACGTACATCTAGACGGGTTGTCTTTTTCGTCTGACGACTACGTCCAGTATTATCCAACACCCACATCATGTTGATCCGACAAATACCAGATGTTATTTACCTTATTTTTAGGTGCATATTAATTCGTCCGAGAAAAATTACTTTGTCCTGCTGTGTTTTACATGCAGAAGAATTGTTTATTACAAATTAGCATTATGCTGCGGAGATGGAGGTATGCCAACATCATTCGACATAGGTGGTCGTCCTTACTCAACGGACTCCCGCACCGACTTACAATGTTGTGGCCGACTCGCCCGCCCGCGCCGCCTTACAACGCCACCGACAACTCGTTCATCTGCCCTCGTGGCGGTTCACGCGTCTACGCCGGTTTAAAACGCGGAGGACAACTTGCTTGTCTGCGCCGACTTATAACGCCGCAGCCGATTCATCCGCCTATTACCGCAGCCGATTCACCCGTGAGTGATTTCAGCTTCACCTAGTGATCATCAGCTCCATGGCGGATTATTTTCTGTCTAAACACATCAGGTGATATTCATCTAAAATATGTTTTATTAGCATATATTATTTTTGTCAAAGAGCAGTTTATCTTTGCCTTGGTCTGCAATATTGTTTACGCAGGACAATTATTCACTGCAAAAGATATGGCTGTGTCATTGATGAATAACTCGCGCCACCATTATAAGGCGTTAGTACCTTACCATGCCATCAAGCTCGATAAATAAATGTGCAAACCGCCATTCTACAGACCGGTTTACATCAATATAATGTGGCTAACTCGCCCGTCCACGCCGGTTTACAACGCCGCGGCCGATTCATGTGTATGTGCCGCCTCTGAAGCCGCAGTCATCTTTGTCGTTCGTCTCTCGCGGCCTGGTCTACATTGACACGCCGGGCCGCACCTGTCTGCATGAGTTGTTTATTGACCGCCGTCTCCGATGAATGACTCAATAAACATGCACACAAGTCGCCGCCACTACAGTTTGGTAAGAGTTCAAACAACCAGCTGGGATGAACCGCTGGCCGGATTATTGACACAAATCATACAGAGTCATTTATGACCCGCCACGATCGACCTCAAACTTCCGTGGATTTACATTGCGTTATCAACGCTAAGGATATACAATGAGTATTGTGAAGATCATTAACTCGCCGCCTTGCTTCCAGCTTCAACATATGATAGCGGTCCGCTGTTCAGCTATATGCCGGATTATATCAGGGCCAAGTATGAAGAATCTCAAGCCAACTCCTTGAGTCGTCTTAAGACTTGGGGGCTACGATGACATGACTCAGCAAATCTTGCCAGTTTCAGCAAATTTAAGAACCCCAGGACGATGGAGGGAAAGATAACCCGGTCCCAGAGACTACTGTTATATTGATGAAAATTTAAAGGCCGTCAGAAAAATTTCCGGCTTAGAAAGTATATGACAGTTACAAAATCCCGGCTCAATGAAGAAGTTCCGGGTCATCAGAAAGGATTTCGGTTTAAAATCCGGCTCAAGGGAAGTTAGTCTCACTAAAGCTCTCAAAAATCCGATTTATAATCCGGTTCAAGGGAAAACTGTCTCCCACAAAGCTCTGAAGATCTCAAATCCGGTTTAAGAATTTCCGGTTCAAAAAGAATTAATTTCTCGCAAGTTCGAGTTTAAAGGTGGTCAGAAAATTTCTGGCTGAAAATCAAGATTCCGGTTTAAAATCCGGTTCAAGGGAAAGATGTCTCCCACACAGCTTTGAAACTCTCAATATCCGGTTCAAAACTCCCGGTTGAAGAAGAATTTATCTCTTGCAAAAAGTTAAAGGTTGCCGAAGAGGACCTATTGCCATGATGTGCGGTTCAAACATGGGTATCCTGCCTTATTGGTTTATCATATTATTGATCACTTGGGGGCTTCCTGTTCAAACATAGGTGTACTCACCAAAGAGAACATAGCGTTGCTACCCTGTTGATCTGGCTATCAAGCCAATATTATCATAAGAGCACAGCTCTGGTTACTTCGGTAATCCAGCTATCAAGCCAATATTATCACCAGGGGCCAAAGAGAGTCTGTTGCACCGCACAACTCAAACATAGGCACCCACTGAGCACAGCTCAAAATATTGCTTGGGGATTCTTTGCTTCGCAATGAACAAATAATCTACACTTGTAATAGGCTATCAAGCCACGGCCTGGAAGCCTGGTGTATACACCTAAAACCCCAGGTTAGCCTATCTTTTTAAGTAAGCCACTCCGTCCAGGTAAACCTGGTATGACCCACCAAACTTTTGACAAGTCAATCTCATAGACCCTGAACTTGTCAAAGTTAAAACGACGATTGGTTAAAGATTGAGGTCCATCTTAAAAGGCTTTGTAAAATGGTTTAATTCAGCGGCCTGGCGCCCCATGAAAAGCCTCGAATTTGGGGTCTGGCAGCCCGTGAAAAGCCTCGACTACAAGTTTTCATATGCTTTTATTTGCCAAGTTTTTTCTCCTTTGATAAGGCTTATAATATCTTATGATAAACCGGCATTTATTTACCCGGCTTGGCTTTCAACTACAAGTTGTCAGTACATGATCAGTTATAATCTGGTGCTTATTGACCCGGCCTGCTTTCGACTATAAGTCGCCAGTATTATATATGGATAATCCAGTGTTTATTACAACTTGGTACAGATTTATTATAAACCGGCAAAACATGGGAGGAGTTATCAGTACTCAAGATTTGGGTTATCACCCTTACTACGAAAAGTTGGTAAACCAACGATGTGATTCAATGTCACAGGTATGATATATTTCATATTTGATTATTCATAAGTGCAGCCTTGGTTATAAACCCGGGTTATATGTTGGGCATTATGACCCGTCCGGTGGTAAACCGCCAGGACACTTTAAACTTGTTGTATGCATAAACAGGTTGAATAAAGCATGATTATAAATCATTAGCGTTTGTTAACCCGGCCTGGCTTTCGACTATAAATCGCTAGTATGATGATAAATTATCCAGTGTTTATTAACCCGGACTGGCTTGGGATTATAAGTCGCCAGTATATATTTGGATTGCGCCATTGGAATCATGCGCTCATAAATCATTGGATTATATTATTCAAATCTTCAAATAGCCAACATGGCTAGATTTTATTATGGTTATCAGTAACCAGTATTATGATTAAGGTTTTCAAAGTCGCTTTAGCGCAATGGCTATTATATTATCAATGGATATGATTTATTCTACAAGTGAAGGAATAGTCCCGAGTCACTGCAGGCTTACGACCTGACACTTGGGGGCTACATTATTCAAGTTGAGGTTACATCAAATACGTAAGTCTCATGTCACTGCAAGCATGCACCATGACACGTGGGGGCTAATGCAAAGTCATTTTTTTATCACCTTATTGAAGACCCGACTCATCACATTGTAATGAGCCGGCCCTTGGGGGCTACCAATTGCTCCTATCAACAATTCAAGGTACACAAGTCTTAATCCATTATATTGAAGGGTCCATTGCTCAGTTGGTAAAGCACAAAGCTCTTAACCTTGTGGATGTGGGTTCAAGCCCCATGATGGGGGTTACATCATATGATGTTCTTTTCCAAGAAGTATATATAAAGTCCCAGCTCAATATTATCTTACTGAGCCGGCCCTTGGGGGCTACATTGGTTGAAGTTTTTATGAGTATAAGGCAATTACAAGTCCCAGGTTGCTGCAAGCATAACAACCCGGCACTTGGGGGCTACATATGTGGAATATTCAGTTGTGACTAGTGACTAAGATGAACAATCTAGATTTCTTCAAGGTTACAACATTTATATTAAAACAAGTCTTAAAGCTATCACTATGTTCTCCTCTTAAGACTTGGGGGCTACAGGTAATATGCATATAAAGGAGGAACACCTTCAAATTCTCGGTTTTGGGCAAATCAGGAAGATTAATTGTGTGACCTGGTATTGGAAACAATCATAACGCGGTGTCTATAAACGGTCATGACTCGGGATCATCAGTTTTTATAACCCGACAATTTTGGCAATGATAAGCCGGCAAGTTCTACATTTTCAAACCGGCTGATATCAGTTGAATATTTGAAGACCAATATTTTTGTCAAATCAGAGCATTGAAGGCCGATTCAAATGGATTCTTTATTTACAAAATATCTTCTGCAAGCAAATTGATTATGAAGCTGGTATATTGACTCGGATTTTTCAGAAGGAAGAAATGACAAGGACTTAAGGATGATCAAGTGCCGGTTTATAAGAATATTTAAACCAGAGCACAACCCGCCAAATTTGTTCTTTTGTTTATGTTGTAGATCAGTTTAACATGGATAAATCCAAATTAAACTGGGGCTAATGTCGGGGATATACCCCGCGGCGTAACCCGGCCGGACTTAGCGACTCACTGGTAACCCGGCGGGAAGGACAGACGGATGACAAGGCCCAAGGCCCAGAAGGCCGGTTCATACTATGGTGGGCCGGTTTACAAGGAAAGGCATAAGGAATATTCCCTTATAAAGGAAGCAAGACTAGGACTCCGGTTGTAATAGAGTAATCCTAATCCTACTAGGACTAGTCATGTAACCCGCCCCTTCAACATATATAAGGAGGGGCAGGGCTCCCCAAAGAGGGACAAGTTTTCACAAGTTGGACAGGTTAGGTTTAGACAGACAAGTCAATAGCTCTCAAGATAGAGCACCCTTGTAATCGTGATCATCATCATCAATATCAATGAAGCAGGATGTAGGCTTTTACCTCCACCGCTTTGGCGCCGAATCTGGGTAAAACCTCGCATCTCTTGTCCCACTCAACCCCTCTCAAGCTACCACATAGATGCGTTGGCCTCACGACTAAGTCCTGACACTAAGGACATCTGCCGTGACAATTCCATGATAGTTGGCGAGCCACACGGAGTGGTAAATCTCTCGGATGAACTCAGCTGCCAGAAGCCGAGCCACTTCCTCGCCAATTGCCTTTATTTTCTCCACAGCGGACTGTCGGAGATGATCTTTGACAGGTTTTGCTTTTGGATCGACTCGCAAACGGTGCTCAGCTAGATCCCTGGGTACACTGGGCATGTCCCAGTTCTCATGGAAGAACTGGATGAGCGCTTCTTCCTATTTGTTGTCGAGTGTCGTTGAGACATGAGTCGAAGCAGTATTGGGATCAGTCGGGTGAATATGAACTGACTTTGTTTAACCAGACGACTTAAATGCAGATTCTGAAGCAGGATTCTTAGCTCTCAACAAATCACTCGGATCTGCAGTCTTCTTGTATTCTTCCATTTCTACTGCTGCCATCTGTTCATCGGCAATCTTTGAGCCCTTTTGGAAGCACTCTTCTACTCGCTGCCGATTACGAGTGACTGTAATCACGCCCCTAGGGTCAGGCATCTTGAGTTTGAGGTACATGTAACATGGTCGAGCCATGAAACGAGCATACGCAGTTCTGCCCAGGATAGAATGATAGGCACTGTGAATATCCACAACTTCAAATGTCAACTTTTCCTTACGGTAATTCTTTGAATCACCGAAAACCACATCAAGAGTGATCTGGCCGACTGAATTAGCTTTCTTTCCAGGTATAACTCCATGGAACCACATGTTTCTCTCGCTGAGCTTGGACATCGGAATGCCCATCCCCTGGAGGGTCTCAGCATACAAAATGTTCAAACCACTGCCGCCATCCATCAAGACTTTGGTCAATCAGGTTCCTCCAATGACAGGTTCGGCCACCAACGCTTGCCTCCCAGGGTGGCTACATGCGGCGGGTGGTCGGACTGGTCGAATGTGATGGGAGTCTTTGACCATTTTAGATACATCGTCGTTGCCAGAGCAACCATGTTTACTTATCTGTTGATGACTTTCAGTCGACTTTTACTTTCAATGTCAGCAAAAATCACCAAAGTGGAATTGACATTGGGAAATCCTTCATCATCCTCTTCCTTGTCCTCATGCTTATCATATTCCTTCTCTTTCTCACTGAGTTGTTTTTCTCGAAACTGCTGTATAAGGACTCGACACTATCGAGTGGTATGTTTGGGATAAATCAGATTACCCTCTTCATCCTTCTTGATGTGAATGTGACATGGCAAATCCAACACGTAGTTCCCTGCTGAATCCTTCACCTTCTTGGGGATCCAGGGCCCTTTAGGCTTTCCCTTAGATTTTCCTTGGGTTGCGACTGCAACCTCTCCAGGACTCGCAGGTTCCGCTTTGCGCTTCTGGTTCCGATTGGAATTACCTCCTCGAGTATCCTGGCTGACTGGTTTGCCTTTGCCGCTGTGGAGTCGGTCTTCTTCTTTGCCGTTTGCGTACCGAGTGGCTATTTCCATCATTCGGGTCGGGGTCATGTCTCTTGTCTAGCTGAATTTCAGGTTAAGCTCCCTATACCGAACGCCCTCCTTGAAGGCGCAAACTGCTTGATGCTGAGACACATTCTCCACAGTGTGATGCAAAGTGGTCCACCTCTGGATGTAATCGCTCAAAGTTTCATTCGGTTTTTGCACACAATGCTGCAATTCTGTCAACCCTGCAGGTCGTTTGCATGTGCCCTCGAATGTTCTGACAAACACTCGGGCTAACTCCTCCCAGCTGAATATACTGCCCCGAGCCAACTGATTCAACCAAGCCCTAACTGGTCCTTCAAGCATCAGGGGAAGGTGTTTCATGGCCACCTCATCGTTTCCACCACCGATCTGAACAGCCCCTCGGTAATCCTCAAGCCAAGTGTCAGGCTTCGATTCACCAGTGAACATACTGACTCCAGTCACCAACCTGAAGTTGGGGGGATCTCTGCAGCCGTGATGGCTCTGCTAAAACACTCGGGACTAGAAACATGCACTCTGCTTCTGGTCGGGCGATCTCTATCCTTCCCTTCTCTGTGTGCTCGATTCCTGTCCACCATACCTTGCACCAGAATTGACCTTGCATCAAACCCTAGCTCTCTTGGGTCGACTGGCATCCTCCGCTCTTTGCTGTGCGGGCACCTATCATCATAATGCCGGGGCACATATGATCCACCCCTCGGAGGGGGCGTAGGCACTCGACGACGGTCATCATAGTCGAGACAATGATCGTGCTGCTCGTGGTTCCAACCCAAGTACTACCCTTGGCGATGCCCTCGTCCCTCACGCCGCGGAGGCGATCTGGGGCTATGAGCCGACTGAACTGTGTCAGCCACCACAGATCTGCTATGAATTCTGTTACGCGACTGAGACACTATAGTGTTCTGCTCTCCTGCTGCCCGGAGAAGCACTCTGATCTGCATCAAACTTCTACCAGCTTCCGACTGGGACGGCTGAATAGATTCTGCTATGCGGGCTGCGGTTGTAAGGTTCTGAATCGGAGTGCGGTATACCTGTGGTTCAGGCAGGAACAGCTGCCGCTGCCGTCGACTGGATTCGGGGATCTGCCACCGAGCACGTTCGTCGAGTGCATGCTGAAGGTTCTCCAGTCGAGTGCGCTCAGCCAAAGTGGCCAAGCACCCTGCCTCCAAGGCCCGAGCCTCAGAGGTCTCTCCGACAACAGGCGTGTGGAGCGCCTCCATATTGCGGCGGTGAAGTTCCTCCCTCTGCTGAGAAGAGAGGGTTTCGGGGTGATACTCCTCATGAACGCCCGACGGATCGTCACCGCCATTGCGACGCATGCCAGGCGAGCTGCATGGCGTGTCGACCATCAGGACCTCCACCACGGGGTCACTGCTGTCGCACTCGGATAGTGTCGTGGAATTGTCACGGCAGATGTCCTAGAGCAAGGACTTAGTCGTAGGGCCATCGCACTAGGAAGCTTAGAGGGGTTAATCGGGACAAAGGACACGAGAGGGTTTTATACTAGTTCGGCCCCTTACGATGAAGGTAAAAGCCTACGTCTAGTTGGGATTGGTATTGCTGGGGTTTCGATCACCAAGAGGCTCAACTTGCCGACTTGGTTATCGACTTGTTGTCTCTTGCCCTCAGCCGCCACCGGGTCGCCCCCTTATATACATGGGTTGACGCCTGGTGGCCTACAGGGTCCCGGCGGGCTCATAATCGTGTCCGGCTCGGTGACTTCCTTTACATGCCTTTCTTTACAAGTCTTTCCTTACATACGGCGGTTTACAGTATCGGGCCTTAAGCCGCCCCCAGGCCTTTGGGCCTTATATAAGGTTTAATAAACTATCATCTTGAATGTTCACTGGGCTTCTTATGTAACCCGCCATTGGGGTTGACCCGGCCCCTCCTGGGCGGGTCATACTGATAGTAATATCCCCAACATTAGGCCCCAGGTTAACTTTGAACTTCGTTCTTGTTCAATCTTCAATATTTAGACAAAAATTCATCTTCTTATCTTTGCTGAAGTTGTTGTAACCCGTCGTGACGTCATCTTTTGAAAACGCAAAAAACTTTCATGACGTCATCTCCCAACGGATCTTTTATCTTTAATGTCTCCCGAGAATCGAGGCGCCTATGTAGCTAGATAATCTTTATTCGGCTCTTCCTTGATATTCATGTCTGTCTGTTCACATCTTTCCCTTATAATTAGGCACGCCTCGGCCTTCTCACTTTCCTCTCTCGCTCCGTCTTCTTCCTCTCGCAAACCCCCTGCTGCTCGAGTTCTGCCGCCGCCGCGCCTCATCTCCGTCTCTGTCGACTTTGGCCGCTAAATCAACCCAAACCAATCCAGAGAAACCGCGGCGACCTCCGCAGAAGACCTGCAACCGTAAGTTTTCTTTCCTTCGTTTCTCAGATCTGCATTAGGGTTTCTGAGCTCCTGCGTGTTCTCCATAGTTTATCGCAGTTCATCATAGTTCTTCCACCGGAAGCCTTTCCTGATCCAAAAAGCTATATATATATGCTCGCACGGCCGTGTTTTTGTACCTCTTCTTGATCCATAAATCCCTTTTTGGAATTCAAAGGCTGCTTTTAGAACTTACCAACTTCTCTGTACTGAACTTTTTAGGTCTAGAATTTTTTTCATTTTGAATAGCCATTTGATCTGAAATAATATCAAGCAATGTAGGAAACTTGTTTGTCTCAACACTTAGCTGAAATTGCCTTCTTCAAATATCTGTAGTCATGGCGGCTTATCATGCCGGCTTAATTTTCCTTATATGTCATTAGCCCTTAACTAAGCCGCCATTACTTGTTTGCATCTTCATCACTTAACTGTCAATCTCACCATTTAAACTGAACCGGCATGTTGCTTTTCTTTTCAGTTCTTCTTTGCACATCATGCCGTCCAAAGCACCAACCATCTGTAACTGGGTTCCCTCAACTGTAACTGAGGAACGTTTAAAAGAGTTCTTCACTATAGGATTTCTGCCAGCAAAAACCATCATGTCTTACCATGCCCCTGACTTGGAAGAAGAACGTCCCAATCCAAGAGACGGCGAAGTGATTGTTTTTACTAACCACATGAACCGTGGCTTCTCACCGCCCGGCTCAAAGTTCTTCAGAGAGGTCCTCCACTTTTTCAAGCTCCATCCTCAAGATACCGGGCCTAATTCCATATCTAACATCTGTAACTTCCAAGTACTCTGTGAAGTACATCTTCAACAAGAGCCGACTGTGGAGTTGTTTAGAGAATACTTTTATCTAAACCAGCAGAACGAGTGCACCAATGGTCTTAGCTTAGAGCTTGGAGGCATATCAATTCAGCGCCGGCAGGGTGCCGTCTTCCCCCTCATTGTCTTACCAAGTCACCCAAAGGACTGGAACCAGACTTGGTTCCATTGCAAGGACACTTCACCAGCAAACGAGAAGCCACTGCCGGGTTATCGCCCTGATCGTCTTGACTCCAAGTTCGCGCTTCCTAATAAGCTTACTATCGCTGAACGCAAGAGGCTGATACCATCCATCAAAAGGATCAATGCTCTGTTGGGGAATGGATTAACTGGAGTTGATCTGACCCGCTGCTGGATCTCATGGCGGGTCATCCCTTTGAGCCACCGGTCAAAGCTGATGTATGAGTATGGTGGTGGCCCGGATGACTCTCTTCGTCACAGCCCCGTTCAATTGACAGAAGAAGATATTGTCTCAATGTCAACTCTTCTGGTGAACGGGAAATACGAAGATTGTAGTGTCGTCGGGTTAAACCCCTTCTGCCAGCTTAACCCGGTGCCAGAAGTAAGGATGTCGTTATTTCTCTCCTTTGTATTTTCCCAACCGTATTGTTTTAATACTTGCCTGACTCTTTATCTTGTTTTTACCTGTTTGCAGGCCAACTCTGACTTCTAGAAAGTTAAGTATGACCATGAGGCTGCCAAGAAAGTGAAAGCCGCCGCCATAAACGCCAAGAAAACGAGTCGGAGGTCGAAAAAGAAGAAAAAGAGCACTTCTGAAGATTTGATGAAGCTTGATGATACATCTGATTCAGAGGTAGCCCTTGATTCCCTTGGACACTTTTTAAACAATCTTATTGATGCTGATCATGACCAGGATGACACTGGGGCCAGTCAGGCTATGCAAGCAGAGGTAACTATCATTTCCTCTGACTTAGAGCCCTTGCCAAGACAAAAAAATTCAACGAGTGATCCGTAAAGTAAGGTTTTCTAACCCTTTAGCTCACTCGGATCCCACCTTTCGTTTGAAAAAGCAGCAACATGAAAGCCGCCATCAGGCCCGGATTGAAGATGAGCCGGCTGTCATTCTTCAACAAACTCCTCAGAAGCGCCCAAATGAGGTTTACTTCTTTCTGTCTTTAACTCTGTTCAATGGATCCTTTCCCCTGCCTTACTTTTAACTTTGTTTTATCTTTTCAGGAGGTGTCTCGCTCTTCTGGCGACTCATCGCAGACGCAATTTACGGCCTTCAAGACTGCCCTTGGGTAAAAAATCCTCCTTTTCCGGTTTGTTCAAATTGTATCTTTATACTGACAATCCTGCAACATTTCTCTTAGTGGCAAAGCTAATTCCAAGAAGGCAAAGGCAGCTAAACCGGCAGAAGACCCGCCGGTGCTTGCATCTGACCCGTCCAGGCCATCTTCTCCATTAACCGACGCTCCAGAAGACCCGCCTGTTGATATAGAAGAAAATCCTCCTGAGCCGTTGTTTGATGAGACCACTGTAAACCCGTCCGCAACTAGACCATCAAGCTCAGCCAACCCACCATCACCGTCTGCCCAAGACGTTCAGATCACCGGGAGCCGTTTTATTGAGCCGGGGAATCTGACCGTGCTGGCTCGGTGTACTGCGAAACAAGAGGCATTGGAGAGGCAAAAAGTGTGTTTTGACGTTGCCAACTACGACCATCTAAATGCCAATGATATTTTATCTGGCTATCTCAGCCATGTGCACTCCAGTTGCGACTCTGAGATCAAAATGGTCAAACAGCTGCAGTTGAAATATGAGGAACGTTCTTTCGGCTTATCTATATTCCTTCAGCCCCCAAGTCTTCAGATTATGAGAGATCCGGAATGATCTGTAGACTTTATAATATAGGCTAAGACCTTTACCTTGGAAACTTTTCTTGAATTTAATAGAACAAAGCTTCACCTGTAGTCTCCAAGGGCCGGTTCATTTTGATCATAAATGAGCCGGTACTTTAAATTGTTTTGTACCGTATTAAAAGGACTTAACACTCCGGCTTAACCTTGAGAAACTTGCTGAACTGCGTACATTAGCCCCCAAGTGCCAAGTGATGTTACTTTGTAACGTACTTGGGACTTAAAGTATATCTTTAGAATCATAAAAATTTGTTTGGCATACATTAGCCCCCAAGTGTCTAGTGGTTTTTTGTAAAGTACTTGAGACTTGAATCTTGATTTTTGAACTTGAAGTAAAATCTTGACTCATCTGAATGTTTTGCAGAATGCCTTATCTAAATTGAACTCGCAATTGACTGATGCAAAGACCCGACTAGCGAGTCAGGAGGCAGAAAGCAAAGCTGCTAAATCCAAACTGCAAATAAGTCTCTCTGAGACGGAAAATTTAAAGACCAGCTTCGCTGCCAAGAAGAAAACCTGGGAAGAGGAGAAAACGCTTCTGACCCAACGCGCTGAGAAGGCCGAAACAGCCCTTGAAGAGATTTCAACAGAGCTGAACGGTTTAAAGGGTCGGGTGTCTCAAATGGTGGCTGACATCTTTGGTAAGTCGTCCGACTTTAATTTTGTGTGCTTTTTGCTAATCTGGAGTATAAGCCGCCAGCTGACTTTGTATAAAATATGTGCAGGCCCACGAAGCAAAAATCTGAGCCAAGATCCTTTGATTAAACTGAAGGCAGTGTATACTTTGGTAGAACAACTGTATATTAGCGCACAGCGGGCACTTGCCGCCATCTCTCTTGCCAATCAAGGACCCAACCGGCTCAGCGACGTCCTGAAGAAACTGTCAATCCTGCCTGCCAGATTTCAAGAAGTGAAACGCTCATGTGCGCGAGCCGAGGCTTTGACTGCCCTAAGCCGCTCCAAGGCTTGGGTGCCAGACCTAGACCCGGCGGACGTGGCCAGAGGCTATCCCACCATGAAGGAAGACGGATCTCCCTTTGAGCAGGATGACTTCATGGCTTGCGTGCGCGGAGTCCAGCCACAAGCAACTACCCTTGGAGATGATACCAATATTGACAAATATCAGCCGGGTTTTGATAGTGAGAATAAGAAGATGGCCACTCCCTCGTACAAGGTAACAGATTTGATCCCACTGGTAAGAGAAGACACATTTGCCCCGGAAGTTGACCCGGTCGGCCTGATCGACGATGAAGCCGAATTTGTCGCCGTGAATGGTTTTGATTGGTCAAAACCCAACTTCCAGCCAATAGAAGGTGGTGAACCGGCGAGGGAGGAACAATGATCATCTTCGTGGGCTTATAAAGCCTTGTAATAGCTTAGCTGTGAAAACGCTGTATGCTTTGCTTATGCCATCGCGCATAAAACACTTCTATGTGATTCTGTGTTTCCTGATGCCAATGTATGCATCATATTTAATGATTGTTTCTGTAACATTTGAACTCAGTTCCTGTAGATACAAAGAAAAACTGGCTTGGCGGCTTAGAACCAAACGGGTTAAAACACCCGGTTTATAGCCAATATGTTTACCATAATAGGAACCAGAAACAGATATAAACAAAGGACAAGGGCTGAGACTAACTCTTTTAATTAATGCAATAGGTAATTGCATATAAGTAATAACCATACCTTATACCTTTTGATCCTTAGACCACCGGCTTGAATAACCTGGGTGATGAAGTTGATAATTCAAACTTTATGAGAAGTCAATGCTTTTGAATACTCAATGATCATTATACCTTGGTAGCTGTGTTGTCAAATAGTCGAGCCAGTGAAGAAGACCAGGCTAATTATTTGTAATATTGAGACAACAAAAAACTAAAAGGCAAACAACAGATAATATGTATAATTTAACCTTGTATTCAAAAGGTTGGGGGCTTCTGATTCGAATACGATCAGTAAACCTGGCCAAAGGTGTTAATCTAAGATTCGAATACGACCATATAGCCCCCAGTGGTTTTGGCGTTGCGCCGATCAAGAGGGTACCGACAGCTATGTTCTCTTTGGTTTGAATACGACCTATGTTTGAATAGGAAGCCCCCAAATGACCTTGACAAGTTTTTAACGACCCTGATTCAAATATGATCCAAGTCGGACCCAAAAGGGGTTAAGCTATGATTCAGATACGATCAAGAAGCCCCCAAGTGGGTTTAGCCTTGAGCCGATCAAGAGGGTTACGACAGCTATGTTCTCTTTGGTTCGAATACGACCTATGTTTGAACAGGAAGCCCCCAAGTGACCATGAGATTTGCAGCTAGATTCGGATACGATCATAAGCCGGACCAAAAAAGGTTAAACTTGATTCAAATATGAGCAACTCCTTAATAGTCATTTGAAAATAAGAAATAACAAAGATGCATAATCTTTGAAAAGAAAAGAGATCGATGGTCTTACTTTATCGCTTATCATGGTATATACAATGTTAAAGTATGTACATGATGAGAGCCGGTGGCTCAGGTGTAGTATGGCCAAAGTTGAGCAATGTTCCACGGCCGGCGGGTCTCCTCCTCCGACTTACATGAGTCTTTGTGCTCTCGAACGTCAATGAGGTAATATGACCCGTTGTTTAAGTTCTTACTGACCACAAAGGGTCCTTCCCAAGGCGGGGATAACTTGTGTGCATCTGATAGATCCTGGATGAGCCGGAGCACCAGGTCGCCTTCCTGAAAAGTCATGGACTTAACCCGGCGGCTGTGATAACGGCGCAGGTCCTGTTGATAAATTGCTGACCGGGCTGCTGCTAAGTCTCTTTCTTCATCCAACAAGTCAAGTGCATCCTGTCTGGCTTGTTCATTATGAGCTTCAACATAAGCCGCCACACGGGGTGAGTCATCACTAGGCAACACTGTTTCTGCTCCATGAACCATCAAGAAAGGTGTGTAACCTGTAGACCTGTTAGGTGTGGTGTTGATACTCCACAACACCGATGGTAATTCCTCTACCCAACAACCCGGCGTTCGCTCTAAGGGAACCATAAGTCGTGGTTTGAGACCTTTCAAAATTTCCTGATTGGCTCTC
This sequence comes from Triticum urartu, assembly GCF_056163025.1. NCBI lineage: Eukaryota > Viridiplantae > Streptophyta > Magnoliopsida > Poales > Poaceae > Triticum > Triticum urartu. Next base: position 168,442,290 of record NC_141878.1, on the reverse strand, counting down.
TCAGCTTGACCATTGGATTGAGGATGAGCTACAGAAGAAACATCAAGTCAGATGTGCCCACGTTGACAAAACTCCTCCATAGCCCCTTGGGATATATTAGTGCCATTGTCAGTGATAATGTTGTGTGGAAAACCAAAACGAAAGATCACCTTTTTCATGAACTGAACCGTCGTGGCCGCGTCACACTTACTCACTGGCTCCGCCTCAACCCACTTAGTGAATTTATCAACTGCCACCAAGAGATGTGTCTTTTTATCCTTAGACCTTTTGAAAGGTCCCACCATGTCAAGCCCCTAGACCGCAAACGGCCAAGTGATTGGAATCATCTGGAGCTCTTGATCCGGCACATGCGCCCGTCGTGCAAACTTTTGACATCCATCACATCTGCTGACCAGATCCTCTGCATCAACGTGAGCCGTCAACCAGTAAAAACCGTGACGAAAAGCCTTGGCCACCAGAGATTTTGACCCGGCGTGATGACCACAATCGCCCTCATGGATCTCACGAAGGATTTCTTGACCTTCTTCGGGGGAAACACACCGCTGAAACGCTCCGGAAACGCTGCGATGGTATAATTCTCCATTCGAAATCGTCATTGACTTAGACCGCCGGGTTATCTGTCGAGCCAGGGTCTCATCCGCTGGCAACTCTCCCCGGGTCATGTAGGCCAAGAACGGCACTGTCCAATCTGGGATGACACGAAGAGCCGCCACCAACTGTGCCTCCGGGTCAGGAACAGCTAAGTCTTCTTCTGTGGGAAACTTGACAGACGGGTTATGCAAAACATCCAAAAAAGGTGTTAGGTGGTACCAGCTTACGCTGAGACCCCAACCGGCTTAAGGCATCAGCAACTTCGTTCTTTCGATGGTCAATGTGCTCCACCTGATAACCTTTAAAATGCCCTGCAACAGCATCAACCTCCCGGCGATAAGCCACCATGAGAGGGTCCTTGGAATCCCACTTGCCTGATATTTGTTGAGCCACTAGATCTGAGTCGCCAAGACATCTGACCCGGCTCAAACTCATCTCTTTTGCCACTTGAAGACCATGGAGCAAGGCTTCATACTCTGCTGCGTTGTTAGTGCAAGGAAACATCAACCGTAACACATAACAAAATGTGTCACCTCGCGGAGAGGTTAACACAAATCCAGCCCCCGAGCCTTCCAACTGTCTGGACCCATCAAAATGAATAGTCCAATATGTGTTGTCTGGTTTTTCTTCTGGCATATGCATCTCTGTCCAATCATTAATGAAGTCAACCAGTGCTTGAGATTTGATCACGGTACATGGCACATACTTCAACCCATGAGACCCAAGCTCAATCGCCCACTTGGCGACTCGTCCAGTGGCTTCCCTGTTTTGAATGATGTCTCCCAAAGGAGCAGAGCTAACCACAGTGATTGGATGTCCCTGAAAATAATGCTTAAGCTTCCAGCTTGCCATGAACACCCCATATACGAGCTTCTGCCAATGTGGATATCGTTGCTTGGATTCAATTAGCACCTCACTGACATAGTAAACCGGCTGTTGAACCGGATGCTCCTTGCCAGCCTCCTTGCGCTCCACCACAATAGCCACACTAACAGCTCGTGAGTTGGCGGCCACGTATAACAGCAGCGGCTCTTTCTCAATTGGAGCAGCCAGGACCGGCGGCTCAGCAAGTTGTCTCTTCAGATCTTCAAAAGCAGAGTTCGCAGCATCGCTCCAAACAAAATCATCTGTTTTCTTCATCATCTGATACAGAGGCGTTGCCTTCTCCCCTAACCGGCTTATGAACCGGCTCAAAGCAGGAACACAACCCGCCAGTCGTTGAATGTCATTGATGCATGTTGGTTTGGCCAGGGATGTAATTGCCTTGATTTTCTCCGGGTTAGCCTCAATACCTTGGTTAGACACCAAAAAACCCAAGAGCTTGCCGGCTGGGACTCCAAAAACACACTTGGCCAGGTTAAGCATCATTTTGTAGACCCGGAGATTATCAAAAGTCTCTTTCAGATCTGTGACCAAGGTTTCCTCTTTCCTGGATTTTACCACTATATCATCCACATAAGCATGAACATTACGCCCAATTTGATCGTGAAGACAATTCTACACACACCGTTGGTAAGTCGCTTGGGCACTCTTAAGCCCAAAAGGCATAGACACATAGCAGAAAGCTCCAAAAGGAGTGATAAAAGCCGTCTTCTCCTGATCCTTGACTGCCATCTTGATCTGATGATAACCGGAATAAGCTTCCAAGAAACTCAAACGTGCGCAACCCGCCGTAGCATCAATGATCTGATCAATACGGGGGAGAGCAAAAGGATCAGCCGGACAAGCCTTGTTCAAATCAGTGTAATCCACACACATACGCCAGGTGCCATTCTTTTTTAGTACAAGCACCAGGTTGGCTAACCACTCTGGGTGAAAGACTTCTACAATGAACCCAGCTGCCAAAAGCCGGGCCACCTCTTCTCCAATGGCCTTGCGCCTTTCTTCATTGAACCATCGGAGAAATTGTCTGACAGGTTTAAACTTTGGATCAATATTGAGAGTGTGCTCAGCGAGTTCCCTCGGGACACTCGGCATGTCTGAAGGTTTCCATGCGAAGATGTCCTGGTTCTCACGGATGAACTCGATGAGCGCGCTTTCCTATTTTGGATCCAAGTTAGCACTGATGATGAACTGCTTGGATGAATCGCCAGGCACAAAGTCAACCATCTTGGTATCATCAGCTGATTTGAACTTCAACACTGGCTCATGCTCTGTTGTTGGTTTCTTTAATGATGTCATAACTGCCGGGTCAACATGATCTTTGTAAAATTTTAACTACTCTGTTGCACAAACAGATTCAGCATAGGCAGCATCACCTTCTTCACACTCCAAAGCTATTTTCCGGCTCCCGTGTACTATAATGGTGCTCTTATAACCCGACATCTTAAGCTGCAAATAAACATAACACGTCCGCGCCATGAATTTGGCATAAGCCAGTCGTCCAAACAGAGCATGATACGGGCTTTTGATCGTAACCACCTCAAAGGTTAATTTTTCTGCTCTAGAGTCATACTCATCCCCAAAGGATACTTGTAGTTCAATCTTACCCACTGGGTATGCCGACTTGCCAGGAACCACACCGTGAAAAATAGTGTTGGATTGTTTAAGATTCTTATCAGTCAATCCCATCCGGCGAAATGTCTCATAGTAGAGGATGTTGATGCTGCTACCTCCATCCATGAGTACCTTAGTGAATTTGTATCCACCAACCTGAGGCGCCACCACCAAAGCCAAGTGACCCGGATTATCGACCCGGGGTGGGTGATCCTCTCTGCTCCACACAATAGGCTGCTCTGACCAGCGTAAGTAACATGGAACCGCCGGCTCAACGGCATTGACGGCCCTCTTGTGAAGTTTCTGGTCTCTCTTACATAAGCTAGTGGTGAATACATGGTATTGCCCACTATTCAGCTGCTTTGGGTTGCTCTGATATCCGGACTTCTGCTGCTGATTACCTTGGTCGGGTTGCGGATTATACCCTCCTTGGTTACCAGGATGGCCCTGACCGTGGAATCCTCCTCCACCTAAGCCAGCACCCGGGCCTTGGAAACCGCCTCCACCTGAGCCGCCACCTGGGCCGTGACCTCCATCAAACGCGTTTGAATTTTTAAACGCCTTCATGATCGTACAATCTTTCCATAGGTGGGTGGCTGGCTTCTCCCGAGTGCCGTGCTTTGGACAAGGCTCATTCAATAATTGTTCAAGGGTGGGACCTGACCCGCCCGACCGAGGGGGCTGTCTGCCCTGTGCACTGGTGTTAGCAACAAACTCATCAGCCTTACGTTTATTACCTCCTCGATTCGCCGGGTTATGCTGGTGACCCTTGCCGTTGCCGTTCTTCTTTCCCTTCGTTGCCTTTTCTTCATCAGACACTGGGTCCTTGGTAGTATCAGAATGAGCATACTTGACGAGAGCCGCCATCAACATTCCCATGTCATTGCAGTCACGCTTGAGCCGCCCCAGCTTCTGCTTCAGAGGTTTGAAACGGCAATTTTTCTCCAACATTAAGACTGCTGAGCCGGCATCCATCTTATCAGATGAATGTATTATCTCTTTGACCCGGCGCACCCAATGGGTTGTGGATTCACCATCCTCTTGCTTGCAATTGGTCAGGTCCACAATCGGCATAGGCTGCTTACACGTGTCTTTAAAGTTCTGGATGAACCGGGCCTTCAATTCCGCCCATGAGCCGACAGAATTGGGTGGCAATCCCTTCAACCAAGTACGAGTTGTTCCATCTAACATCATAGTGAAATGCTTGGCCATTGCTGCATCGCTGACCTCCAATAACTCCATAGCCATCTCATAACTCTCAATCCAAGCCCCGGGCTGTAAGTCAGCTGTGTAATTAGGCACCTTACGAGGCCCCTTAAAGTCCTTTGGCAAACGCTCATTACGTATGGCTGGCACCAAGCAAGGGATGCCTCTAGTTCTTGTGGCCACTCCTGCCTCGACCGAGGTTGCTGGATAAGCCGGAAAAGTTTGATGAGCCGCCTGATCTGCTGCCATTCGAACAGCTCGTTCCGCCTCTTGATGAATCCTCTCCTGATCCGCCAAGTTAAGGGCTCCAGCCCGCACCGGCTCATGCATGTATGGCCGGTTGTGGCGTTGAGCATTGCTTGACATATCTGCAGATTCCATATGCCTACTGTAACTCGGGCTCCGGCTTGGGCGAGGAGTTGAATGGATCCTGTCTCGACTATAGGAGAATGCATCCTGTTGCGCCAGAGCTGTTTGAAGAAGCTCTCTTACCCTCCGTGTTTCAATTGCCGCCGGTGAGTCAACTTCCATCGGAAGAGCCGCCAAACGAGCCGATGCTGCGATGAGGTTTTCCAAAGGGTTGGAGAAGTGACCCGGCGGCGTTGGGACGTAATGAGGCAGAGCGGTAATTATATGAGGTGGATCCATGTCGCGCGGCTGGACCGGTGCGCCGGGTGTTGTAATCCGGGGTGCCTCCGGTGGGTTACTTCCCCCGGCTCCGGGTGTGTGAAAAAGATTCCTAGGATCGAGCGTCAGAGGTAGGCGTGATTGGGTTTTTTGATGCCTCCTCCTCATGACCTCGTTCGACGCGTTTAGATCCACCGAGAGCCGGAAGGTCTCCGCTTGAAGCTGTTGAGCACGAACGTCCAAAGCCGCCCGCTCTGCTACCATCCTGACTTCCTCTACGGCTAGATTTTCCTTAGCCTGCACCATCTCTTCACATACGTGTGCCACCTCTGCATCATGCTGGGCTTTATCTGTCGGCTCTACCACGGCGGTCAACAGAGTCGTCAGTTTATCCATGAGGTCCATTAAGATCTGAGCCGGGGGGCGTGCGGGGTTTCCTGACCTGACTGCAGCCGACCTGGTAGCTGTTGCCGCCGCTGCTGTAGAGTTCTGCCCGGGCTGTGTCCCTGCCATGAAGACTCCGGCCCAATTCGGCGGCTCAAGAGGGTCCGGAATACTGCTGCCATCGGAACAGCCCCCGAGCATGCCGTCCTGCAGCTGGTACGAAGAGTCCGTCTCGCCCGTTGATGATGCAGTGTCAGAATAGACGGCCGTCTCACTGCCCTCCACCGATCCTTCAGAGTATTCACCGCCGTGGACACAGCCTACGAAGGCATGCTTCATGGTAGATTGAACACGGGCGGTCCTCGCGCGCCGAGCCGTTTCGATGAGGTTGGTGTGGACGTCCGGCTCAGGTCCTGACTCGTCGATCCGGCCTATGAAGACGTGAATTCCGCCGAAGGGGACCCGGTATCCGTACTCAATTGAGCGGGCCTCGGGGCCCCAGCCTTCGTCGTCGATGTAGAGCTTGCCGCGATGACTCTTGGTCATCCGGCCCACAGCGTATCCCTTGAGCCCTTCAAAGTTGCCCTTCAAGAACTCAAATCCATCGTGCGCTGGCCCCATGGTGGGCACCAACTGTTGTGGAATTGTCACGGCAGATGTCCTAGAGCAAGGACTTAGTCGTAGGGCCATCGCACTAGGAAGCTTAGAGGGGTTAATCGGGACAAAGGACACGAGAGGGTTTTATACTAGTTCGGCCCCTTACGATGAAGGTAAAAGCCTACGTCTAGTTGGGATTGGTATTGCTGGGGTTTCGATTACCAAGAGGCTCAACTTGCCGGCTTGGTTATCGACTTGTTGTCTCTTGCCCTCGGCCGCCACCGGGTCATCCCCTTATATACATGGGTTGACGCATGGTGGCCTACAGGGTCTCGGCCGGCTCATAATCGTGTCCGTATCGGTGACTTCCTTTACATGCCTTTCTTTATAAGTCTTTCCTTACATACGACGGTTTACAGTATCGGGCCTTAAGCCGCCCCCAGGCCTTTGGGCCTTCTATAAGGTTTAATAAACTACCATCTTGAATGTTCACTGGGCTTCTTATGTAACCCGCCATTGGGGCTGACCCGGCCCCTCCTGGGAGGGTCATACTGATAGTAATATCCCTAACAGATAGGGTCTCGACGGAGCCAGTAGACAGATCGAACAGGCCGTAGAGAGATTCGTCAGGCTCGATTGCCACGACTTGAGGGGTGGCCGACTTACGTGCCACCGTATGCTTCACCCACCGCTGAAGCCGTGACCAACCGGATCGCTTGCGACAATGAACAGCAGGGAGCGAAGACACCGCGGGAGCCGACCGATACTGGGTCGGTGGCTGTCGCAGAAGGACGCCGCGAACGCACGCGCGAAAGTGCGTCGCCCCGCGGACGGGGAGTGTCTCGACGTCGAGGGGAGCTTCCTGAAGCCAAGCGGAGTCGTCGGCAATGAAAACAAGCGCGCCGAGACGGATCTCGTGGCCCTCAGCCAAACCTTCGCAGGAAACCATGATGATAGGACTCGGAGAAATTGCAACCTCACCGGAAAGTCACTAATACACCCGCCCCAAGGTGGGCGCCAACTGTCGTGGTTCTTAGTCTGACAGTAGAATGGTGGGTAGGTATGAGGAGGCAAGATCCTAGCTACGGTGAAGTTGTGCATGCAAGATTTACAAGTTCAGGCCCTTCTCAGAGGAACTAACAGCCCTACGTCTCGGTGCCCTGAGGCTGGTCGATTGGATTATGCGTGAAGTTACAGGGGGTGCGAACCCTTGTCCCAGAGGAGCGGGTGGCTTATATAGAGTGCTCCAGGACCCCAGCCATCCCCCGTTACATAGAGTTCAATGTACATAAAGAGGGGACGTTACTGGTAACGTCAGCGTTAAAGGGATATAAATGATCCTTAAGACTACAGAGTGAACGCCTGACCGTTGCCATCAAGAGTGACCTTAGATCTTCTATACTCCGAGTGGTTTCTGATGTGGTCAAAATGATTATATCCTGGTCGAATAGAATTGGGTTGTCCAAGTGGAACTCATGGTCGAGTGAGTTGCATCCTGAAGTGAGTTCAGTCGGTAGAATTTGCTGTCCTTTGAATGTCTTCGACTGTAGGGCAGTGTCCTTGGGAAGGGTGCTTAGATCAGGTCTATTGCCCTACCCTAGGTACATGTCATCGAAACAGGGTCCTGTTGATCGGGAGGGGTCTGGCGTACCGCAAAACGGGACTCCACGGGCTACTGTTCATCCAGCATCGACTTCCTCCAGCCTCCACCTGCTACTGTTCATCCACCGTCGACTTCCTCCAGCCTCCACCAGCTACTGTTCATCCACGGGGTCCTGTTCATCCAGCCTCCCCTGCTACTGTTCATCCAGCCCTCCACGGGGTCATGTTCATCCAGCCTCCACCGGCTACTGTTCAACCAGCCCTCCATGGGGTCCTGTTCAACCAGCCCCTCCACGGGGTCCTGTTCAACCAGCCCTCCACGTATGGGGTCCCTCCGCCGGCTACTGTTCATCCACCCCCACGCCTCCTCGATCGGGGTCCTGTTCATCCAGCGGCAACGGCCTCTACTACCATGGGGTCATGTTCATCCACACACACACACACACCCCATCGGGAACTATTCATCCACCCCCCCCCCCAACAACGCTCACTGTTCATCAAGAGGCAGCATCGATCAGCTTCAGTTAGCAGCAGTAGCGAACGAATCACTCGGGTTCAGTTAATAGCAAGGGATCGATCGGGGTTTGGTAACATAGCTAGTGCAATCGCTCGGGTTCAGTTAGAGCACAACGCCTCGCTCGGGTTCAGTTAGAGCGCAATGCCTCGCACACACGCACGTACGTGTATGAGAGAAACGCGCAAACATCTGTGCATTGCTCGACCCCGACCACCCACCATAACTGGGAACTCCCCGATATTTTCCTCGCCCTCGCTTCTACCATGTTTTTTCTGTCATGGACAGCCCAAAGAATGTAGCTGTGTTTCCGACCCGCCCAGGGCGAAAAGCCCATTTTCTGTCATGATTTTTTGTCATAGAAGTAGGAGGCCACCACATCTATGATGATACCGGGTTTTGTCACAATTATCGTCATAGAAGTGTCATAAGCATGACAGAAAAAAATTCGTTCGGCCCAAAATGTCACGGATGTGTCTTTTTTTGTAGTGAGCCAACATGATGTGAATGCAACACAGTTTGCACTCTCATATAAAGGCGCCCCTCCACTCTAATCCATCTACCAAATCGTACGCACTTAGGCACCTATACTTAGCGCAACAGTGCTTACTCCAATCCCAAGATCAAGTGACCAGAAGCCAGACCCATGGAGGTGATGCACGCGAACACTAGGTTGTTGTGCCAGATGGTCCATGACGCTGGCCTGCAACCCGGCACCGAGGAATGTGACCATATGTTACTGGCGACTGCCATCTTCATAGCCCTCATCGAAGCCATCTTTGCCTCTTGGTTGGACAAGATGATCGTCTGCTACATCGATAGGTTGACTGTCATCAAGATCATGGACGACCTTGTTGTACTCCTCCAGCCCATGCGCCCAGGCTCCACGTTGTCTGCCAGCCTCATCGGCCTCTATGGTGAAAACCACTTTCACGCAATGGTGGTTGTGTGACTGCACACTGACGCAACGGAGAATGTCCACCTCGAGGTCAAGCACATCGTGTAGTGCCTCGCCCAGCAAGAAACCATCGACCTACACATCCACGCCTATGAGGAAACCGTCTACATGGGCCACTATAGGGACAGGGATGACGCTAGGACATTGGCCTTCTTCGACCGGTTGGAAGCCTTGGATGCCTTTGTTGAGAAGCACGTTGACCTCGCCACAAAAGTCGTTGCTCCTTAGCTAACAGTAGGTGGCCCAGTGCCCTGAGTCGAGGAGGAGGAGGAGCTCGTTGATGGATACATCTTTCTTTTTTCCTCCTGCAACCACCACTACATCACTTTGTCATGGCCTTATTTCTTACTATATCGCATACTCATTCCAGTCAATAAAGACATGTGTGATCCCTTGCTTACCTTTTGCATCAACTCTGTAGTTTATGTACCATGCATGACCTAACCTACCAAACAGGGGTAAAACCGTTTATATAGGACGCCATTGCACCAGTGAAAAGACTTGACCTCATTGATCGCATCAATGTTTGTACCAAAAATCAGTACGTCATCCGCATACAAATATAATATAACACCATCACCCCCACCATGACGATATTAAACACACCTATCAGCCTCATTAATGACAAATCCTGCAGAAGTTAGAGTTCTGCCAAACTTCTCATGCCATGGCTTAGGTGCCTGTTTCGGACAATACAAAGATTCTAACAACTTGCACACATTTTTCTCTTCACCCTTCACTACAAACCCATCTGGTTGATCCATATAGATTTCCACTTCTAACTCTCCATTAAGAAAGGTTGTTTTTACGCCCATTTGATGAACGATAAGACCATAAGAGGCACCCAGGGAAAGTAGCATCCGAATGGTGGTCAGTCAAGCAATGGGTGAATAGGTGTCACTGTAATCTCTACCTTCTTTCTGATTGTAGCCCTTAGCTACAAGGCGTGGCTTAATATCTTTTTGAACTTCAACTTACAATCCAAAGGTTTACAACCATAGGGTTGTTCGGTTAGCTCCCAAATACCATTACAAAGAATTGAGTCCATCTCATTATGAACAACTTCTTTCCTATCATCTACATATAGCGAAGACTGGATTACGACATCTGTAAAGTGGACTCTCAAACCTCCCTTATACGCCCGGACCATTTTTTCTATCCAACGGGGACCCTTGTATATCCGCTTAGCAGTCTGGACGTACGGATTTTGGTATCCTAGCAACAAACATGGAGAGGGGCATTGCGGGAGTCTAGACATCCACCTCTTTTCTCTCTCTTCACATGTATGGTCCCCCTTCTCTCTCCTCTTAACCGGACACCACGTCACAAAATCTCACCACAAGCATGGTCAGCCTGTCCTCTCTCTCCCCCCAATCGGATTAATTTGGGAATAACATTAGATGGCCGCCTCCTGTGGCATGTTTGCGAACCATATCCGGACAAAGAAAGGACATTTGTGGTGTCCGTGTGCGGGTCAGTGTTGAAGATAACCTTATTCGCCCAACTTTATTGGGAAAAAGTTATTTTTGCCACTCTAGATTTTGACATTTCACTTTTGCCACTCTTAGTTTTTTCGCGTGACAGTGGTGGTCCAACCGCGTTTTCCCTTTCGCCGAAGCCCCCAAGCATCCCGTAGCGCGCTGGGTTCGGCTAGGGATCGCCGGACCAAAATATGGGCTGAGCCGGCGGATTTCGGCGTCCTGAGGCACGACTGGGGTTTCTCAGGGCCTGTTAGAGCAAATCCAATGGGGCGACCCATTTCATCCATCGCCATCCGTTTGGGTCGGCGCGGACAAAAAAACGGCCCTACGCGCCGACCCAAACGGACAGGCTTCCTCTTTTCGTCCGCGGGCGACCCATTCCCGGCCCAATTTTGAGCCGGATTTGCATCGGCGCGGACACGAGACGGACGCGCACGCGCCTACTTCTCTCCCCGGGCCCGCTGGTCGGTGGCAGCCACCACCATTTCCCCCCATTTTTTTCCAAAAACACTCCCGCCCGCGCGTGCTCCCGCCCCATAGCCCGCCATGGAGGATGCCATCAACCTCGACGCCGCCGCAGGCCTCGCCTCCCTCGCCTCGTCTGGCGCCGCCGCCCTCTTCGGGAAAGGCAAGCCTCGTGCCCCGCGCAAGACCGCCGCCGCGACCAAGCCAAAGAAGGCGCTGACGCATGAACAACGGACAAGGGAGTCGGCCAAGAGGAAGGGTCGAAGGCACGCCGCGGACGCGAGGGATGAGGCCGCCGCCGTCGCCGCCGCGCAGCAGGAGGTCACCAACGCCCGCGTCGCAGCGGCAACGAGGGAGGCGCTCTACATGATAGGATTAAACCCTAGCTAGCACGGCCTCGTCCAAGCCACCGTCGCCGCGGCCAGCACCGGCTCGTCCTCAGATGGTGCTACCCAACTCGCCCCGGGCGCCGGCTTGCAACGCGATCCCCGGCTTCCACGTCTTCCCGCGAGCCTCCCGCCTCTCCGGGGAGTGCTCACCCGATGTGAGCGTGGTCACGCCTTCCACGCCCACGCCTGATGCCATCGACCTCAACGCCATCCCGGTGGCCGGTGGCTCATCATCCGGCGGCGCGAGGAAACGCGCGCGGGAGACGCCAGCCGGCGTGCTCCCGGACGCCCGCAACCTGTTCGAGGAAATGCCGTCCGTCGACGAGGACTACATGCAAAACCTCATCTTCGAGGGCGGTGCGCCAGCCAATGGCTACGATCCCGATGAGACACAAAGCCAGGACGGCCGCGGGGCATTCACGTCGGCCGCTGGCTATGATCCTGATCAGGCGGCCTTCATGCGGGATCAGGTTGGCATTGACCTGGATGGCTTCACCCTCGACCATGAGTTCCCGGACGACTACGGGCTAGAGGAAGAGGACAAGTGCGACATCGAAGTGGAGCCTTTGTTTGAGGACGAGCTCGCCAACCAGGCCGCCGTTCCTAAGCCGAAGCACAAGAGCAAGCGCATGAAGGCTGTCGGATTTCGGGTTCCGGCAGACCCTTGAGGTTTGAACACTGGGGTGCGCGCGGAGATCTCTCCCCTACCGATCTACGTCCAATCTCCTCGCGTGATCTAAGCTAGAAACAACGAACAACACAAGGGACACGATATTTATACTGGTTTGGGCCACCGTTGTGGTGTAATACCCTACTCCAGTGTGTGGTGTGGTGGATTGCCTCAGGGGCTGATGATGAACAGTACAAAGAGAGAACAGCCTCGCGAGAGGTATTCTTGAGCTGGTGCGATGACCTGCTAGGGTGAGTTCAGTCGCCTCTCTCTCTACCGGTGGATCGATCGATCTCTGCCTGGATGTCTGGCTCCCTGGGTGTGTGTCCCCTCTACTCTATGGTGGCTAGCTCTATTTATAGAGGCCCTGGGCCTCTCCCCAAATAATGAGCGGGAAGGGCGCCAACAATTGGCCATTTTGAAGGGGAACATCTAGTACAAGTTATCATGACCAAAGGTGGTCTTCGGCTGCCAAAGATACTGGCGATGACGCCATATTGGGCTCCACGGTGACCTCCATCCTGCCGCTCTGCTGGTGTTGGTCTCGTTGCACAGGAATGGTAACCTTTGCTTGATGCCTTTGCCTGTGCTTGCCCCCTTTGCACCAAAGAGGAAACAAGGACACTGAGTAAGCCGGCGCCCGACTGGCACCTGCCTGGTCTCGATCGTCATGGCTTGCGTCACGGGTTCCTCGCGAGGTACCCCGCCTTGATCTCTCCGCCTCCTCGCGAGCCTTCCTGGGGAGGCTGCCTTTGAGGAATCTTCCGGTTGTCCGCCCCGCGAGGCTTGGACCCTCGCGAGGGTCTTGAGCTTGAGTTGATGAAGATGGGCCGCGCTAGGCCCCCAGTTGAGCCACGCCACAGGCCGCAAGAAGGCAAGTCTGGGGACCCCCATTCCCTGAACACCGACAGTAGCCCCCGGGCCCAAGGCGCGCCCGGGCTTGGCCTAGCAGGGAAGCGAAGGGGCAAGCGCGAAGCGCCATGGGCCCCAACAGCCTGCGGCCTTGGGCGTCGCGTGGCGACTAATTGGCGTGGGCGTATGCGCTTCCCCATGATGCCTCGGCAACTGTCCATCTGACAAAAGGGATGCCCGGGCCAGACTTACCTGCCTTATTCTCGTTCGCCTTGTCCCAGATCCTCTTTCTCGCTCTCCTCCTTCTTGCCTCCGAAACCCTCTAGATCTGTCCCAATCCTTCTCATCCGGCACGCCATGGCGCCTCGCAAGTCCCCGACCGAGGCCTGGTACTCGCCGGCCCTGGATTCCCTGAACCTGTCAGAGAAGAACCTCGCCCTCACGCGCCTGATGACGGTGGCGTAGGGCAGGAAGAGGGCGACCGTGCTCAAGGCTGGCTCCGACCAGCCTGAAGTCAAGGGGAGCACCTTCTATCCGCTCTTCATGAGCGCCATTGTCACTGGTCTGGTGCCTCCTTTCTCTGAGTTCTTCTTTGTTGTTCTCCGCCAGTACAACTTGCAGGCTCTGCACCTCCACCCCAACTCTGTTCTTCTCCTGGCGATTTTTGCTTACTACTGTGAGGCTCATGTCGGGGTAAAGCCCTCGGTGGCCTTGTTGCGCCACTATTTTTCCCTCCTGGTTTCTGGTGTCCAAGTCTCCGCATGTGCGGGCTTCATTGTGTACTCCAATTCCAATGCTATCTCGAAGCCTGGGAAGAGGATTGAAGGCTTCTGGAGCAAGTGGGTCATGGTGGACGTCGGGCGCCTCCACCCCCGTCTGGTGCTGCCTACGAGGCAGCCCAAGGCTGTCGACACGTGGTCCCGCACGGAGCTCGTCGACCCTCGTGCGAAGGCGGTGCTGAAGAGGATGAACGCGGACTTGAGGCCAAGCAACTTGGGGGCGGCGAAGCTGACCGGGGCCTTGCTCCTGAAGGAGTTCCTGGTGCACTGGGTGGCTCCACTCCAGGAGCACTCGCTCCCGTTGTGGAGGCTTGGGGAAGAGGATGCCGCCTTGAGCCTAAGCTCGGAGGCCCTGTCCGACGAGGATCTGCTCGTGGCCCTCCATTCCTTGGTTGGGGGAGACGTGGCGAGCCCGGTGGGTGCTCCCGTCCCCCTGTTCCTTCGTGACGACTGGGGGCAGGTGGTGAACGCCATGCCCACCTTCAACGGTGAGGGGCTGGTGCCCGCGACAGCTCCCGAGGATCTTGCGACGCTGGCGATGGTGGACGTGTCCTCTGGCAGCTCCAGGGAGAGTGAGGAGGAAGAAGAGGCGGAGGAGGAAGAGTCTGTCTTCGAGGCGACTGGCGAGGAGTCGGGGAGTCCTTCCCTCGGCTCAGGTCTCGGGCCCTCCGCTCCATGCCGGATGATGACGATGCCGACGCCGGGCGAGGAGGGGAGGACTCTCCCTTGGTCAAAAGGAAGGGCAGGTCGGGGCTGGTTCCACCAGGGCCCGTTCTGATCCCTGGGCGGTCTGAAGCCAGCCCCAGCCCTCCCGACGTGGCTTCTACTTCCGGGCCTCCCGAGGCTAACCCAAGCCGCAGGCTCTCGGGCTTCAAGTTCGGCCGGAGGTTACTTGGGTCCGTGAGCGACGACCAGTAAGTGCCTGATTCCTTCTTTGCTTGATTTCTGCCGCCGAGGCTTGACGTCCATGTTCTCTTGTCAGGCCGGCGCATGCGGCAAAGAGGTTGAGAGGGGCTTCTGCGGCCCCGCTTGGGGCGAGTCCATCTGCCGGGGCGGTGCCTTCGTCCGCTGGGGGGGAAGACGGCGCGGCTCGCGCCTCTCTGGTCCGACCGCCCTCGCGAGGCCGACTGGGACGCCTCGGCGAGGAGCCAGCCCCCGTGGCCCCGCTGACCCTGGAGTCGACTGCGCCCGATGCTGCAGTCGAGGCGGCCAAGGCTCAGGGCGTTCCTTCCCGCCAAACCGTGATCACGCCGCCGTCTTCTTTGCCCGCTCCGCCGGTTCCCACTTCTTCTGCTTCCTCTGCCGCCGTCCTGGACCAGGTCGCCAGCGAACTGAGCTAGCTGCGGGAGGATCTTCTGAGCGTGGACCCTCGCCTGGCGGCCGGGCGCCTGGAGCTAGCTTCTGGTTGGGCCCGTTCCACTGCCTCTGTACGAGCAGCGTTGAACCAGGCCGTGGCGGCCTCCGATGGGGAGAAGCAGGCCGCCAACCAAGCCAAGGCTGCTCGTGACGCTGCCCTGGGCGACGCTGCGGCTGCCAAAGCTCGCTGCAAGGAGCTAGAGATCGAGCTGCAAGGCCTACGCGACGAGCTCGCCAAGGAGGTCCACGGCCGCCAGGAGAAAGAAAAGGAGATGAAGGCTTGGGAGGCTGCCGTCAAGGACCGGGACGCCAAGCTCGATGACCGCCACGGCAAACTGGAGACGCTGGAGTGGTCGCTGCAGGCGGAGAGGGCTGAGCTGGACGCCAAGGCGAAGGTTCTGGCAGAGGATCGGGTGGCCTTCGCGAAGATGGAGAAGAAGGATCGTGCTGCACTGAAGACGCTTTACAAGAGTGGCTTGGAGGAGCCGTTGGCCGGCGCGGAGGACGGCCCCGCCAAGCTGCTTCCCTTCCTGGTCCGTGCGCTTGAAGATGTTGTAGACGGCCTTGGCCCCACGGCCGAGGCCGAGGCGCGTGCCCTGTCTTCTGTGGCGCTGACGCGTGTCCTCAGCCACGTCTACCTACGCGACCCCAACGTCGACCTCGACGGCCTGGTGGAGCCCGTGAGCGGCGACCTTGCCGCTGTTGCCGCTGAGGCCGTGAAAGGCCGAGCTGAAGCTTTGCTGGGGAGGTTCCGCCCCTTCAGCATCTTGCCCGGGCGCGGTGCCGCCAGCTCCGCGTCCTCGGGAGGCGGCGCCACTGGAGAGTGATCCCTTTGCGTCTTCTGTCCTGTTTTTATTCCTACAACATGCACCATGCCTCACGAAGGCGTTTAAACTTGTGTTTGGCGTCGTAAAACAATCTATGGCTTGTAATATTTGCTTTGAATTTCCTGAAATTTGCATTTTTCTCCCCCACTTGCTCGCGCTCTACGTCGGCAGGGCCCGGCCCCACGCATACCTCACCCAGCGTTAGCCCCAACCGGAAACCTGGACGGGGCCAAGGAGTGAGGGGCTACGTGGCAAGTTAGGCTCCTGAGTCGCGATGCTCAGGAGTCCCCCTTGACGCGCAAGCAACAAGTAGGAAAAGGGTGGAGTAAGGAGTGGATTGGTCGTTCTATGTCGGCAGGGCCCGGCCCCGCGCGTACCTCACCCAGCGTTAGCCCCGACCGGAAACCAGGACAGGACTAAGGAGTGAGGGGCTACGGGGCAAGTTAGGCTCCTGAGTCGCGATGCTCAGGAGTCCCCCTTGACGTTCCATACCTTGGCTCCACTCGGGGAGGGGCGCGTGACGACCAGGTCCGAGGGACCGGGCTGGGTGGCGTGTGCTCGGGCGGGGCCCGGGCGTAGCCCCCGTGTCCAGCCCCCTCGCGCGGCACTCCCGAGGGGAGGCGTTGCGATGGTGCCGGACACTGAGCTCCGGGCTCCCTGAGGTTGGTACGGCCGGAGGCCGCCCTCAGTTGTTTATCACCAGCGCGGAGCATAGCGCTTCCGTATGTGTGCGGGCATAGCCACTCCTCGGCAGTGCCGTCAGCCAGCGCGGAGCATGGTGCTTCCACTGGTATGTGGGAGGGGGCTCCCCTCCGGGAGGAGCCCCGGGGCATGTACAGCCCCGGCCTGACACGTGGCCGGCACGGTAGGGCTAGGAGAGGTGTATCTGGGTGCTCGTGAGCCAGCGCGGGACTCACGAGGCCCTACCTCGAGGCGGGTTGCGCCTGGCTCTGGGCCTTTTATCAATGGTGTGTTCCTGCAGGGTGGTTAGAATGCAAATGCTCTACGTCCTCAGGTCCTGACCCTCGAGCTAGCTCAGCCGCCGCTGGTATGACAGGTCGCGATGCCGTGGGTCAAGGCCAGGGGGTGAGGGCTGGAGAGCTAGTAGGAGCCCATGAGTCGCGATGCTCAGGTACCCCCATTTTAACATGCAAGCGCTTTGCATGAAAGCGGGGAAGTCTGCGATAAGCAGCAGGTGATAATTGAGCGCGAAAGAGCAAGTTCATTTTAAGCAGATGCGAGAAAAGCAAACGCCGCTGGGCCATGCCCGAGCAGCTTGGGGGTGATGTAGCCTGAGGGGCGCCCCCAACAAGGTGAGTAAAGAGCATAAGCAAAACGGATACATGCCGCAAGGACAGACCCACGCGACCTGGGAATGATGCGGCCCTGTGGGCGCTCCCAGCTAAAAACAAAACATAGAAAGATGTCACCTGGTGTTGTTGAAGACGAAGTGATGTTGAAGAAGTGGGTGCGGCGCAATGATGACGTCGACCCTCACGAGCTCCCAGGCCTAGGAGGCTCGGGAGGCTCCGGAGGCGCAGGTGGGTCTCCGAGGGCCATCTCCATCTCCGCCAGGACCGCATGATGCCTGACTTCCTGAGCCTCCAGAATGCTCCTCAGCAGGCGCTGATGAGCGGCGACTGTGTTCGGCAGGCCGAAAGGCATGCGAACGTAGCTGTGGGGTGGACCTTCGCAACGCCCCATGTGCGAAGGCCAGAGGCGCTCCTGAGACGCGGCTCGGTTGAGCCCTGGCACATCGATGCAGGCGTGCAGCCCACCATCCTCGCCTGGATGTGGGGCCACGGTGGGTAAGCGACGGCTGCCGCGCATGACTCTTAACTCCTGCAGCTCCTGGGTGTTTCTTGAGATGAACTCCTTTGGGTTCGGTCTTCCGTGCCTTGTACCTTCCTAAGGGAAACGCGCCTGGAAGCACCCCTCCAAGTGGTGCCCGAGCGCCTCCCTTGTGACCTTGGCAAGGTCGGTGGCTCTCCCTGCCTGAGGAGGGCGGCCGGCGCGCCTTCCTATGCGAGAGAGGGTGGCGCTCCCTAATCGGGCGCGGATCCTGACGCAATACCTCCGGAGGCGCCTTCCTCCTTGTGGCTTGGGCCAGGAAAAACCTTCTTCTTCTTAAGGGCCGCCTCGGGAAGTCTTCTGTTCCTGTGGTCTGGGTCTTCGATTGCTGCGGCTTGGAACGCGTGCTCAAGTGAACACACTGCGTCCCTTTTCTCACAGGGCACGGTGATGACTCCACCGCTTCCTGGCATCTTGAGGACATTGTATCCATGGTGAGTTACTGCCATGAACTTGGCCAGGACTGGGTACCCGAGGATGGCGTTGTATGGCATACGGATGTGGGCGACGTCGAAGTCGATGAGCTCGGTGCGGTAGTTTTTGCGCTCCCCGAAGGTGACTGGAAGGCAAACCTGCCCTATCGGAACAGTGGAACCATCAGTGACTCCTGAGAAGGGCTTGGTTGGCTGAAGCTGATCGTATGGCACTTGGAGATTGTCGAACGTCTCGACGGACGGGACGTTGAGCCCTTCTCCGCCGTCGATGAGGGTCCTGGTGACCTGCACGTTGCTGATGACCGGGGAGCAAAGCATCGGAAGGACCCCGGCCGTTGCCGCGCACTTCAGCTGATCCGCTGAGCTGAACATGATGGCGCACGTAGACCACCTAAGTGGGCGCATGGCCTCAAGCTTGGGGAGGACTGCATAAACCTCGCGAGCAAACTGCTTGAAGACGTGCTGTGAGGCTGGGGCCTGCGCGCCACCCAAGATGCAAGCGATCGCGCGCGGCTCCTGGAAGCCCCCAGCCCCCTCGTCTTGATGTTGGTCTTCGTTCCTTCTTGGTGGTGGTGGCAGAGGAGGAATGCATGTGTTACCATGCGGGCGATCCTCACGAGGCTGATCTCTCCAGCCTCCCTCGCGAGGCTGGTCCTGCCAGCGATCCTCGCGAGGTCGGTCACGCCACCCTTGGCGAGGGCCACGGTCTTCCCATCGTCCGCCACCTCTTCCTCCTCCTCGGCCGTAGCCCCTGTCATTGCACTCGGGGCATCGGCCGACACGTCCATCTCTCACGGCCCTGAGCTCTTGACATTCGTTGGTGTTGTGGGTGTGGAGGCCGTGGTACATGCAGTACCGGCTGCCCTTGGATGATTCAGGCTGATCCCTGCCTCGCTTGGTGTCTGGCTCCGCTGCAAGCACGGCAGCCCCCTTGCGCTTCACGTCCTTGGCCTTGGGTTTCTTCTCTTCTGGGTCGGCAGCCGGGAGTTCGAGGAGGGAAAGGCGCCCTTCCTCAGCTCTGGCGCACTTGGTCGCGAAGTTGAACAGCTCCAGGGATGTGCACAGGTCTTCGTGGATTGCTAGCTCCTCCTTCATCTTGATGTCGCGCACGCCATCGGAGAAGGCCAAGATGATGGCTTCTTCAGTCACCTTGGGGATCTTGAGGTGAGCATTGTTGAAGCGCTGGATGTATTTCTGGAGGGTTTCCCCTTGCTGCTGCTTGATGCGGCGCAGATCGCTCATGGCTGGGGGCCGGTCGCGAGTGCCCTGGAAGTTGGCGATGAAGCGGGTGCGTATCTCGTCCCAGGAGGAGATCGTGCCAGGAGCCAGGTTTAGGAGCCAGGTGCGGGCCCTGTCCTTGAGCGCCTGTAGGACCTTGAAGTAGATGTGTCTAGAGGGGGGTGATTAGACACTTAATGCTAAAGTTGCAATTTTTAAGCTTTTTCGGTTTAAGTGGAGTTTAGGCACAATTTCAACATTAACAATACATATCAAGCAAGCATGCAAAGAGTATATAGGCAGCGGAAAGTAAAGCATGCAACTTGCAAGAATGTAAAGGGAAGGGTTTGGAGAATTCAAACGCAATTGGAGACACGGATGTTTTTCCCGTGGTTCAGATAGGTGGTGCTATCCTACATCCACGTTGATGGAGACTTCAACCCACGAAGGGTAATGGTTGCGCGAGTCCACGGAGGGCTCCACCCACGAAGGGTCCACAAAGAAGCAACCTTGTCTATCCCACCATGGCCATCGCCCACGAAGGACTTGCCTCACTAGCGGTAGATCTTCACGAAGTAGGCGATCTCCTTGCCCTTACAAACTCCTTGGTTCAACTCCACAATCTTGTTGGAGGCTCCCAAGTGACACCTAGCCAATCTAGGAGACACCACTCTCCAATAAGTAACAAATGGTGTGTTGATGATGAACTCCTTGCTCTTGTGCTTCAAATGATAGTCTCCCCAACACTCAACTCTCTCTCACGGGATTTGGATTTGGTGGAAAGAAGATTTGAGTGGAAAGCAACTTGGGGAAGGCTAGAGATCAAGATTCATGTGGTAGGAATGGAATATCTTGGCCTCAACACATGAGTAGGTGGTTCTCTCTCAGAACATATGAGTTGGAAGTGTAGATGTGTTCTGATGGCTCTCTCTACGAGTGAAGAGGAGGTGGAGGGGTATATATAGCCTCCACACAAAATCCAACCGTTACACACAATTTACCAATCTCGGTGGGACCGAATCAACAAACTCGGTCGGACCGAAATAGTAAACCTAGTGACCGTTAGAGATTTTCGGTGGGACTGACATGCAACTCGGTAGGACCGATATGGTTAGGGTTAGGGCATAACGTAATCTCGGTGAGACCGATTACACAAACTCGGTGAGACCGATTTGGTAATAAGCTAACCAGAGGGTTGGTCAGGCAAACTCGGTGGGACCGATTACACAAACTCGGTGAGACCGATTTTGGTAATGAGCATACACAGTGAGTTTGCATTGTAACCTCGGTAGTACCGATTGCACAAGATCGGTGAGACCGATTTTGGCAATGGACATACACAGTGAGATTACAATCCCATCTCGGTGAGACCGAGATCCCTATTGGTAGAACCGATTTGCTAGGGTTTGGCAATGGCTATGACAAGTGAAACTCGGTGGCGCCGGATAGAAATAATCGGTAGGTCCGAGTTTGGCTTAGGTTTAGGTCATATGTGGAAGTGGGAAAGTAGCTGAGGATTTTGGAGCATATCATTAAGCACTTGAAGCAAGAGGCTCATTAAGCAACACCTCATCCCTCCTTGATAGTATTGGCTTTTCCTATGGACTCAATGTGATCTTGGATCACTAAAATGTAAAATGAAGAGTCTTGAGCTTTAAGCTTTAGCCAATCCTTTGTCCTTAGCATCTTGGAGAATTTCCCACAACCTTTAGTCCATGCCACTCCATTGTTGAACTTATCTGAAACATACTAGATAGAAACGTTAGTCCAACAAGAGATATGTTGTCATTAATTACCAAAACCACCTAGGGAGCACTTGTGCTTTCAATATCCCCATTTTTGGTAATTGATGGCAACATACATCAAAGCTTTAGATAAAGATATAAAGAACAGCAAGTAAAGCTTTGGAAAGACATGTAACAAGCATAGGCTCCCCCTACATGTATGCACTCATGTAAATGTGAAATATAGAGGCATGTGAGAGCATAACCATGACAAAGTAGGCAATGTGTTACATGTATCTTGGCCATATGCATCAGAGCAAAAGATTATCAAGGAAAATACCTTCATGCTCATGAGTCCTTCTTGCAAACAGTATGTACATAAGCAAGAATTCCTCATACTCATGATTTTGATGCATACACTTACCTTGTAGTCTTTAGCTGTCTTAGGATGGAATGAACCTGCACAAACAAGGTTAGATAACACAGGTACATCCACTAGCCAGAGCAAACCAAAGAAGCCACAAGAGAACCAAGACTGGGATGACATGTAGAGAGTGAGTACAAGGTACCACATTGGATTCAACATGTCCCCAAGAGTAAAGATATGCAATGAATTTGACTGATTTCTTTCCCTTAGGTGTCTTGCTCCCCCTGAATCTTACATGGGATATTGGGAGAAGATAGGGAACAGAAAATCAGAGCTGAAAGATACAAATGGATAGAACTTAATGCAAATAAGCACATATGAACATGTCTTTCCCCCAAAAAGACATGTGACATCTCTCCTCTTGAACATCAAGCATCTGGGGATCCTTGAGTATTCTCTCCCCCTGGAAATCTCTTTCTCCCCCTTAATACTTTCTCCCTTCTAGGTGATAAGCTTTGATGTGATCTCTCTCTCCCCCTTTGACATCAATTTCCAAAAAGGGCTTTCTGGAATCCGTCGTATAGGTTTGGTCCTTGAGACTCAGCACAAAGCAATGGATAAAACTGTGATGCTTGTAGAGGACAAGATTCATTGAGTAGAGCTGGATCAGAAGAAATATAGAACAAGTGGCAAACTGTTTTTCCTGTTGTGAAGTCGGTGGCACCGAGTGGCATGTTTCGGTGGGGCCGAAAAGATTCGGTTGGACCGAAAACTACAAGTCGGTGAAACCGAGTTCAACACAGAGAAAAACAGTTGTCACCTCAGCTCACTAAACATGTAGGATCTCACAAAGATTTGCAATGAATTGAATGCAGAAAATGCAGAACAAAAACAAAAAGAAAAGAGAAGAAACTGAAAGATCTAGATGAAGTTTTTTTTTGAAAAAGAGAAAGAAAATAAATATGCATGAGACAAATGCAATAACACAGAAAAGAACACAAGAGAACTTCATCTAGAGTTGGGCGGTGACATAGTCACCTATGTTAGAGTATATTGACTTAGGAGTCAAGTGAGAACACTTGATCATAGGTCATACTCATCATTTAAGCTCAAAATGGGGTTAACATTTTTCGTTTAAGCAACTTGATGTATTCACATCTTGTTGAGTTGCTTTGACTCATGACTTGGAGTAAAGCTTCTCTAAGATGGAATAACATACCTTGGGTGGTGGTGTGGGTCTTGCTCATGTAGTTGAACTTGTGTGGGTGCTCAAGGTTGATGTAGCTCATCAAGAGTTGGGAGCACCACTTGGAGTTTGAGTTCATCTACCTACATGGGTTAGTTCTTGCAAGGAAGAGCACTTGTGTATCCAAAAATGACAATCGTGAAGCTAAACATAGAATTTATCAAAGGATATGTTTGAATGGTTTTGTGCTTCCTTGTCTTCAACCACCATTGTGTAGAGACTTGGTGATGTAGAGATTGCTCAAGATGTGAGTGAGTTGCAATCTCATAGAATTAGATTCAGCCAAGTACCTACATGAGTTAGATAACATGCAAGGTACAAATATATCCAAGACATAAGATAGTCATCATAAGAGATATATCATGGATTGGTCATAAGTTCATGTCTTGCATGAATCCAATGGAGTTCCTACTCCAAGTTCGAAGCATCAATAATGTTCAATTCACCTCTCAACCTGCAAAATACTTTCTCATCAAGAGGTTTAGTAAATATATCCGCTAATTGCTTATCGGTGCGAACATGCTTAAGATCAATGTCACCCTTAGCAACATGGTCTCGAATGAAATGATGACGAACTTCAATATGCTTAGTTCGAGAATATTGTACAGGATTATGACCAATTTTGATAGCACTTTCATTGTCACAAAGCAGTGGAACATGTTTCACATAGATCCCATAAACTTTAAGAGTTTGGGTCATCCAAAGTAATTGAGCACAACATGAACCAGCGACAATGTATTCCGCTTCGGCGGTGGATAAGGATACCGAGTTTTGTTTCTTGGAAGACCAAGACAAAAGAGATCTACCAAGAAATTGACAAGTACCCGAAGTGGACTTTCTATCAACCTTGTCTCCGGCATAATCCGAGTCGGAATAGCCAACAAGATCAAAAGAAGACCTCTTAGGATACCAAATGCCAAAGTTTGGTGTATGAATTAAGTATCTCACTATCCTTTTCATGGCCTTAAGATGACATTCTTTAGGAGCAGCTTGATAACATGCACACATGCACACACTTAGCATAATGTCGGGACGTGAAGCACATAGGTATAACAAAGAACCAATCATAGAGCGATAAACCTTTTGATCAACCGTTCACCATCTTTGGTCAAATCAAGATGTCCACTAGTAGGCATGGGTGTAGGCATACCTTTGCATTCTTGCATATTGAACTTCTTGAATAAGTCCTTGGTGTACTTTGTTTGAGAGACAAATGTACCTTCCTTAGTTTGCTTGATTTGCAAACCGAGAAAGAATTTGAGTTCACTCATCATAGACATCTCAAACTTCTTTGACATTAGCTTTCCAAACTTTTCACTAAAGAGAGGGTTAGTTGAACCAAATATGATATCATCAACATAAATTTGGCATACAAATAGTTCTCCATTAAACCTTTTAGTAAAAAGAGTAGAATCAATTTTACCAATTTCAAAACCACTTGCAATAAGGAACTTGGTCAAGCATTTATACCATGCTCTAGGAGCTTGTTTAAGATCATAAAGAGCTTTGTGAAGTTTGTAAACATGATTTGGTTTCTTAGGATTGATAAAGCCGGGAGGTTGTTTGACATAAACTTCCTCCTCTATTTCACCATTTAGAAAAGCACTTTTAATGTCCATTTGGTACAAGGTGATATTATGGTGATTAGCATAGGCAAGTAAGATGCGAATGGACTCAAGTCTAGCAACGGGAGCATATGTCTCACCATAGTCCATCCCTTCGACTTGTGTGTACCCTTGGGCGACGAGACGTGCTTTGTTGAGAACCACTTGTCCATCTTCATCTTGCTTGTTGCAAAACACCCATTTGGTACCAATGATGTTGTGGTTGTTGTCGGGCTTCTCAACCAATGTCCAAACTTGGCTTCTCTCAAAGTTGTGTAGCTCTTCATGCATAGCGTTTATCCAATCCGGATCTTCCAATGCTTCTTCAACCTTCATAGGTTCAATGCTAGAGATGAATGAATAGTTTTCACAAAAGTTAGCTAAATGAGTTTTTGAGCGAGTGATTCTCTTGGTTTGTATATCATTGTAGATTTGCTCGACGGGATGATCTTTGGCAATTCTTGCTCGAACTCGTGAGAGCTTTTGCTTGGGTCTTCGTTGAGCATCTTCTTCATCTTGTTCTTCTTCTTGGCCTTCTTCATTGTTGACGTTGTCGTTCTCTTGTCGTGGTGGAGAAGGAGGTTGTTGATGTTCATCTTGATGCATTTCCTCGTCTTCTTCATCTTGGTGTGTCCCACTTGTGGATGCTTCCGTATCAATTCTTGGTTCACCTTGTCGTGAAGTAGAAGCTTCCACTTGGACGGACGAGGTACTCTCCTTCACCTTCGTTGGACGAATTTTGCCAATAGACAAGTCTTGGATTGCTTCTGAAGGGTCTTTGTCTCCTACATCGATTGGCAATTGCTCTACTTGCGAGCCATTAGATTCATCAAACTTCACATCTACCGTCTCTTCAACCTTTCGGGTGAAATTGTTGTAGACACGGTAAGTGTGAGAGTTTGATCCATAACCAAGTAGAAAACCTTCATGAGATTTAGGAGCAAACTTTGAACGACGATGCTTGTCAAGAATGTAGCACTTTGAGCCGAATACTCGAAAGTATCCAACTTGGGGTTTGTTACCGGTGAGGAGCTCGTATGCCGTCTTGCCGAGTAGCTTGTGAAGATACAAGCGATTTGTTGCATGACAAGCTATCTCAACTGCTTCTGCCCAAAAGTGCTTCGGCGCCTTGTACTCATCAAGCATCGTTCTCGCCATTTCGATGAGCGTCCGGTTCTTCCTCTCAACAACTCCATTTTGTTGAGGTGTGTACGTAGCCGAGAACTCGTGTGAAATCCCTTCTTCGTCAAGAAAGGTGTCCACATTTGCGTTCTTGAACTCCGTTCCGTTGTCACTCCGAACCTTCTTGATCTTCACGTCAAACTGATTTTGGGCCTTTCTAGCGAAGTTTTTGAAGATCTTCTGGACCTGCGACTTGTCATCAAGAAAGAACACCCACGTAAATCTTGAAAAATCATCAACTATAACTAGACCAAAAGAATTTCCACCGAGACTCTTGTAAGCATTGGGACCAAAAAGATCCATATGAAGTAGCTCGAGTGGCCTCCTTGTGGTCATGATGTTCTTCACGGGATGCCTTCCTCCAACCTGTTTACCTGCTTGACAAGCACTGCAAAGTCTATCCTTATCAAATATGACATCGTTAACTCCAAGGATATGATTTCCTTTAATAAGCTTGTCAAGGTTTCTCATGCCAACGTAACCTAGTCGTCTATGCCACAACCAACCTTTTGATTATTTAGCAATAAAGCAAGTTTTAGGTTGTGCCTTTTTAGAGAAATCGACAATGTAAAGATCACCTCTACGTATACCGGTAAAGACCATTTTATGATTGTCTCGACGAAACACTTGGCAATCTACCTCAGTAAATAGGACATTCAAACCGAAATCAGCAAGTCTAGATACTGAAAGTAAGTTGTAGCCGAGAGATTCAATGAGCATGACATTTTGAATGGAACTATCATGTGAGATGGCCACCTTACCAAGGCCAACCACTTTACCATCTGAATTATCACCAAAGGTGACATATTTTCGAGGGCCGTCATTTTCAGCAAGCTCACGAAACATCTCTTCATCTCCGGTCATATGATCAGTACATCCACTATCAAGAACCCATTCCTTTCCTCCTGACACATATCCCCGAAGATTTGCCGTAAGACCAAAATGTCTCATTGCATCATCAAGATCGAAGTCACTATCATCATCATCATCATAGTATCCATGTTCCCCATGATCTTGTGACTCATCATTTCCTAGAGAGGGTAATTCATTAGATAAATGATCATCAAAGTGGTCACCTTTATGAATTCTTATAGCTTCGGATATAATATCACTAATGATTCCAACATCTCCTTTAGCACGCTTGAGATTGGTAAGCTCAAATAGACAATCACCAAAACTAGGATCACTAGAGTTCATCTTACTCAAGGCAATAGATTTATGGAGAATTTCATCCAAATTTTTCAAGAAATAATCGGGAAATCGTCCCTCAAGAAATTTCCATATAGTATAGGCACAATTAAGAGTAGGCAAACTAGCAATCAAATTTTTGGGCAATCCTCTAATGATGAGCTCAACAGTTCTAAGATTGCAAATTATGTCAATATCTTCATCTAGGGTAGGATGCAAAGGATCAATATGAGGTGCACAAGGGCTAGAAATATACTTGTTCAAATGATATTGATTGAAAATTACAAGCATCTCATTTTTCCACTCATGAAAATACTCTCCATCAAGAATAGGCACTCTATGTCTAAGACTCCCTAAAGTAGACACATCCATCTTCCTCCAATGGTGATTAAACCAAGGCAATGGAGACCAAAGCTCTGATACCACTTGTAGGACCTTGAAGTAGATGTGTCTAGAGGGGGGGTGATTAGACACTTAATGCTAAAGTTGCAATTTTTAAGCTTTTTCGGTTTAAGTGGAGTTTAGGCACAATTTCAACATTCACAATACATATCAAGCAAGCATGCAAAGAGTATATAGGCAGCGGAAAGTAAGCATGCAACTTGTAAGAATGTAAAGGGAAGGGTTTGGAGAATTCAAACGCAATTGGAGACACGGATGTTTTTCCCGTGGTTCGGATAGGTGGTGCTATCCTACATCCACGTTGATGGAGACTTCAACCCACGAAGGGTAACGGTTGCGCGAGTCCACGGAGGGCTCCACCCACGAAGGGTCCACGAAGAAGCAACCTTGTCTATCCCACCATGGCCATCGCCCATGAAGGACTTGCCTCACTAGCGGTAGATCTTCACGAAGTAGGCGATCTCCTTGCCCTTACAAACTCCTTGGTTCAACTCCACAATCTTGTCGGAGGCTCCCAAGTGACACCTAGCCAATCTAGGAGACACCACTCTCCAAAAAGTAACAAATGGTGTGTTGATGATGAACTCCTTGCTCTTGTGCTTCAAATGATAGTCTCCCCAACACTCAACTCTCTCTCACAGGATTTGGATTTGGTGGAAAGAAGATTTGAGTGGAAAGCAACTTGGGGAAGGCTAGAGATCAAGATTCATGTGGTAGGAATGGAATATCTTGGCCTCAACACATGAGTAGGTGGTTCTCTCTCAGAACATATGAGTTGGAAGTGTAGATGTGTTCTGATGGCTCTCTCTACGAGTGAAGAGGAGGTGGAGGGGTATATATAGCCTCCACACAAAATCCAACCGTTACACACAATTTACCAATCTCGGTGGGACCGAATCAACAAACTCGGTCGGACCGAAATAGTAAACTTAGTGACCGTTAGAGATTTTCGGTGGGACTGACATGCAACTCGGTAGGACCGATATGGTTAGGGTTAGGGCATAACGTAATCTCGGTGAGACCGATTACACAAACTCGGTGAGACCGATTTGGTAATAAGCTAACCAGAGGGTTGGTCAGGCAAACTCGGTGGGACCGATTACACAAACTCGGTGAGACCAATTTTGGTAATGAGCATACACAGTGAGTTTGCATTGTAACCTCGGTAGTACCGATTGCACAAGATCGGTGAGACCGATTTTGGCAATGGACATACACAGTGAGCTTACAATACCATCTCGGTGAGACCGAGATCCCTATCGGTAGAACCGATTTGCTAGGGTTTGGCAATGGCTATGACAAGTGAAACTCGGTGACGCCGGATAGAAATAATCGGTAGGTCCGAGTTTGGCTTAGGTTTAGGTCATATGTGGAAGTGGGAAAGTAGCTGAGGATTTTGGAGCATATCATTAAGCACTTGAAGCAAGAGGCTCATTAAGCAACACCTCATCCCTCCTTGATAGTATTGGCTTTTCCTATGGACTCAATGTGATCTTGGATCACTAAAATGTAAAATGAAGAGTCTTGAGCTTTAAGCTTTAGCCAATCCTTTGTCCTTAGCATCTTGGAGAATTTCCCACAACCTTTAGTCCATGCCACTCCATTGTTGAACTTATCTGAAACATACTAGATAGAAACGTTAGTCCAACAAGAGATATGTTGTCATTAATTACCAAAACCACCTAGGGAGCACTTGTGCTTTCAGCGCCATGGGAAACCAGTTCGCCATGACCCTTTCATCTCCGTTGGCGGCTTCGATGCACAGCTCGTAGAGCTGCAGGAACTCCGCGGGGTCCGCCGTGCCATCGTAGCGAGGGGGCAGGTCAGGCTTGAACTTTCCTGGCCATGCGACGCCGCGTAGCTCGGGGGTGAGGGCGCAGCAGCCGGCTGTGGCCACTGGTGCCCTTTGCTGGTACTGAGCTTGCTCTTGGGGATTGTCGTGCGCCGCCGCTTGAAGCAGGGCGGGGTCTTGGCGTGGAGGTGCAGGGACGCGATCTTGGCGCGCCGGTGCTGGGAGCGCGCGAGCACCTTCTCGGGGACGAGGGATCTCTTGGCAGCTTCTTTCTTGCTGCGCAGGCGCCGGACGCGGAGGGTCTCGCCCTGGGGCTGCGCGCCTTGGAGCCAGGGCGCCTTCTTGGGGAGGAGGTGGCGGAGGCACCTCCTGGTCTTCGCCTCCCACGCGGAATGGAGGGCGAGGCAGTGAGAAGGACGGCAAGGGGGAGCCCCCTGCTGCACTGACGAGCTCGGTGATGCGGGCGAGCCAGTCCTCGTAGAGGTCGTCGATGGGGCGGTAGTGGAGGAGCTCTCTTGCCAGGAGCAGCGCGGCGTGCGCGTCCGCGGGGGCACGACGGGCGTGGGACGACGAAGCGGCTGGAGTTAGCGACGGTGTGGCGATGCGGCCCTCCCGCCGCACCGATGGATGCTGGGACAAGGCCTGCTGCTCGTTCCCCGCCGGACCGGTGGCGGCGTTGGCGGCAGGCGACGGGGAACGACGAGGGCGACCGCCGACGGGCGCCGTCTGGGCGACGCGGGTGGCGAGAGCAGCCCGGCGCTCGGCGCGAGCCCAACGAGCGTCAGCCATGGACACGATGGAAGATCACACGCGAACAGCGGAAGAAAGATTTCGGCACACCCCTACCTGGCGCGCCAAATGTCGGATTTCGGGTTCCGGCAGACCCTTGAGGTTCGAACACTGGGGTGCGCGCGGAGATCTCTCCCCTACCGATCTACGTCCAATCTCCTCGCGTGATCTAAGCTGGAAACAACGAACAACACAAGGGACGCGAGATTTATACTGGTTCGGGCCACCATTGTGGTGTAATACCCTACTCCAGTGTGTGGTGTGGTGGATTGCCTCAGGGGCTAATGATGAACAGTACAAAGGGAGAACAGCCTCGCGAGAGGTGTTCTTGAGTTGGCGCGATGAACTGCTAGGGTGAGTTCAGTCGCCTCTCTCTCTACCGGTGGATCGATCGATCTCTGCCTGGATGTCCGGCTCCCTGGGTGTGTGTCCCCTCTACTCTGTGGTGGCTAGCTCTATTTATAGAGGCCCTGGGCCTCTCCCCAAATAATGAGCGGGAAGGGCGCCAACAATAGGTCGACGTGTTGGGCATACTGCCGCCTCAAATACAAAACTGGGCGGACGCCGGGCGGGCGGCCGACCCAAATGAACAAAAAGCGGACAAATATGTCGTTCGTTTGGATCGACCCATTGGAGTTGCTCTTTTTTTTAGAGTATGCCAATGGCATACCATATTTTTATAGAAGGCAGAAGATTATATACAAGAACCCTAACGAGGTGCGAACAGCTCGTAGGGGGAACCCACTCGACGCCAACTTCCTAAAACCTATGACTATTCTCTCGCGAAAGGGTCTAAAGCACCCGCTCCGCCTAACTCGGCCTTCCTCCAATCATCAATCTCATCTAGGATCTCTGTTTTGAGTTGTGCAGCCGATCTTTGT